>NC_092716.1:191455767-191777711 GCF_047496885.1 Scyliorhinus torazame
CTCTCCATGAGCTCCGGCTTCTCTGAAACCCCAAATATCTCCCAAAAGGGTCCGGGTCCACTCCCTCCTCCACTATCCTGGCTAAGACCGCGAACACTCCCGCCCAGAATCTTCCCAATTTTTCACACCCCAAAACATGTGCGCATGATTCACTGGCCCCCGCCCACACCTCTCAGACTCATCTGCTACCCCCTGAAAGACCCCACTCATTCTCGCCCGAGTCATATGCACCCTGTGCACCACCTTAAACTGTATCAGGCTCATCCTTGCACAAGAGGATGTCCCGTTTACCCTTCGCAGTGCCTCACGCCATACTCCCCAATTGATCTCCATTCCGCTTCCCATTTCTCCTTGATCTTTACTACCCGCTCGCCTCCCTGCTCCCAAAGCCACTTATATATATCCCCAATTATTCCCTCCCCTTCCACATCTGGAAGCAGCAGTCGCTCCAGCAGGGTGTATCCCGGCAATCGAGGGAACCCCTTCCAGATCTTTCATGCAAAGTCCCTAACCTGTCGATACCTGAACTCACTACCCCTCAGCAGCTCTACCCTCTCCCTTAGCTCCTCCAGACTGGCAAACCCTTTCTCCAAATACAAATCCCTCACCTTGACCAGCCCCACTTCCCTCCACCTCCTGTATACACTATCCATCCCCCCCCGGCTCAAACCCATGATTCTCGCACAGCAGCGTTAGCACCGACATCCCTTCCACCCTAAAATCCCTCCTAAGCTGATTCCATATCTTCACCGTGGACTGACCTACTGTGCTCCCTGAATACCTACTCAGAGCCATTGGCAATGCTGCCGTCACCACAGCCCTCAAACTAGACCCCTTACAAGATTCTTCCTCCATCCTAACCCACTCTACCCCTTCTCCTTCCCACCACCGCCGCACCTTATCCACTTTCGCCGCCCAATAATAATGGAGCAAGTTTGCCAACGCCAACCCCCCCCCTGCTGCCTCTGCCTCTGTAGCAGGGTCCTCCCCACCCTCGGCACCTTCCCCGCCCATACAAAGTCAGAGATGATTGTGTCCACTTTCCGAAAAAAGGCCTTTGGTATAACGATCGGGAGAGCCTGAAAGATAAACAAGTACCTCGGCAGAATATTCATTTTCACCACTTGGACCCTCCCCGCCAACGTTAAGTGCAGTGTATGCCACCTCTTAAGATCCTCCCTGGCCTCCTCCACCAGCTTTGTTAAGTTCCACTTCTGGAGCCCCGTCCATTCCCTCGCTACCTGAATCCCCAAGTACCTAAACCTGTCCCTCGCTACCATAAATGGCATCCCCCTCTAAATTAGCCCGCTGTGCCAGCTCATTCACCGGGAATACCTCGCTTTTCCCTACTTTCAGCTTGTATTCCGAGAACCCTCCAAACCTCCCCAACAGGCCCATAATCCTTCCCATACTCTTCAACGGATCTGAAACATATAGCAAGAGATCATCGGCATATAGCGACACCCGTTGCTCCCTTTGTCCCCCTCATTATCCCCTGCCACTCTGCCGACCCCTTGAGAGCCATCGCCAGTGGTTCTATAGCCAGCGTAAACAACAGCGGCGACAGCGGGCACCCCTGCCTCGTACCCCTGTGTAAGTCAAAGCTCCGTGAGCTCATATAATTTGTCCTCACCCTCGCTCTTGGCGCCACATACAGCAACCGCACCCATGCCACAAATCTCGGCCCAAACCCAAAACTTCGAACAAGTATCGCCACTCTACCCGATCAAATGCTTTCTCCGCATCCATGGACACCACCACCTCCGGTACCAGAGCTCTCGACGGATTCATCACCACATTCAACAGCCGTCCTATATTACTCGCGAGCTGCCTGCCCTTCATGAAGTCTGTTTGATCTTCTGCAACCACCCCTGGGACACAATCCTCCATTCTCCCCGCCAACAACTTGGCCAATACTTTCACATCCGTGTTCAATAGTGATATGGGTCTACACGACCCACATTCCACCGGAACCTTCCCTTTTTTGGGGGGGATTAGTGTGATTACTGCCTGCTTCATCGTCTTCGGCAACTCCCCCTTCTCCAGTGCTTCATTAAGCGCCCCCAACAGATGTGGTGCCAGGTTCGCCGCAAATTCCTTATAAAATTCTGCCGGGTACCCATCCGGCCCAGGGGCCTTCCCCGACTTCATACCCCTGATACTATCCAGCACCTCACTCAGCCCCAGGGCGCCTCCAACGCCTGCCTCTTTGCTTCCTCCTCCTGGGGAAATTCCAGCTTGTCCAGAAACCACCCCATGTCCCCCTCCTCTCCTCCTGGGTCTACCTCATAAAGTCCCTATGATTGTTTTTTAAATAAATTTTGAGTACCCAATTCATTTTTTCCAATTAAGGAGCAATTTGTGTGGCCAATCCACCTAGCCTGCACATCTTTGGGTTGTGGGGGCGAAACCCACCCAAACACGGGGAGAATGTGCAAACTCCACACGGACAGTGACCCAGAGCCAGGATCGAACCTGGGGTCTCAGCGCCGTGAGGCTGCAGGGCTAACCCACTGCACCATCGTGCTGCCCTCCCAGCATGATTGTTGATGGATGATCGAGGAACAAACTGCCATAACCCTGGAATTTCTATTTTCCGTTTCTCATCCTTTCCCCTACATTTTAAAATTTTAGATTTTTTTCACCGTGATCTGTAGTATAGGTTGTGTTTAAATCACGTGCTTTCCTCCTCACGTGTTTGTGCCCCCCCACCCCACCATTTACCATCCTCCTCCATCCTTCACACATGTTGTGCCTTTGTCCACTGTTGGCTTGTTTTGCTTGGCTCATACCTGAAGGGATCTTGAGCTTCTCCTTGTTGTTCCGTCATGTAGCAAGTGTAGACATTAAAGATTAAAGTAATTATTTTCTGTTATATTTTTGCACAAAAGTTATGTTGCTGTGCCTGTTGTGTCTCTCATTGCCTGAAGGTATTATAGAGATCGATCAGCGCTCATTTGAGCACACAACAATAAAACTGACAGTCTTTGCCTAAAGCCATTCCATCCAATTCAGTGTTAGAATGAGAACAATGTGTGGATGTTTGAACCAAACCTCTCCGAATCCTTGCAATCACTAACAACATTTGGCTTTGTTTTGAGGAGAGTAGAAGGGAAGAGATGAGAGCACAGAGAAAGGGAACAGGAAAGGGTGGCAAAGACCAACTTATTCTGCCAGTTCAAACACCTTGACTAATCTTAAAGCTGCTTATTAACTCTTCAAGATGAGAGATAATGGACTGAAATATGGCATAAAAACCAAACGTGTGAGAAGTACTTAGCAGGTCCGTCACTGGTGGTCGAAGCAGAGGTACCATATCAGGTCAGAAGAATTCCAGCGCATCCGAGGTACCTTTCTCTAAAACCTTGCATAGGGAGTGGTTTGCATTTTAACTTGCTTCAGCATGTTGAACTTTTATGAGACTCCTTCATCCAACTTAGAACTGGGCCACAGTTGGGAATTGGACCCTTTCCTACCTCTGTGCTACCCTTGCTCCTCCTAACATCTGACACTCCCAGTGCACACTGTGCGAGTGTTGCATTATTTGAGATGATAAACAAGGCTCCCTCTGCCCTCTTTGCCGGATAAGTCATTTCAGAGAAGAGCTGGGCTGTACTTGGATTGGATTTGTTTATTGTCATGTGTACCGGCTCAAACCGATAATTTAGTACATGAATATATGTTGATTCCCAAATTTCTTTCTCTGTCAGTCTGGCCTCAATAAAAGCTGAGATGGATTCACACGTAAAAAGAAGTTATTTATTTAGCTTGCAAGCTTGATTCATTTCATAGAAATATAAGAGACATCCAGTTTCCTATATCCCAGAAAGCGAATGAACAAAGAAACAAAGGGATCTCTGCAAATCAATTCAAATGGTATCAAGTTTCACATACTCGACACCCATAGGTCAGCCTATATCCCTCCTGACCTGTTTGATCTATTCTGATTGGCTCACTTCCAATCCCTTTCTCTGGCCCCTATCAATGCAGCATCACTCTCATAGACACACCTCTTCCTGCTTTTTCCATGCGGTCTCAAATCCCTTTCTCCCTAACTGCCAGAATCAAAGTGGCTTATTTCTACATTACATTAACTAGTATCTCTAAAGTAACTATTTTATATCACATTCGTCATATAAAAAGAATCATAGGGCAACACAAGATCCACAACGTAAATACATAGACACCGGCATCGGGTGAAGCATACAGGAGTGTAGTATTAATCGGATCAGTCCATAAGTGGGTCGTTTAGGAGTCTGGTAACAGCGAGGAAGAAACTGTTTTTGAATTTGTTCGTGCGTGTTCTCAGACTTTTGTATCTCCTGCCCGATGGAAGAAGTTGAAAAGTGGGTAAGGAGGGGTGTAGATAGAGTCAATGGATGGGAGGCAGGTTCGTACAATGGACTGGCTGTGTTCACAACTCTGAAGTTTCTTGCGGTCTTGGGCCGAGCAGTAGCCTACCAGGCTGTGATGCAGCCCAATAGGATGCTTTCTATGGTGCATCTGTAGAAATTGGTAAGAGTCAGTGTGGACATGCCAAATTTCCTTAGTTTCCTGAGGAAGAATAGGCGCTGTTGTGCTTTCTTGGTGGTAGCGTCGATGTGGGTACACCAGGACAGATTTTTGGTGATGTGCACCCCTAGGAATTTGAAGCTGTTAACCATCTCCACATCGACCCCGTTGATGCTGACAATGATGTGTACAGTACTTTGCTTCCTGAAGTCAATGACCAACTCTTTAGTTTTGCTGATATTGAGAGATAGATTGTTGTCGTTGCACCACTCCACTAGGTTCTCTATCTCCCTCCTGTATTCTGACTCATCGTTATTCGAGATCCGACCCACTATGGTCGTGTCAACAGCAAATTTGTAGATGGAGTTGGAGCAAAATTTTGCCACGCAGTCGTGTGTGTACAGGGAGTATAGTAGGGGGCTAGGAATGCAGCCTTGCGGGGCCCTGGTATTGAGGACTGTTGTGGAGGTGGTGTTGTTGTTTATTCTTACTGATTGTGTTCTGTGGGTCAGAAAGTCGAGGATCCAGTTGCAGAGTGAGGAGCCAAGTCCTAGGTTTTGTAGCTTTGCTATGAGCTATGCTGGGATTATGGTGCTGAAGGCGGAGCTGTAGTCAATAAATAAGAATCTGATGTAGGAGTCCTTGTTGTCGAGATGCTCTAGGGATGAGTGTAGGGCCAGGGAGATGGCATCTGCTGTGGACCAGTTGCGACAGTATGCGAATTGCAGTGGATGTAGGTGTTCTGGGGGTATGGTGTTGATGTGCTCCATGACCAACCTCTCAGCACTTCATTACGATTGATGTCAGGGCCACTGGACGGTAGACATTGAGGCACGTTGCCTGGTTCTGTATGATGGTGGTCTTCTTGAAGCAGGTAGGGACATTGGAGCGGAGTAGGGACAGGTTAAAAATGTCCGTGACTTTGTGATGTCCTGGCCAATATTTGTTCCTCAACTGACATCACTAAAAAAGATTATCTGGTCACTATCACATCAGTGTTTGTGGGAGCTTGCTGTGTACAACTTAGCTGCCATGTTTCCTACATTACAACAGTGACTGTAATTCAAAAGTGCTTCCCAGGTAGTGAAAGTGGCTACATTAATGCAAATTCTGTCTCTGATGGGGCACTGTGTGAACCATAAGTCTCAAACTGCCCACTGCGCTTCATTTTTTTCCTCTGTAACTTGAACTGCTTTCTCAGACTTTCACCTAAATTGATGAGTGGCAGTTTCTTGATGGACTGTTTGATCTGTGCCAGAAGTGCAAGCTCAAAATGTGAAACGTGCCCATCAACAGTGAAATACCTTCTCGATTTGATAAATGATTTTCTTCATGCAACCGTGCGCACTTAATAACTTTTCTGCAGAGTGACCTGGGGATGTGTATACACAGGCCTTTGAAATTGGGGAGAAAAGTCAATACTGCTGTTTGTGAAAAGAAAATGGCATTCAGGGCTTTATGCATTAAGGATTAGGGTGCAAAAGAAAGGAAGCTATGCTAAACATTTATAAATCACTGCTTCGAGGCTGCACGGTGGCACAGTGGTTAGCACTGCTGCCTCATGGCGGTGAGGTCCCGGGTTCGATCCCGGCTCTGGGTCACTGTCCGTGTGGAGTTTGCACATTCTCCCCGTTTTTGCTTGGGTTTCGCCCCCACGATCCAAAGATATGCAGGTTAGGTGGATTGGCCCTTAATTGGAAAGAAATGCTAATTTGCCCCTTAATTGGAAAAAAATGAATTTGGTACTCTTAGTTTTTTTTTTAAAATCACTGCTTAGGCCTTAGTGGAGCATTGTGTTCGATGATGGATGCCACAATTTAGGAAGGATGCCAAGCTTGGAGAGCGTGCAAAGCGGAGGAACTGGACTTGTACCAAGGGTGAGGGACTTCAGTTATGAGAAATGATTGAAGAAGCTGGAGTTCCAAGGCAACATTTAGTAGAAGTAACTGTTTATGGTAACCAGAGGACACAGGTATAAGATAACTTTGTTTTTATGCGCAAGTTGGAATTTCATTTGGAATGCGCTGCATGAAAGGATGGTGGAAGCAGATCCAGAAGTAATTTTCCGAAGGTAATTGGCTGAATACTTGTAAAGGAAGCATTTGGGGGGCTTTGAGGAAAGAGTAGGGCAGGTAGAACCTAATTGAATTAGCTTTTCCATAAAACCTGATGTGAAAGGATAAAACTAGAGCCAATCTTTACACTCTTATGGAAGCATTTATTTTCAAAGATGCAATTACAAGCTTGCAGCTCCTAACCTAACAATCACAGTTTCAATCTGTCACTATATCTGAGCACAAGTGAATGTTCACCACATGTATACAATTAAATACAACTAATATACATTTAACGGTGGACAGCACTTTCAAGGAGCTGGCGCAGGCATAATGGGGTGAATTACCTCCTCCGATGCTGTGTAAAGGTACAATCATTTTATCCTTAATTACTCTTTTTATGTGGGCTTCGCTGATTCGGTCAGCATTTATTTCCCAGCCCTAATTGCTGTTTAAAAAGGTGGTGGTGAGCTGCCTTCTTGAACCGCTGCAGTCCATGTGGCATAGGTACATCCAGTGAGAGTGAAAAGGAACAATGCTATAATTCCAAGTCATGATGGTGAGTGGCTTGGAGGGGAACTTCCGGGTGGTGGGGATCCCATGTTTCTGCTTTCCCTTGTTCTTCTAGATGGTATTGGCCGTGGGTTTGAAAGGTGTTGTGAGAGGAACCATGGTGAGTTCCTGCAGTGCATCCTGTAGATGGTGCACACTGCGGCTACTGTGCATTGGTGGTGGAGGAAGGACGAATGTTTGTGCATGGGGTGCCAATTAAGCATACTGTTTTGTTCTGATGGTGTCGAGTTTCTTGAGTGTTGTTGGAGCTTCACTTATCCAGGCAAAAGGAGAGTATTCCATCACATTCCTGACCTGGGCCTTGTAGAAAGGCCTTGGAGTGTCGGTGAATTGCTCGCTGCAGGAGTCCTGGCTTCTGACCTGCTCTTGTAGTGACAGCATTTATATGGCTAGTCCAGTTATGCGTCTGGTCAATGGTAACCTGCAGGATGTTGATCGTGGGGGATTCGGCTATGGTAATGCCATAGAATATCATGAAGATATGGTTTGATTCTCTCAGAATTCCTGAAGTGCAGAAGGAGGCCATTTGGCCCACTGAGTCTGAACCAAGAGCCCCCTACATAGGCTCACTCCCTTTCCCTATTTTGATTTGATTTGATTTATTGTCACATGTACCGAAGTACAGTGAAAAGTATTTTTCTGCAGCCGAGGAACGAACACAGTACGTATATAATAGACAAAGAGAATAATCAACAGAGAATATTGAAAAATGGTGCATCGACAAACACTGATTGGTTACAGTGCGGAACAAGGGACCAAACAAAGCAAATACATGAGCAAGAGCAGCATAGGGCGTCGTGAATAGTGTTCTTACAGGGAACAGATCAGTCCAAGGGGGAGTCATTGAGGAGTCTTGTAGCTGTGGGGAAGAAGCTGTTCCTTTGTCTGGATGTGCGTGTCTTCAAACTTCTGTACCTTCTGCCTGATGGAAGGGGCTGGAAGAAGGCAATGCCTGGGTGGGAGGGGTCTCTGATAATGCTATCTGCCTTCCTGAGACAGCGGGAGGTGTATACAGAATCAATGTGGGGGTGGCAAGCTTGTGTGATACGCTGGGCTGAGTTCACCACACTCTGCAGTTTCTTGCGATCTTGGACCGAGCAGTTGCCATGCCAGGCTGTGATGCAGCCGGGGAGGATGCTCTCTATCACACATCTGTAGAAGTTTGTGAGAGTCGATGCAGCCATGCCAAATTTCTTTAGCTTCCGTAGGAAGTAGAGACGTTGTTGGGCTTTCTTGACTGTTGCATCAACGTGAGTGGACCAGGACAGACTGTTGGTGATGGTGACCCCCAGGAACTTAAAGCTATCGACCATCTCCACTTCGGAGCCATTGATGCAGACGGGAGTCTGTGTCGTGCTACGTTTCCTGAAGTCGATGACCTTTGTCGATTCCTTGGTCTTTCCGACATTTAGAAAGAGGTTGTTTTCAGTACACCATGCAACCAAGTGATTTAACTCCCTCCTGTAGTCGTTGTTTGAGATACGGCCCACCATAATCGGATCATCCGCAAACTTATAGATTTGAATTGAAGTTAAATCTTGCCACACAGTCATGTGTGTATAGGGAGTACAGTAGAGGACTGAGCACACATCCGTGCGGGGCCCCGGTGTTGAGGACCAATGTGGAGGCGGTGCTTTTGCCTATCCTGACAGATTGCGATCTGTTGGTGAGGAAGTCAAGGATCCAGCTGCACAGGGAGGGGTCAAGTCTAAGATTGCAGAGTTTGGTTATTAGTCTTGTCGGGATAATGGTGTAGAAGGCGGAGCTGTAGTCTATGAACAGCAGTCTTACATAGGTGTCCATGTTGTCGAGGTGTTCGAGAGTCGATTGTAGAGCCAGGGAGATAGCATCTGCTGTGGACCGGTTGCAGTAATAGGCAAACTGCAGTGGATCAAGACCGTCTGGGAGATTGGCAGTGATCCGTCTTATGACTAGCCGCTCAAAGCATTTCATGATAACAGACGTCAGGGCCACCGGTCGGTAGTCATTGACTATCCCCGTAACCCCACAATCCCACCTAACCTACACCTCTTTGGACATCAAGGAACATCTTAGTATGGCTAATCCACCTAACCTGCGCATCTTTATGGGAGGAAACTGGAGCACCTGGAGGAAACCCATGCAGACACGGAGAAAGTGCAAACTCCACACAGTCCCCCAAGGCTTCAGCTGACAAGTGGCAAGTAACATGCATGCCACACAGATGCCAGGCAATAACCATTTCCAACAAGGGCGGCACAGGTGTTAGCACTGCTACCTCAGCGCCAGGGCCCTGGAGCTCACACCAAGAACAAAGAAAAGCACAGTACAGGAACAGGCCTTTTGGCCCTCCAAGCCTGCGCCGACCATGCTGCCCATCTAAACTAAAATCTTCTACACTTCCGGGGTCCGTATCCCTCTATTCCCATCCTATTCATGTATTTGTCAAGATACCCCTTAAACGTCACTATCACCCCTGCTTCCACCACCACCTCCGGCAGCAAGTTCCAGGCAACCACTGTGTAAAAAAAAACTTGCCTCATAGATCTCCTCTCAACCTTGCCCCTCGCACCTTAAACCTATGCCCCCTAGTAATTGACCCCTCTACCCTGGGGAAAAAAGCATTGCTTTGTTATGTTGTGGACCCTCCTGAACAGCTCACACCAACACTACTTTGTCCTGCTGTGGAATCTCCTGAGCCATATTCTCCAGCAGGTTTAGTTGAGAGATCCTGGCCTGTTGTGTCTCTAGCCCTCTCTTCCTTATAACAAAACGATTTATTTTAAATTTTATTTGTTTGCTGCTGACAAAATGGAGGATTCGCAATCGCCCCCAAAGCACATGATGTCAGCGTTCAGGACGAGTTACCTGCTCTCTGCCTCTCTTCAGGCAGGAAGATAACATTGAATTTTTAAAAAATCTTCTCCTGTGTCAGCACGCTGACGTCAGGAGAAGGTGGTGCTTCTCGCTGGGTGCCGCACATGTGCACCGATGAGAGGGCACGCATGCGCAGTGCGCCCGCATTTTTTAATATGGTCATGGCCGTCATTTCCAAAGCCGCTCACAGATGTCATTGTTCAAAGCGGGCTGTTGCGTATGAATTCCTGCGATCAGGAATGCCGTGATGGATGGCTCCGCGACCCTCCAGACACCCGCCCACGACCCACCCACGGGTCGCAACCCCCACTTTGAAAATGCCTGATCTGCAAGGTGCACAACAGGAACTCACCAAGGCTCCTTAGACAACACCTTCTATACCCAGAACCGTTACCATCTGAAAGGACAAGGGCAGTGGTTTAAAATCCTGGAACACCATCCCTAACAGCACTGTGGATGGACCTACACCACATGAACTGCAGTGGTCAAGAAGGCAGCTCACCACCATCTTCTCAAGATCGATTAGGGATGGGCAATAAATGCTGACATAACAGCGATGCCCATATCCTGAAAATGAATTTTTAAAATGCCAGATGTATTGAAATCAAAATTCACAACTTGCCACGGTTGGGCTTGAACTCGTGACCCATTTAGTATCAGAGCCAGATGACTTCTGTATATCTATGTTTTTTTTTAAAAAGGGAAAGTTACCTTTCATAAAGTTAGCCTATTTATAAGCTGGGATATTGGTTAGGTCAGTTGGCTGCATGGCTGGTTTGTGATGCAGAGTGATGCCAACGGTGCTGACTCAATTCCCATACCGGCTGTGTTTACCATGAAAGCCCGCCTTCTCAACCTTGTTCCTCGCCTAGGGTGCGGTGACCCTCTGGTTAAATCACCACCAGTCAGCTCTCTTTCTCACAAAGGGGAGAGAAGCATATGGTCTTCTGGGACTATGCTAACTTTCATTTCATTTCTACCTGTAAGCTGCAATAGAAGATGTAAGGGGGAAAAAACAGTTGCTGCCACAAAATCTTACAGCCCAGGGGGACAAATTCTGGTCCACATTCAGTCGTGGCAGAGCAAATTGTGTGGAAGATGACCAAGGAAGCGTTTGTGGAAGTGGGTGAGGATGGAATGGCTTTAAATGTTGAATTCAGTTCCACAAGCCTACCTTAACCCTGCAATTCTGGCCTTATCACTCAGTAATTTTTGTTACAACATCAGCCTGCATTTATATAGCTCCTTTAACTCAATAGAATATCCTAAGGCACTTCACAAGAGTGCATTAAGAGCTGCATAAGGTGATATTAGGGCAGCAACCAAAGACTTAGTCAAAGAGCTAGGTTTTAATTAAGTGATTCAAAAGAGGAGGCAGAGACAAGATGCTTAGGTAGGAATTTCAACTTGAAGGCACGGCTGCAAATGTTGGTGCAGTGAAAATCAGGGATCCACAAGCGGCCATAAATTGCCCGTGTCACCTGAGCAGTAACTGTATAATTTATAATTTATTTAATCTGTATCTAACCATGATAACTATAATTTATTTAAGCATTGATCACAACATAGTAAATTGGCATTTAAAGCTAGAAATGGGAAACTACAGGAATTGTTTTTTAGTACCAGTGCTCCAAAATCCTAATGTCGTTAAATCAACGCGATCGTGGTAATTAATGTAAAACACACACACGTTTAAACTAGTCTCTTGGACTGATAACCTTCATGTCAACATGAATAAGGCGAATTCAGGAGATGATTTATTCTGTCGAATCAGAGGTGACCTTCCTTTCAGATTCCTGGAGGTGTTTTTGTGCAGGTGAAAATGAGGATGTTTTTCTCGTAGCCTAGTAGCTTTGAGGGCTAAATACATCCTGTGAAACTCCCTGCGTGTTAATTGGATGCTTTCATCCTGCACTGCACTGATCAATAGGAGTTGAAAACTATCAGAGCTGCATAGCTGTTGGGAGAGAATGGGTGATAGGTATTTAAGTTGAAACCCAGGTGCTTTGCCCTCTGGAGAACTCCATGTTAATTAGTTGCTTGAGCCTGTTAATGTGATGCATATATCAGATGTATAATTGCGCAAAGAAAATTGATGTTCGTTTGTGAGGTGCTCTGCCTTCTTTCAACACAGCCGAAAGAACTGGGAGGATGTGTAGGGCTGGCGGTTTAAGGCTTGTGTTTTCACATATCACCCCCATCCCCCTTTACTCGATGTCTCACATTGGCTCCCCATCCAGCAAAACCTTAATTTCAAAATACTGTTCCACATGTTTGAATCCCTCCATTGCCTCACCCCACTCCCTATCTCTGTAACCTTCTCTATCCCTAAAACCCTGTGACATTTCAGTGCTCCCGCAGTTATGGCCTCTTGTATATGCCCATTTTTCATCAATCCACCATTGGCAGAAGTACCATTAACTGCTTAGGCCCTAAATCCTTGATCTCCTTCCCCAAACCGATCTTTCCTTTTTCAGGCTCTTAAAACCGACTATTTTGCCAGTCAATTCAACTGTGAGTGGCATCTCTGTATGCTTATCCAAAAGACAGCATCTCCAACAGTGCTGTGCTCTTGTCAGTATGCCACTAGAAGTAGAAATGTCAGCCTAGATGATCATAGATTATCATAAAATTTACAGTGCAGAAGGGAGGCCATTCGGCCCATCAAGTCTGCACCGGCTCTTGGAAAGAGCACCCTACCCAAGGTCAACACCTCCACCCTATCTCCATAACCCAGTAATCCCACCCAACACTAAGGGCAATTTTGGACTCTAAAGGCAATTTATCATGGCCAATCCACCTAACCTGCACATCTTTGGTCTGTGGGAGGAAATCGGAGCACCCGGAGGAAACCCACGCACACACGGGGAGGATGTGCAAACTCCGCACAGACAGTGACCCAAGCCGGAATCAAACCTGGGACCCTGGAGCTGTGAAGCAATTGTGCCAACCACTATGCTACCGTGCTGCAGCAACTTCCTGAAACTGGGCTTGAACTCCACAACCTTCTGACTCAAGTGAGAGTGTCAGCCTCCATTTTCTTTTTGTTTGGCCCTTGTTACTTACTCTGCTAAACAATGTAACTGTTGCCACTCCATGGCACAGTGCACAGGTTGTCCGCTTCATCCCAACGTCATTCAATCCCGATTACCTTTACCAAACACCATCTCTGTGGCTCACATCCATTTCACCACATCTTTTAACATTTCAAGTCCAAAATTGCAATTGTACTTCTGCATGCTTTCTATTTATAAATTCTTTCCTGTTGAGTCCATGCTTAAATCTTAATTTCCTGGCTTTATGTTTAAAATGATTTGTTTGTCCCTCACGTTATTTGGGTTATTTAATTTGGCGGCAGAATAATCCCAGTTATATTTAGTGTGGTTGATGGCACCTCTGTCCTGTTAAACCTTGTGTGGATTTGCACCACTTTTTTAAACAAGTAGGATTATGTGTAAATCCCTTTCATAAAATGGATTTCAAAAATTATCACATTGCTGTTTGTGGGAACTGCCAAGTGCAAATTGACTATATATGCTTCCTACAATAAAACAATGACTACATTTCAAAAGGAATTTCATTAGCTGTAAATGGACGTCCAAGATATGATTGCTGCATATCCTATGTTGGGACTTGCTACACTGCGCTAACTTAATGTCCTTAAGAAAATGCACCAAAATCATTGTAACATTTTTTTTAAAATTTAGAGTACCCAATTCATTTTCTCCAATTAAGGGGTGATTTAGTGTGGCCAATCCACCTACACGGCACACCTGTGGGTTGTGGGGGTGAAACCCACGCAAACACTGGGAGAATGTGCAAACCACACGGACAGTGACCCAGGGCCGGGATCGAACCTGGGACCTCAGCGCCATGAGGCAAATCTAAATTTAATAGTGTCTCACAATGCAAAGTCTCCTGAAATTGCACTCTTGTGTCAAAGACGACGCTGTCTGGCTGTACTCCCTCTTTTACTGTTTCACTTCTCGAACTCCTAACTGACGACAGTACACAGCATCATCCAGTAAGTATTTCAGAATGGACGTGTATAATAACGGAAAGAAAGAAGAACTTAAATTTACCCAGTGCTTTTTTCCGACTCGGGATGTCACAAAGAGCTTTACCAGTCGATGGAGTACTATTTGAGGGGTAGCCACTGCTATAATGTCTGAGCCAGTTTGCGCACAGCAAGCTCCTGTCATCAGACATGAGATAATGACCAGATAATCTGTCTTAGTGATGTTTGTTGAGACGTCCAGGATACTAGGGAGAACATGTGGCTCTGCTTCCAGACATGCCGTGGGACCTTTAACACCCATCCGAAAATCAGCTGTGGCTCAGTTGGTTGCACTCTTGCCTCTGAATGCCACGATCTGGGTTCAAGCCCCAGTCCAGGACTTGAGCATAGGCATCAAGGCTGTGACTCCAGTGCGGTACTGAGAACTGCATTTTTGGATGTGTCATCTTTCTGATGAGGGTTAAAATCAAGGCCGAAGCTGCCCGTTTGAGTGGATGTAAAAAATACCCTGGATATTGTAATGAGGTGCGGGAGAGTCAATCCGGTGTCCTGCTCAATATTTATCGCCCAACCAAAGTCACAAAAAAATGAAACACGTTATCACATCAGGGCAGCACAGTGACGCAGTGGTTAGCACTGCTGCCTCACGCCAGCGAGGTCCCAGGTTCGATCCCGGCTCTGGGTCACTGTCCGTGTGGAGTTTGCACATTCTCCCTGTGTTCGCATGGGTTTCGCCCCCACAACCCAAGGACGTACAGGCTAGGTGGATTGGCCACGCTAAATTGCCCCTTAATTGGGAAAAAATGAATTGGATACTCTAAATTTATTTTTTTTAATAATAAAATTATCACATTGCTGTTTGTGGGAAATAC
The DNA here is from genome assembly GCF_047496885.1 of Scyliorhinus torazame. Lineage (NCBI taxonomy): Eukaryota > Metazoa > Chordata > Chondrichthyes > Carcharhiniformes > Scyliorhinidae > Scyliorhinus > Scyliorhinus torazame. The sequence goes on from NC_092716.1 coordinate 191,470,653, forward strand.
TGCCGAGTGCAAATTGGCTATATATGCTTCCTACAATACAACAATAACTACATTTCAAAAGGAATTTCATTAGCTGTAAAGCACTTTGAGACGTCTGGTGGCAGCGAAGTCTTTTTTTGAGATCGTGGATATTGTCTCAATCTAATGTCTCATCTCTGAGACTTCCTCACTATTGCACTACAGTGATTACACATTGGCTGTAAAGCACTTTGAGACAACCTGAGGTAGTGGCAGGTGCTATAGTAATGCAAGACATTTGAACTGGATTTTACCAACAGTTTGGGGATGGGCTGGACGTGTCGAGTGAAGGGCCCAGGTAAAATGGGAGAGGAAGATGGAGGTTGCCATGTCAGTCACCGTCCCCTTTCCATGTCATCTTGCCAGCGGGGAAGGTGGCAGATTGCTCTCCCATTCAGAGGCCAATTCAGCCATTTAAGTATCCGATTAAGCCCCTCTTCCTGGTGTCTTTGGCCCTCAGGTAGGTGGGGAATTTGATCAGTGATGCCTCGTGGCCTCAGGGTGGGCTCTGGAATAAGGTGGGTCTGCGATTCACGCAATCTTTGGCCCACATTGGGGATGGCTCTTCCCCCACCCACCCCCCTTCCCAGTGGCAATGGCTGCCATTTCAGAAATGGCACTCCCTGCCCTCACCAACCTCATCTCACTTTTTGCCTCCCCACCCCACCACTCTAGGCCCCACATAACTGGTTGTGGGAGTGCATGTCCATTGAAGTGTGCTCTTCTTCCATCAGCAATTCCAGTAGTGGTAGTGAACACTGCTCATGTTGGTGTGTGTGTCTTGCTCTCGCTCTCTCTCTAGCTCTCTCTCGCTCCTTATCCCCTTTCTGTCTTTCAATCAATCTCTTTATTCCTCAGTATTTTCCTTTATTTCTCATTTTCCGACATTCACTCAGGCTCCTTCTCTTGGCACTTCTCACTATTTCTATTTCTCTCTCTCTCTCTCTCTCTGTTCTTCTGTACAGTACTGTTTACAAAAGAAAGTTATATAAAAATTCTGCTGAATGTGAAATTGAAGGCAGACAAGACTTTTAACCAGCTTTTAAATCTTCAGGATAAAGCACAAGGTTTGGAAAAGCTTTGTGCTTCTTTTGAACTCCAGTAAAACTGTAGACCTCCTAGTGTAAAGCTTCATATTGTTGATTTTTGCCTATTGTGATGTAAATCTAGGTTTGAGCCTCTGGAGTCCTTCATCATGCATGACAAGACAGCCAACCCATTGTCCATTCCTTGAGAGGATTTGTGCAAATGCCAGACTCTCTACCAGAGAGGCCTGGACATCGGATAATGGATAAAATAGGAAAAAGGCTATTTTAGGCTGATTTTGCATATCAAGGAATTATCAACTAGATTAAAACTTCCATAAATTTGCATCAAAGGCAGTCGATCTCATTTTCAAATCCCTTCTTGACTCTGCTCCTGCCATACATCAGGGATCTGCTCCTCTTTCACCTCCCTGCACTCTTGTTCTGACACCTATCTGCTGCTGCTACTTCCCTCAGCAGCTCCACCATACACCATCACAAGCCCCTTGGCCCTGCCCCGCAAATGCCCTGTGCCCCTGCCAAGATTCCAAGCTGTTGCCCACCTTGCCATGATCATCCTGCTTTTAAAAATCGCTCTGAACATGTTGTTGCCTTTTCTCAGCCCACTACACTCCCGTAACTTCTCCTCTCTGTTCTGCTTTTTCACCCGGCTCAGTGCAAAAGAAAAGTAGAACGCTTTGAGGAGTGAACAGAGAGGAGTCAAACATCAACATAATAAGAAAGCTGCCTCAAGAAGCTGTTACTGTATATGTCGGACTATGTAGTAACCTTATGTGTAGTTTTATTAGTTAAGTAACTAAAATAACCCACTCCTAAAACTATAGCACAGAGCTAACGCTCTCAGTGCAGTAATGAAGAGTGCTACATTGTCAGAGGTGTCATATTGTTGTTTAGATGAGACTTCAAACTGAGACCCCACCTTCTTGCCTCTCAGACAAACTGAAAGATCCCACAACTACTGTTCGATGCTAAGCAAGGGAGTTCTTCTCTATGTCCGAGAACAATATTTACCCCTCGACCTAATAAAAAACAGACTCAGGGTGGCACGGTGGCGCAGTGGTTAGCACTGCTGCCTCACAGCGCCGAGGACCCAGGTTCGATCCTGGCCCTGGGTCACTGTCCGTGTGGGGTTTGCACATTCCCTTTTTTTTTAATAAACATTTTATTGAGGTATTCTTTTGGCATTGTAACATCTCCGGGTGAACCCTAACAGTAACCTTCTCAAGGCGAACTTAATTTTCTCCAGGCAGAGAAAGCCAGCCATGTCCGATAGCCAGATCTTTGACTTCGGGTGCCTCGAGTCCCTCCATGCTAGTAATATCCGCCTCCGGGCTACCAGGGAAGCAAAGGCCAAAACGTCTGCCTCTTTCTCCTCCTGGATTCCTGGATCCTGGGACACCCCGAAAATCGCCACCTCTGGACTCAATGCCACCCTTGTATTTAATACCTTGGACATGTCATCAGCAAACCCCTGCCAAAATCCCCTCAGCTTTGGACATGCCCAGAACATGTGGACATGGTTCGCTGGTCTTCCCGCACATTGTGCGCACCTATCCTCCACCCCAAAGAATCTGCTCATCCGGGCCACTGTCATCTGAGCCCGGTGCACGACCTTGAATTGAATCAGGCTGAGCCTGGCACACGTCGCAGTCGAGTTGACTCTACTCAACGCGTATGCCCAAAGGCCCCCCTCTATCTCTCCCCCTAGCTCCTCCTCCCACTTTCGCTTCAGCTCCTCGGTCTGCGTCTCCTCTGATCCCATAAGCTCCTTATAAATGTCAGAAACGCTCCCCTCACCTATCCATCCTCTAGAAACCACCCTATCCTGAATCCCCCTTAGCGGTAGGAGTGGGAAGGTTGGTACCTGTCTACGCAGAAAGTCCTGCACCTGCAGATATCGAAATTTGTTTCCCCCCGCCAATGCAAACTTCTCCAGCGCACTCATACTCGGAAAGCTCCCCTCTATAAGCACGTCCCCCATCCTCTCAATCCCCGCTCTCCGCCAAATTCGGAACCCCCCCCCCCGTCCATCCTCCCTGGGGCAAACCGGTGGTTATCGCAGATTGGGGACCAGACCGATGCTCTCATTGCTCCCACATGCCTCCTCCACTGCCCCAGACTCTCCAGTCTGCCACCACCACGGGGCTGGTGGAGTATCGCGCCAGCAGGAATGGCAGAGGCGCAGTTACCAGTGCCCCCAGACTTGTGCCCATGCAAGAAGCCGCCTCCATACGCACTCCATATGCACTTCCTAATCATGGCTATGTTAGCCGCCCCATCATAATTGCTAAAGTTCGGCAGTGCCAGCCCCCCCCTGACGCCGCTCAAGCATTACCCTCCTCACTCGTGGGGACTTGCCCCCCATACAAAGTCCGCTATAACTTTATTGACCCGCTTAAAAAAGGACCACGGGATGAAGATGGGGAGACATTGGAAAACAAACAGGAATCTCGGGAGGACCGTCATTGTCACGGTTTGGACTCTGCCCGCTAGAGACAACGGGAGCGCATTCCATCTCCGGAAATCCTCCATCATCTGATCCACCAACCGGGCCAAGTTCAATTTATGTAGCCAGTCCCAATCCCGCACCACTTGGATACCTAGGTTACCCCCCCCCCCCCCCCCCCCCGACCAACCCCTTGAGGCCCTCAGAGCAATTGTCGGCGGCTCTATAGCCAGCGCAAACAGCAGTGGGGAGAGGGGGCATCCCTCTCTCATCCCCCGATGCAGTCTAAAATAGTCCGAAGTCGTCCTGTTCATCCGTACACTTGCCACAGGTGCCTCGTACAGCAACCTGACCCAATAAAGCCCCTCCCAAATCCAAACCGCCCCAGAACCTCCCATAAATAATCCCACTTAACCCGGTCAAAAGCTTTCTCCGTATCCATCGCGACCACTACCTCCACCTTCCTACTTTCTGGGGGCATCATGATCATATTTAACAGCCTTCTTACATTGGCCACCAGCTGCCTGTCCTTAACGAACCCTGTCTGATCCTTCACAATGACGTTCGGCACACAATCCTCAATCCTGGACGAGTCCGAATACAGGAGGGAGATAGAGAACCTAGTGGAGTGGTGTAGCGACAACAATCTCTCCCTCAATGCCAGCAAAACTAAAGAGCTGGTAATTGACTTCAGGAAGCAAAGTACTGTACACACCCCTGTCAGCATCAACGGGGCCGAGGTGGAGATGGTTAGCAGTTTCAAATTCCTAGGGGTGCACATCTCCAAAAACCTGTCCTGGTCCACCCACATCGCCGCTACCACCAAGAAAGCACAACAGCGCCTATACATCCTCAGGAAACTAAGGAAATTCAGCATGTCCACATTAACCCTTACCAACTTTTACAGATGCACCATAGAAAGCATCCTATCAGGCTGCATCACAGCCTGGTATGGCAACTGCTCGGCCCAGGACCACAAGAAACTTCAGAGAGTCGTGAACACCGCCCAGTCCATCACACAAACCTGCCTCCCATCCATTGACTCCATCTACACCTCCCGCTGCCTGGGGAAAGCGGGCAGCATAATCAAAGATCCCTCCCACCCGGCTTACTCACTCTTCCAACTTCTTCCATCGGGCAGGAGATACAGAAGTCTGAGAACACGCACGAACAGACTCAAAAACAGCTTCTTCCCCACTGTCACCAGACTCCTAAATGACCCTTTTCTGGACTGATCTCATTAACACTACATCCTGTCTGCTTCATCCGGTGCCAGTGCCTATGTAGTTACATTGTATATGTTGTGTTGCCCTATTATGTATTTTCTTTTATTCCCTTTTCTTCTCATGTACTTAATGATCTGTTGAGCTGTTCGCAGAAAAATACTTTTCACTGTACCTCGGTACACGTGACAATAAACAAATCCAATCCAATCCTGGAGGACAACATTTTGGCCAGCAGTTTGGCATCTATGTTCAACAGGGAAATCGACCACATTGCTCCGGGTTCTTGTCCCGTTTCAGGATAAGCAAAATCGTGGCCTGTGACATCGTCTGGGGCAGACCCCCCCTTTCCCGTGCCTCGTTCAACACCTTCATCAGCACCGGTCCCAATACATTTTATCGAACTCTGCTGGGTACCCGTCCGGTCCCGGGCCTTACCCGACTGCATGGCCTTCAAGCCCTCCACTATCTCTTCCAACCCGATTGGGGCCCCCAGCCCTTCTACCAGCTCCCCGTTCACCTTCGGGAAAGTCAGCCCCCCCAGGAAGTGCCTCATCCCCTCCGGCCCCACAGGGGGTTTCGACCTGTACAACCTGCTGTAAAAATCCCGAAACGCCTTACTCACCCCTACCGAGTCCCCATCTAAGTTCCCATCCCCGCCGATAACTTTCCCTATTTCTCTAGCTGCCTCCCTCTTTCTGAGCTGCTGGCCTTCTCACCATGCTCGTATATCGCCCCCCCTTGCCTTTCTGAGCTGTTCCACTGCCCTCCCTGTGGTTAACAAGCCAAACTCCGCCTGTAGCCTCCGCCGTTCCCTTAAAAGCCCTATCTCTGGAGTCTCCGCGTACCTCCTGTCGACTTGTAGAATCTCTTTTACCAGTCGGACCGTCTTTGCCCTGTCCGTTCTGTCGCTGTGAGCCCGGATCGAGATCAGCTCTCCTCTCACCACTGCCTTCCGCGCTTCCCAGACCACCGCTGCTGAGACCTCCCCCATATCATTTACCTGCAGGTAATTCAGCATGCATTTCCTCACCTCTCGCACACCGCTTCCTCCGCCAATAGCTCTACATCCAACCTCCATTGCGGGCGCTGATTGCTATCTGTACTAACCTGCAGGTCAACCCAGTGTGTAGCATGGTCCGAGATCGTAATCGCCGAATACCCAGTGTCCACCACCCCTGCCAGCAAGGCCCTACCCAAAACAAAGAAATCCATTCGAGAGTATACCTTATGGACGTGGGAGTAGAAGGAAAACTCCTTCACCCTCGGCTGCCTAAATCTCCATGGATCCATGAGAGATTTTTGAGCATGACCGATCCAGGCCGGGATCAATAACTGTATTAAAGTCCCCTCCCATGATCAATTTGTGTGAGTCCAGGTCCGGTATCTTCCCCAACATCCTCTTTATAAATTCCACGTCATCCCAATTTGGCACATATTCATTATCCAGCACTACCTTCGTCCCCTCCAGCTTACCACTAATCATAATATATCGACCCCCCACATCCGAAACTATTCTACCCACCTCAAATATCACCCGCTTATTAATCAAGATCGCAACCCCTCTAGTCTTTGTATCCAGCCCCGAGTGGAAAACCTGACTGATCCAGCCTTTCCTCAATCTAACCTGGTCCATTACTCTAAGGTGCGTCTCCTGCAGCATTACCACGTCCGCCTTCAGTCCCCTCAGATGCGCGAACACACGTGCCCTCTTAACCGGCCAATTTAACCCTCGAACATTCCAGGTGATCAGCCTAGTTGGGGGGCAAAGTGCCCCCCCCCCTCAACTCCGCCGATCAGCCATCCCCTTTCTTGGGCCTGCCTCCAGCTCATGCGCCGCACCTCATCCGGTCTGCCCCCCGGCGGCCCCCGCCACCAACCCCCTCACTGTCCCTCCACCAAAGGCCCTCCCTCGTCAGCAGAACCCCCCCCTGCAACACTACTCTAAAACCGGGTTTGCACATTCTCCCCGTGTCTGTGTGGATTCCACCCCCACAACCCAAAGATGTATAGGGAAGGTGAATTGGCCACGCTAAGTTGCCCCTTAATTGGAAAAAAAGAATTGGGTACTCTAAATGTAAAAGATAACAGACTCAAAGAAAGGCAAGACTGGGTATAAACATTCTTGGACACGATGTGTTCGGAAAGGTAGCAAAGGAGGGGGGATGGCAGTATTGATTGAAGAGAAGATTGCAGTGCTGGAGAGAGAGCATATCCTAGAGGGTTCAAGGACAGAATTTGTTTGGCTAGAGCTGAAGAATAAAAAGGGTGCAATTATATGACTCTGTGTAGTCTATAGTCCACTAACCAAAGGGAATTTTGTAAGGCAACAGATTTGCAAGGAAATTACAGAAAAGTGCAAGTATTATAGAGTACTGATAATGGGGGAGTTTACTTATCCAAATATAGATTGGAATAATATGAGTGTTAAGGGAAAAGAGTTCCTGGAATGTGTTCAGGAGAATCTTCTACAGCAGAATGTTTCCAGCCAACAGGAAAAGGAGGCATTGCCGGACTTTGAAGGTGGCAGGACAGGATGAAAGCATAGTTAATAGAGCATACAGCATCCTGGGCTTTACCAGTAGCAAGGAGGTTATGATGAACTCGTATAAAACATTGGTTCAGAACTTTTCACCAAAAGGCATTAGAATGAAGTCATTAGATTGATGAGAAAAGTTCCAGCAACGAGGAATTTTGTATGGCTAGGAAGATTGGCGAGGTTCGACTATTGTATCCTCATTGACTACAGGTGAGATCCCAGAGGACTGGAGAATAGCTAATGTGGTACCGCTGTTTAAGAAAGGTAGCAGCGAAACTATAGGCTGGTAAGCCTCCCGTTGGTAGTAGGTAAATTATTGGAGATAATTCTCAGGGACAGGATTTATACCCATTTGGAAACAAATGGAATCATAAGCGATAGACAGCGTGGTTTTGTGAAGGGGAGGTCGTGCCTCACTAACTTGATTGAATTTTGTGAGGCGGTGACAAAGATGATTGATGAAGGGGGGGGGGTGGATGTTGTTTACATGGACTTCAGTAAAGCCTTTGACAAGGTGCCTCATGGCAGACTGTACAAAAGGTGAAGTCACAAGGGATCAGAGGTGAGGTGGTAAGATGGATACAGAACTGACTCGGTCACAGAAGGTAAAGGGTAGCAGTAGAAGGGTGTTTTTCTGAATGGAAGGTTGTGACTAGTGGTGTTCCACAGGAATTGGTGCTTGGGCCTCTGTTATTTGTGGCGTACATAAACGATTTGGAGGAAAATGTAGCCAGTCTGATTCGTACGTTTGCGGATGACACCCAGATTGGTGGACTGTCAGATAGTGTTGAGGATTGTCAGAAGATACAGCAGGACATAGACAGGTTGGAGACTAGGGCAGAGAAATGGCAAATGGAGTTTAATCCAGACAAATGTGAGGTAATGCATTTTGGTAGGTCTAGCATAGAGGGGAAATATACTGTAAATGGTAAAACTCTTAGGAATATAGAAAGTCAGAGAGATCTGGGCGTGCAGGTCCACAGATCTTTGAAGGTAGCAACACAAGTGGACAAGGTAGTCAAGAAAGCATACGGAATGTTTGCCTTCATTGGACGTGGCATCGAGTATAAAAACCTGCAAGTCATGCTACAGCTGTACAGAACCTTGGTAAAGCCTCACTTGGAATATTGCGCACAATTCTTGTCACCACACTACCAGAAGGATGTGGAGGCTTTGGAGAGCGTACAGAGGAGTTTTACCAGGATGTTGCCTGGTCTGAGGGTGTCAGCTATGTGGAGAGGCTGAATAGATTCGGGACTGTTTTCATTAGGAAAACAGAGGTTGAGGGGTGACCTGATAGAGGTCTACAAGATTATGAGGGGCATGGATAGAGTGGATGGGCTGGCACTCTTTCCCAGGGTGGAGGGGTCAGTCACCAGGGGGCATAGGTTTAAGGTCCGTAGAGCTAAGTTTAGAGGAGATGTGCGAGGCAGGTTTTTTACGCAGAGTGCGTTTTTTACGGTGAGTTTTTTACGCAGAGTGCGTTTTTTACGGTGAGTGCCTGGAACGCGTTGCCAAGGGAGGCTGTGGAAGCAGATACATTAACAGCGTGCAAAAGGCATCTTGAGAAACACATGGATCGGATGGGAACAGAGGGATATGGCACAAGGAAGTGCTGAGGGCTTTGGTCAAGGTTGATATCATGACCGGTACAGGCTTGGAGGGCCAAAGGGCCTGTTCCTGTGCTGTTTTGTTCTTTGTTCTATTTGCCTTGAAGAGAAGTAGGTTGAGAAGGGATTTGTTAGAGGTGCGCAAAATCATGAGGGGTCTTGGCAGATGGGGGGGAAAACCGTTCCCATTTGAGGAAGAACCATGAACCAAAGGGCACAGATCTATAATAATATAATAATCGCTTATTGTCACAAGTAGGCTTCAATGAAGTTACTGTGAAAAGCCCCTAGATGCCACATTCGGGCACCTGTTTTGCGCGGCCGGTACGGGAATTGATCCCGCGCTGTTGCCTTGTTCTGCATTACAAGCCAGCTGTTTAGCCCGCTGTGCTCAACCAGCCCCTGGTTTAAGGTCATTGGCAAAAGGAGCAATGGCGACATAAGGAAAAACATTGTTACACAGTGAGTGTTTAGGATCTGGAATGCACCTCCTGAGGGTGGAGGCAGGTTCAATTGTGGCTTTCAGAAGGGAATTGGGTCATTATGTGAAAAGTAAATTTTTGCAGGACTTTGGAGAAGGCAGGGGAGTGGCACTAGATTAATTGCTCTTTCACATGACACAGACATGATGGGCCAAATGGCTACTTTACTGTAACCATTCTGTGATTTACAGCACAGAAACATTTAGTCCAACTGCTCTTGGTCAGTGCCTCCCACCCTCCTCACACTATCAGCAATCCTCCAATTTCTTTGCCTCGAATGTACTCACCTAGTTTCCCATTAAATGTACCTTTCCTATTCACCTCAATTGCAGCATGTGGTAATGAGTTCCACATTCTCACCACACTCTCCTGAATATCCTATTGGATTTAGTTGTGGCTATCTTACTGCATATTTATGGTCACTAATTTCATTCTCCCATTCAAGTAGAAACATCTCTCCAACTACCCTATGAAACTCCTTCAGAATTTCCATCAGGGTACCTCTTAACCTTCTCTTTAGAGGTAAACATACTAATAAGTACCCTGATACGTGTATAGTCTCAGTTCTGGTATGATGCTAGTAAATCTTTCTGCACCTTTTCCACTGCCTCTTATCCTTTCTATAACATTGTAAACCAGAAATATGTCATAACTCCAAAGAATCACGCTTTTCTGCTGGCAAAAATACTTTACTCAAATAATGAGATCTTTCCATGGGCCATGTACTCTAACTGAAGTGACTCAGCCTGTCCAGTGTGTAAAATCCGACAGCATTAAGGATTATCATTTGTCAGAAGTTAATGAAACGTGCTTGAAAAAGAGCCAAGTGTAAAGTAAGTGTGTGTGAGTACACGGGTAGATGTGTAACTAGAAAGCGATGTGCAGTAATTATCGTGGGTTTTTAAAAGTGGATTAGTAATAGGTGCACATGTAAAATATTGCAAGTCATTTCCACCTTCTCTTTGAACAAGCATAGAACCATGGGTTTCCTCTGGTGCTCCAGTTTCCTTCCACAGTCCAAAGATGTGCAGGTTAGGTGGATTGGCCATGCTAAATTTCCCCTTGGTTTCCAAAGATGTGCAGGTTAAGTGGATTGGTCATGCTAAATTGCCCCTTAGTGCCCAAAGATGTCCAGGTTAGGTGGATTGCCTGTGATCAATGCGTGAGGTTGCAGGGATAGGACAGGGTAATGGGCCTAGTTAGAGGTCTCTTTTGGAGGGTCGATGCAGACTGGATGGGCCAAATGACCACCTCCTGTACTGTAGGGATTCTATAGATTTGTGGAAAGATTACAGTGCAGAAAGAAGCCAATCGTGTCTGCATCAGCCAAAAAAGGCTCATAGCTTTGGAGGTTACAGCAAATTACAGCACTTCAGGTGCAAATCCCATTAATAAGATGAGCATTTCAGCATCAACCACTAATTCAGAAAATGAAATCTAGATGCTCACCACCCTTTGAGTGAAGACGTTTTTCGTCCAGTCCTCTCAAATCCTTCTCCCAATCTATGCCCTCTGGTAATTGACCCCTCAGCTAGTGGAAAAAGGTCTTTCCTGTCTACCTTATCCAGGCCCGTCATAATTTTGTAATCTCAATTAAGTCACCCCCCCACCTCCTCCTTCTAAGGAAAACAACTCTAACCTCGTCAATCTTTCCTTATAGCCGCAATTTTCAAGCCCTGGCAACATTCTTGTAAATCGCTTCTGTACTCCTTTCGGTATGTCCTTCCTATAATGTGTTGACCAGAACTGCACCCAACATTCCACATGCCGGGGGGGCTTCGGTTAGGGTGAGGTCCGGGGGTGGCGAGGGAGGTTACAGGGGGGCACTATCTGGCAGGCCGGGCCCCCGCTGGCCGGCGCCATGTTGTCTGGTGCGACCGCTGCAGGTCGCCGCCCTGCGCATGCGCGGCTACAGACCCAGCAATTCGCCGATCGTTTCTGTCGGGAACGGTGGAAGGGTTTATGTGGCGCGGTTGCTAGCCCCCCACCGGGTGGAGCATCGGTGCGGAGGTGCCGCCGACCTTTTCGTCGTAAGACTAGACATATGCTCCGGACATAGCCTCAAATCGGAGAATCCAGCCCATGATCTTCCCCTAACGAAACCATGCTGAATCTCCTTGAACAATTTGTGCCTTTCTAAGTGACAGTTTATCCTGTCTCTCAGAATTGTTTCCAATAATTTTCCCACTACCAGAGTCAGGCTGACCGACTATAGTTTTCTGGCCTATCCCTCCTACCCTTTTTGCATAATGGTACAGCATTCACAGACTTCCAATACCCTGGGACGTTGCCTAATAGGAAAATGATCCTCAGTGCATCTGCTATTTCCTCCCTGGCTTCCTTTAACCTGGGATACAATCCATCCGGCTCTGGTGGTTTATCCACCTTCAAGTGTGCTTTTTCTCTCATTATGTTTATTGCATCTGATATTTTAAAGACTTCTTTAAATGGAATGTATGCATCATCCCTCATCTTTTTTAAAATAAATTTAGAGTGGCCAATTCATTTTTTCCAATTAATGGGCAATTTAGCGTGGCCAATCCACCTACCCTGCACATCTTTGGGTTGTGGGGGCAAAACCCATGCAAACACGGGGAGAATGTGCAAACTCCACACAGACAGTGACCCAGAGCCGTGATCAAACCTGGGACCTTGGCGGCGTGAGGCAGCGATGCTAACCACTGCGCCACCGTGCTGCCCATCATCCCTCATCTTAATGAAGACAGTGACAAATACTGAGAACCCTGCTCACACCTTCAGTATCAATGCATACGTTACCACGTACATCTCCGACAGCCTCCACCCTTTCCTTAGTCATTCTGTTGCTCTTAATGTGCTGCTGAAACACCGTAGGATTTTCTTTGATCTTACCTGCTAATATTTTTTCGGATCCTCTCTTTGCTTTCCTAATGTCCTTATTTACTTCATCCCTGTACTTTGTGAACTCTTTCAGGCTTTCTGCAATACTGAGCTTTTGTGACTGTCATGAACATTCTTTTTCTGTTTTATATATTTGCTTCTGGATAACCAAGGGCTCTAGATTTTGCAGTCCCACCCTTTTTCTTTGTGGGGACGTGTCTACACTGTACTCTCGAATCTCGCTTTTGAATTTCTCTCACTGATTTGACACCGTCGTCCCTTCCCGTAGCTGTGTCCAGTCCACTTCCGCCAGTTCACCTCTCTGCTTTCTAAAATTTGTCCACCTCCCACACCCAATTTAGAACATTTACTCCTGTTCTATTTGTTGCCCTTTTCCATAATGATACTAAATTATGGTCGCTATCTCCAAAATGGTCGCCCACTGCTACTTCATCCACTTGCCCAGCTTCATTTCCTAAAATGAAATCTAGAATTGCACCCCCTCTTATTGGGCTTCTTACCTGATGGCTAAAAGAGTTCTCTTGAATGCTGTGCAAGAATTCTGTGCCCCCTGTGCCCTACACACTGCTCGTATCCCAGTTGATGGTACGGTATTTGAACTCCCTAACTATTACTGCCCTATTTTTGCACTCTGAAATTTGCCTGCATATTTGCTCTTCTAACTTTCTTCCAATATTTGTGGGTCTATAGTACACTCCTAGCAGTCTGGTTGCCCCTTTTTTATTTCTGAGCTCAACTGATCTGGCCTCATTTGATGCTTCATTCAGTATATCATCCCTCTTCAAAGCTGCCATTGATTCTTGAACCAATAATGCTTTACTGCCACCTTTTTTATCCCCCTCTCTGTTCTGCCTGAAAACTTTATGTCCAGGGATGTTGAGCTGCCATTTTTGCCCCCCTATGAAAACCTCTTAAGTTTAATCGCAGCAGAAGAGAAATCCATAAACTGGATGCTACATTCCACGGTTTGAACATGTGCCAACTTTGAACTGAAATAACTCAGTCATGTCATAATGGAACCAGAGCTGACCGCAGAGATGAAACGTGTTCTGTGATGATTATCTGCTGTTACTAATAAATGACTTCAAAGGTTCTTGGTTTATACTCTCTCAACGCATTGTGTTTTTCCCCCTCACAATGATCACCTACTGTGCCTCTGCAACTTTGCCCTCCATGCTCCTGCTGCTGAAACATTTGTCGCTTCCAGGCTGATTCCAGTGCTCTCCTGGCTTCCCATCCTCCTTCAGCTTTCCAAAAACCTCTGCAGAATTGGCTGCTGACTGGAACCCATCCTGTGTGTCATCACTCCTATCTTGGTTCCCAGTTACAATTTCTATTGTTCTGTTAAAATCTGTCCATGGATTTCCCCTATCTTCCTATCTTCTTAATCTTTTCCAGCACCACAACTCTTTTGTTGGAGCCCTGTTTCTCTGATTTCAACCTCTTTGACTATATTCTCTTTGTCAGTTCACTTCCTTAGCCAATTATTATAGAAAGGATATTGAGGAACTGTGAAAGGTGCAAGGACGACACCAGGACTCATGGGACACCAGTATCAAGACGGGTTGAACTGTCCTGCAACATCTGACACGGTTGACCACACCATCCTCTTCCAATGCCTCTCCACTGTTACCCATTTGGGTGGAACTGCACCTGGCTGGTTTCATTCTTTTTTAAATTTAGAGTACCCAATTATTTTTTTTCCCAATTAAGGGGCAATTTAGAATGGCTAATCCACCTAATCTGCTCATCTTTTTGTGGGAATGAGATACACGCAGACATGGGGAGAATGTGAAAACTCCAACGGACAGTAACCCGGGACTGGTATGAACCCGGGTCCTCGGCGCTGTGAGGCAGCAGTGCTAACCACTACACCACTGTGCTGCCCGCCTGGTTTCATTCTCATCTACCCAATTGTAGCCAGAGAACCATCTGTAGTGCTTTGTTTCCTTGCTCACAGTTAACTCTGGTTTCCCACCAGGAGCTATCCTTGGCCCCATCCTATTTCTCACCTACATGCCGCCCCTAGGCCAAACATTAAAAATCACAGCATCAGTTTTCACACGTACTCTTGACGATACCCAGCTCCAGCTCTCCCACACTACCACCACCACCTCTCTTGACCTCTTCACCGTCTCTAAACCTATAGGCTACTTATTTGACCTGTGGTACTGGATGAGCCAAAACTTCATCCAATTAAATATAGGGTAGACCAGACCCATTGCCATTGGTTCCCACTACATACGCTATTCCCCAGCCACCGATTCCATCCCTCTTCCTGCCAATTGTCTAGAGGCTAACGAGAATGCTTACAACCATGATATCATATTTGACCCCTAGATGAGCGACCGATCACAAATTCATGCGCCGCTCACAAATTCATGCCATCAGCAAAATAACCTATTTCTGCTTCGGTAACATTACCTGACTGCATCCCTGGCAAAGCTTGACCAAAGCTATAGGTTTTCAAGAGGGTCTTAAAGGAGGAGAAAATTAGAGTCTTGGAAAGGATTAGGGAGGGATATTCCAGAGTTTAGGACATTGGCAATTGAAGCTATGGTATGAAGATCAAAGTAAGGGAAGTACAGGAAACCAGGGCGTCATTCTCCGACCCCCCGCCGGGTTGGAGAATCGCCGGGGGCTGCCGTGAATCCCGCCCCCGCCGGTTGGCGAAGTCTCCGGCACCGGATATTCGGCGGGGGCGGGAATCGGGCCGCGCCGGTTGGCGAGCCCCCCCCCGCTCGATTCTCCGGCCCGGATGGGCCGATGTCCCGCCGATAAATTGCCTTTCCCGCCGGCGTGGATTAAACCACCTTTTGAACGGCGGGACAAGGCGGCGTGGGCGGGCTCCGGGGTCCTGGGGGGGGCGCGGGGCGATCTGGCCCCGGGGGGTGCCCCCACGGTGGCCTGGCCCGCGATCGGGACCCACCGATCCGCGGGCGGGCCTGTGCCGTGGGGGCACTCTTTCCCTTCCGCCTCCGCCACGGTCTCCACCATGGCGGAGGCGGAAGAGACTCCCTCCACTGCGCATGCGTGGGAAACTGTCAGCGGCCGCTGACGCTCCCGCGCATGCGCCGCCCGGGGATGTCATTTCCGCGCCAGCTGGCGGGGCAACAAAGGCCGTTTCAGCCAGCTGGCGGGGCAGAAATTCCTCCGGCGTCGGCCTAGCCCCTCAATGTTGGGGCTCGGCCCCCAAAGATGCGGAGCATTCCGCACCTTTGGGGCGGCGCGATGACCGTCTGATTGGCGCCGTTTTGGGCGCCAGTCGGCGGACATCGCGCTGTTTCGGGAGAATTTTGCCCCCAGTGTTGGAGAAGCACAGCATAGTGATCATTTTATTGGACTAGTAATATAGAAGCCTGGATTAGTGATCCAGGGGCATGAGTTCAATTCCCAACACGGCAGGGTTGGGTAATTTGAATACAATTAGTTAAATAAAATCTGAAATTAATGGTTAGCATCAGTAATGGTGATCATGGAGTAACTGGATTGTTGTAAAAAGCCATCTGACCCACTAATATCCTTTCAGGAAGGAAATATATTGCCCTTCCCTGCTCTAAGCTAAATGTAACTCCGGGTCGACAGCAATGTAACTACACTTAACTGTCCTCCGATGTCTCCTGGAAACCCACTCTGTTGTATTCAAGGTGGCTGCTCACCGGCACGTTCTTAAGACAATTGGGGGATGGTGAAAAATTGCTGGCATTACCAGTGACGCCCAAATCCCACGAGTGGAAGAAAAAATTCAGGTGATTGTAGGGCTGGAGTTAAAGAGTTAGAAAGGGATGGAGACTATGGCATGGTTTGACAACAAGCGTGAGAAATTTACAATCGAGGTGCCAAGATAAGCACAGGGTGATTGTTTAACAGCACTCACTAAGAGTTGGGACAAAGTGCAGCAAATTCTTGGGTGAATTAAAGTTTGTGGAGGCTGCAATGCTGGCCAGAAGGTTGGAACTAAAGTTAAAATGCGTTTCTTTTTTCAGTTTCCTTTCCGGGAGGCGAAAAGAAATTGTGATATGAATTATCCTCTGTTGGTTGAAAAAGTCAGGAAACTACAAGTTGTCAAATCCCAGCTGCATTCAACCACATTAGCACCTTTGATTAAATGCATAAAGCTAACATGTTGCTTAGTGAGAAGGCTGTAAGTGTGTGAACAGATACATTACTGTGTAAATATGATTTCTGACAGATATTGTAATTTCTTTTCTCCAAACCAACAGTGGTGATTTTCCCTTTAAACATTAATAATACATTGTCAAAGGTTTTCAGAAAATATTCACGCAGGCAGGTGTTTGTATAGCTTGCACGCTTTCTGAGGTGTGCTGATGGTTTTGGGTGGGGGATGGGTTTCTTTTGCTTGTCGAGTCCAAGCTAACAGCATAGGATCATGTGACAGAGGGACCGAATAAACAGCATCTGGGGACATTCAATTACAGCCCTTTTTCCCAGCATGCTTGCATTGTAATCTCTACCAGATGAGGCTCAGCATTTTCAATAACACACTATGTACACACAACACCAGAATAAAGGCATTCAACGCAGTCTCCTAATAGGCAGATCAAAGCGCACAAATGACCAGCTGTAAGCATGCCTACTACTGAATAATTCATTCCTTTCACAAGATTTTGACAAACACTCAGCAGGACTCAGCAAGCTTTAGTTCCTCCCCCCCACTGCCCCATGCAATATGTAAAGTTACAAAATATTTCGGCGACATTCTGCCCATCAAGAATCTCACAGCACAGGAAGAGCCCCCTTGACCCACCGTGTCTGTGCCAACTCATTGAGAGAGCTATCCAATTGGTCCCATACTCTTTTCCCCAAAGTTCTGCAAATTTCTCGTCTTTAAATATTTATATGGTTGCCTTCTGAAAGTTAATATTTAATCATTTTCAACCACTTTTTCAGGCAGTGTTCTCCAGATCAGAACAACCCCCTGCATTAAATTAATTCTCATCTCATCTCTGGGTCTTTTGCCAATTACCTTCAGTCTGTGTCCTCTGCTTTCCCAACTCTGCAGCCAGTGGAAACAGTTTCTCTCTCCTAACTGTCAACATCTTTCATGATTTTGGACATCTTTATCCAATCTCCCCTTAACTGTCCCTGCTCTTACCACAGCAACCCCAGTTTCTCTAAATCTCTTCCAATAGCTAAGGTCCCTCATCCCTGTCATCAGCCTGGTTAAATCTCCCCTGCACCCTAATGGCTGAAAGGAATTAATAGTTACAATCAGCATTGTTGGAAAACCTTGGTATCCTGTCTGTTTTAGAAAATGTTGTTTTAAAAAAAAAGCACATTGCACAAATTTTAGATCTTGCCTGAACTGGTTGAACAAATCTCACTTGCACGTTGTGTGGATCAGTAAATTTTATTCACAAATTTTGCACTGGGAGAAATTACTTTTAGCCCAGTGTGCCTCTAATTGGTGTTACATTCGCACATAATTTGTTGTACAACACAGTTCCTGCTGTTTTGCAAGTGAAGCTGACATTTTTCAGTGGTGTTATTCTGGGGACGGATGGTTGTGAATGAGGCCTAGTCAGGAAGTCTGCATCCCAGGAACAATTCCACATTACTGTCTTTCCTCCTGTTGATTTCCTTATGGTCCAGCTACAGTGTCAAAAATATGATGAGACTACTAAAAAAGAAGAGACATAAGGACTTGCATTTCTCAAGTGCCTTTCACAACCTCCGGTTGTCCCAAAACACTTCACAGCCAATTAAATGCTTTCAAAAAGTGGTGACTGTCGTAAGATAGGAAAAATGGCACACAGCAAGATCCCACAAACAGCAAGGCATTTTTTAAAATCAGTGCTGGTTATTGAATAAATATCAGCCAGGACACTGGGCAGAACTCCCCTGGCTCCTCTTTCGATAAGTGTCATGGAATCTTTCACACCCAGACTGTCAGCCTAGTTTGTGCACTCAAGTCTCCAGCATGGATCTTGAACCCATGGACCGTCAGATTTATGGGTGAGAGGTTTACCAGTGAGCCAGTGCAGTGCCCTACTGCAATCGTGGCTGCTAATTTTCAATTCTCATAGATAATAATAATAATCACATTGTCACAAATAGGCTTCAATGAAGTTACTGTGAAAAGCCCCTAATCGCCACATTCCGGAGCCTGTTCGGGGAGGCTGGAACGGGAATTGAACCCGCGCTGCTGGTCTTGTTCTGCATTACAAGGCAGCTGTCTTAGCCCACTGTGCTAAACCAGCCCCTAGAACAAGGACTGAATTGAGAAAAGTGATCAAGGGTCATGTGCTCTGAACAGTCCGTTTTGCCCAGCTGCTGCTAACCGCTAGGAAAAGGAGACGGTATTCACCCCCTTGAACCTGTTCCACCATTTAACTGGAGCATGTCTAATATGCATCTCAATTCCATCAACCTGCCTTGGTTCCATGACCCTTAATACCCTTACCTAACAACAATCTATAGCTCTCGGTTTTGAAACTTTCAATTGACTCCCAACCTCAACAGCAATTTTTGGAGGACCGGGACATCGTGGTTAGCACTGCTGCATCACAGCGCTGAGGACCCAAGTTCGATCCCGGCCCGAGATCACTGTCCATGTGGATTTTGCACATTTTCCCTATGTCTGCGTGGGTCTCACCCCCACAACCCAAAAAGATGTGCAGGGTAGGGGGATCGGCCACACTAAATTGCCCCTTAATTGAGGGAAAGAAATAATTGGATACTCCAAATTTATATTTAAAAAAAGGAGAGGAAGGGAAGCACAAATACTAAGTTAGCTAAGTGGGATTCGACTTATTCAGCCATTGTAAACCAGTGTCTGTAATCATCAGTTTTACAGTGACTGAAAATAGGCTGCACAGCATCATAGCTGATTCGCCTGATACAGAGTTCCTTTTCAAAAGTAGCAGATTGTAGGTGCAAGTCTGACACTATTGATTGCACTGAAGAGTTCACAGAATCTAAAATCTTTAAAACATCAACCATTCTATAATCTCAACATGTGTTTCTGATCAATTTTTAATAAATATTCCAACGCTTTAATAGCTGAAGTGTAAATAATTAACTGAATCCTCGTTTGAAGATTGGGGGGATCAGAATAAGACCAAAATTGGCATTTAAAAAAAAAAAAATATATATATTTTTATTAAGGTTTTTTAACAACACTATTTTTTCCCCTTACAAACAATAACCCCCCCCCCCCCCCCGTAACAAAATAACGCAAATTCTCCCTGAGCAAGATATATACAAGGCAAGATGGTATATTTACATAGCTTTATGCACTGGCTCTTGGCCGCGCGTACCATTTCCCCCCACCCTCCATGCTATCTCCCGCTCGTGTCCCCCCCCCTGTTGCTGCTGCTGATCGACCTTCTTCTAGGAACGGTTGCCACCGCCTGTAAAACCCCTGTGCAGACCCTCTCAAAGCAAACTTAATTCTCTCCAATTTTATGAACCCTACATGTCATTAATCCAGGCCTCCAGGCTAGGGGGCTTCGCCTCCTTCCCCAATAGCAAGACCCTTCGCCGGGCTACTAGGGATGCAAAGGCCAGAATTCCGTCCTCTTTCGCCTCCTGCACTCCCGGCTCATCCACTACTCCAAATATTGCTAGCCCCCAGCTTGGCTTGACCCGGACTTTCACTACCTGGGGTATTACTCCCGCCACTCCTCTCCAGAACCCCTCCAATGCCGGGCATGACCAAAACATATGGACATGGTTCGCCGGGCTCCCTGAACATCTTTCACATCTATCCTCTACCCCAAAGAACCTACTCAGCCTCGCCCTCGTCAAATGCGCTCTGTGAACCACCTTAAATTGTATCAGACTGAGCCTGGCACACGAGGAAGAGGTATTAACCCTACCCAGGGCGTAGGCCCATAGCCCTTCCTCAATCTCCTCCCCCAGCTCCTCCTCCCATTTACCTTTCAGTTCTTCTACTAGCGCTTCCCCCTCTTCTTTCATCTCTTGGTATATTTCCGATACCTTGCCCTCCCCGACCCATACCCCCGAGATCACCCTATCTTGAACTTCTTGTGCCGGGAGCAACGGAAATTCCCTCACCTGTCGCCTCACAAAAGCCCTCGCCTGCATATATCTAAATGCATTTCCCGGGGGTAACTCAAATTTCTCCTCCAGTGCCCCTAGACTCGCAAATGTCCCGTCAATGAACAGGTCCCCCATTCTTCTTATCCCCGCCCGATGCCAGCCTTGGAACCCCCCGTTCATCTTCCCCGGGACAAACCGGTGGTTACCCCTGATCGGGGACCACACCGATGCTCCCATTGCACCCCTGTGTCTTCTCCACTGGCCCCAGATCTTTAATGTTGCCGCCACCACCGGGCTTGTGGTGTATTTTGTCGGCGAGAGCGGCAGCGGTGCCGTTACCAACGCCCCCAGGCTCGTTCCTTTGCAGGACGCCATCTCCATCCTCTTCTATGCCGCCCCCTCTCCCTCCATAACCCACTTACGGATCATCGCCACATTTGCTGTCCAGTAGTAACTCTCTAGGCCAACCCTCCTCGGTCCCTGCTGCATTCAAAATTGGCATTTCACAGACAGGAAGACAGACCGAGATGCACAGACATATGTAAATATAGACACACACCAGCACGGACATTGTCACAGAAAGGACATACTGACAGACAAAGAAACATAGGCAATACGGAGAATGACATAGACAGCCAGACATACATACTTGCAGGCAGACATAAGAACATAAGAAATAGGGGCAGCAATAGGCTATATAAGCCATATGAGCCTGCTCCACCATTCACTCCTGAACCTCCACCTCAACTCCACCTTCTGGCACTGGCCCCATATCCCTCGATTCACTGAGTCCAAAAACCTAGCCATCTGCATCGCAAACACCCTCACAAACTGAGCATCCACATGCCTCTGGGTCAGAGATTTCCAAAGATTCACTACCCTATACCTAAATAAGTTAACATCTCGACTCTAAATGGCCGAATCCTTCGTCAGTGATTTTTCCAATCCGGGCCAACTGCCTCCCAGCGTCTACATTGTCACGTCCTCCCAAGAATTTCATACATGTTTCAATGAGGTAAATTCTTCTTATAAACTCCAAAGAGTACAGGTCCATTTTAATCAATCTCTCCTCATTGAACAACCCTCTCATCTCAAGGATCAGTCTAATGAATTTGTGCTGCCCCGTCTCTAAGACAAGTATATTCTTCTTTACTTCCTCAGTTCTGATGAAATGCCCTCGACCTGAAACAAGAACTCAGTCGCTCTTTCCACAGATGCTGCCAGACCCGCTGAGTATTTCCAGTATTTTCTGTTTTCATCCTTTCTAAAGCCGGGAAACCAAACTGTGCACAGTATTCCAGGTGTGGTCCCATCAAGGATCCATGTAATTGCAGCAAAATTTCCTTAATCTTACTCCAACACCCTTGTAATAAAGGCCAATATTTGCCTTCCTAATTGACTTCTGTGCCTGCATGTTAACGGACACAAGCACACAGGAAGAATGTTTAGGTAACCACTGTTAGTAAAGTTTAATGGAAGGTCTCAGATTTAAACAGGTAGGAGCTGAAAAAGAGGTATAACCTAATTTAGAATTCCAAGTCATTTGAGAAATCATTTCCAGCTGAAAGCACTGGCCCCTCTCCGTGAACTCAAGAGGGTAAGCTGTCCAGCACAGGATCGCATGAAGCGAATGCCAGCTGCCTGAAACAAACACTGGCTTTTAGTTTAATTTAAAGTGTGAAGCCGGTGCAGCATTTAAAACCGACTTGTAGGAAAGGAGAGAGGACGTGAACACATAAATTCTCATTGTTTATGTTCCCCTACTTGTAGAATATCCTGCTGTAAAATTTGCTATACAGAATGTTCAGGCAAATTAAAAGATGTACTTATATATATTTAAAAAAAAAAATTTAGAGTACCCAATTCATTTTTTCCAATTAAGGGGCAATTTAGCGTGGCCAATCCACCTAGCCTGCACATCTTTGGGTTGTGAGGGCGAAACCCACGCAAACACAGGAGAATGTGCAAACTCCACACGGACAGTGACCCAGAGCCGGGATCGAACCTGGGACCTCGGCGCTGTGAGGCAGCAATGCTAACCACTGTGCCACTGTGCTGCCCCTTAAAAGATGTACTTTGATCATGTAGTCATATAGTTAGTCAACCCAGTGTACCTACACTGGTTCCTTGGTAGAACTGTCGAATTAGACCCACTACCCTGCTGTTTCCCGTTAGCCTTGTAAATGTGTTCCCTTCAGAAATTTACCCAATTCTCTTCCGAATATTATTAATTGAATCTGCTTCCACCAGCCTCTTCAGTAAGTTCCAAATTAAAACATATAAGTAACCTCTCCCGATCCCATAATTCTCCAAGATCTCTGCACCCTTCTAATTCATGCCTCTTGTGCACCCCAGTTTCCTTCTCACCGCTCTCAGTGGCTGTGTTGTCAGTTGTCTGGGCCCTAAACTTTGGAATTCTCCTGCTAAACCTCACTGCCTCACTCTACTCCTTTAAGATGCTCCTTTAAAAGTGACCTCTTTGACCAAGATTTTGGTCACTTGTTTAATATCCCGTTATGTGACTGTCGAATTCTGACAACAGTGGCTTCTGTGAAATGCTTTGGGATCAGATCATAAGCATATTGGAACAGAAGGAGGCCATTTAGCCTCTTGAACCTGTTCGACAATTAGATCATAGCTAATCTGCAACCTGTATACCTACTTTGTCCGATGTTCTTTGATACATTTATCCATCTCTGTTTCAAAATTAGCAATTAACATAGAAAATTGGAGCTAGGGCCATTTGGTCCTTCATAGAATCATAGAATTTACAGTGCACAAGGAGGCCATTTGGCCCATTGAGTTTGCACTGGCCCTTGGAAAGAGCAGACTACCCAAGTGCACACCTCCACACTCTCTCCGTAACCCCTACTAACCTCTTTTGGACACTAAGGGCAATTTAGCATAGCCAATCCACCTAACCTGCACATCTTTGGACTGTGGGAGGAAACCGGAGCACCCGGGGGAAACCCACGCAGACACGGGGAGAATGTGCAGACTCCACACAGACAATGACCCAAGCCGGGAATCGAACCTGGGACCTGGAACTGTGAAGTAGCTGTGCTAACCACTGTGCTACCGTGCTGCCCTAAAGGATGCGTCTCGCTGTATTGGTCAGGCTGCACTGCTGTATCTATTCACGGGTGCTATCCCACGACTGAACAGCACAGAGGCTTTGACCTGCTCTGTTTCCGACCTGGGCTGGTTCACCCCTCTTTAACACACCTGGTGTTCCCAAGCTCCCCGAGGAGCACCATGAGGACACTGATCGTAGTGCAGACACTCAATCGGCATAGAGATCACCAGCCCAGAACTCCCGACCTCAAGCAATCCGGCAACCTCAGCCTCCCAGCAGCGGGATTACAGGCGCGCGCCACAGCACCTGGCCGGTTCGAGCCTGTTCCCGCCATTCAACATGAGCAAAGCTGATATTCTATCTCAACCACTATACTCCAGCATCCTCTCCATACCCCTTGACACATTGATCTAGAATGAATTGCTATTTGCAGAAGAGAGTTCCAAGCTTTTATCATCCCTTGCATGTGGAAGCATTTCCTAATTTCACTCCTGAAAGGCTTGCTCTAATTCTTAGGCAATTCTTCCCGAGGCCTAGATTCCTCCCCAGCAGAAATACTTTCTCTCTAGCTTTTCGATCTGTTCCCCTTAATATCCTGAAAATTTTGAATAAAGCACCCCTTAACTGCCTAAATTTAAGGGAATCCCTGGCATGTGTAACCTCGCATGTAATTTAAAAAAAATTAATTTTTTTAATTTAAAAAATAAATTTAGAGTACCCAATTATTTTTTTGTTTTCCAATTAAGGGGCAATTTCACCTAACCTGCACATCTTTGGGTTGTGGGGGTGAAACCCACGCAGACATGGGGAGAATGTGCAAACTCCACACGGACAGTGACCCAGGGCTGGGATTCGAACCCAGGTCCTCAGCGCCGGAGTCCCAGTGCTATCCACTGCGCCACATGCCGCCCTTCTCACCACATAATTTAACCCTTGGAGTTCAAGTATCCTTGCAAAGATGTGCTGCACTCCTTCCAAGGCCAATATATCTTTCCCAAGGTGTCCCGAACTACTCGCATCACTGTTTTAATACATTAAAGGCACTATATTGTGTTCTAGCTGAGAAAATCTTTCAGGAAATAATGCATAACTGATACGATTGCAAAGACAATGGTGGACTGGTGTATTAGGGATCACTGGACTCATTCGAGAGGCAGGCAGGTGCATTACTTCAAACCAGATGTTTGATAATATGAGCAGATGACCAAGCCAAAGATTAGAGACTGGAACATGTCTAGAAGTGTTGGAGACAATAAAGGCCAGTACAGAGATATGAAAACAAGTGGAAGTGCAATACGAAGTATGGAAATAATAAATGGCTCGACTAATAATCCAAAGACCCAGGAGAATGGTGGGTTTGAATCCTACCATGGCAGATGGTGAAATTTGAATACAAAAAAAAAAATCTGGAATGCAAAGTCTAAGGATGACCATAACCCATTGTCGATTATTGTAAAAACCCATTCTTTTGGGAAAGAAATCTGCTGTCCTTACTTGGTCTGGCCTATATGTGACTCCAGATAAATAGCAATGTGGTTGATTCTTAAAATGCCCTCAGTGATGGGCAATAACCTCTGACCCAGCCAGGATACGCACATCCCATGAGCGAATAAAAAAAACGAGGAAGCCAAGTTAGACCAGAGAAAAACACAAGTGTTAGTTTCTGCAATTTACAGATCAGTAAATTTGCATGAGCTAGAAGTGCAAAAAATCCTGAAAAGAAAGTAAGAACATATATTTAATTCTTACCTTTCACATCCCCGAACCCCCCAAAGTGCTGTACAGCCAATAAAGTACTTTTGACGCATTGTTACTGCTGAGCTACATAGCCAATTTGCGCACTGGAAGCTGTCACAAACAGCAACGTGATAACCAGTTTGATCTTGAATGAGGAATAAATATTGGTCAGGAAACTGTGGAGAACCTCCCTGCTTTTCAAAATAATGTTGTGAATTCTTAAAAGTCCATATGGGCAAAACAGATGGGGGACTCCAGTTTACATCTCAGGTGAAATAGGATACTTTCAACAATACAGTGCTCCCTCAGTACTGCACTGAAGTGTCAGCCTGGATTCAGTGCTCAAATCTCTCGTGCTTTTTTGGGTTAATTAAGTAAAATGCAAATGTCGCCACAGTACAGTCCCAGAGGACCACAGGCTGCTGTCCCCTTTGAGAGCTGACTGGTGATGATTTAACCTGAGGGTCACCATACCTCAGGCGTGGGACAAGGTTAAGAAGGTAGAGCATTCATGAATAACTCAGCTTGTACAGGAATTGAACCCGCGTTGTTGGCATCGCTCCGCATCATGAACCAACTATCCAGCCAACTGAGCTTAACCTGGCTCTGGTTTTCAAATGATGCCCCCTTTGTCATAACCTCTCCCAGTCAGCAGAAAAGGTTTACCTCTATCTACTCTATCAAAATCCTAAAACGCTCAATCAAAATACCCATAAAGCTCTAAATCTTAACAATTTAAGCATTCAAGGTCCACAAACACTGCTGAAAATAGCACACTATGATGCATGGAATTGTTGTTCAAATTGCAAGGCTCTCACATCCAGTGCTGAAAAGTATTAGCATCGTGGTTTACTTTATGACCAGCAGAAATAATTCAGGACAAGTCAATCGCATGGCTCAGTAATCTATTTGCAAAGCCACGGGATTTAGTTTCCACAGAATGGTAGAACTCAATCACCAACATGTAAACAAAATCCAGGAATCCCGTGTCATTAAATCAGAATCTGAATTACTCTGAGAATCGCAGAACAAGCTCCCTAAAAACAGGGTCATGATCTCTGGTAACAAAAGGTAATTTGACTTTTCAATTAAAAAGGTCCCAAAGGTGGATTTAAAAGATCCCAAGGTACTGCTGGAAAAAGAGCAGACAGGTTCTCCTTGGTGTCCTGGGGGCAGTATTAATTCCTGAACCAACATTACTAAAACAGATTATTTGGTCACATTAAACAGATGATTAACGCATTTCTGTTTGTGAGATCTTGCTGTGTGCAAATTGGTGGCTGCGTCTCCTACTTTACAACTGTGGCTATACTACAGAAGTACTGTACTTGCAAAACATTGGAAATGAGTTATGTTAATAATGTTATTTTGTGGAAGAGTGTGAGAGTGTCTACACCTGTGCGTGTGGGTGTGTGCGTTAGGGTCCACTACCAGCATTGAGTATTGTCCTTGCAGGATACACCAGCTGAAGTTTCTTTCCTCTGCCAGTCCTCCAGCTTCGCTCAGCAGTGAAGAAAATTAATCTGAAAGAGTGAGGGATAGAGAAATCACATGCAAGAAATCGGACGCGAGAGAGAGCGAGAGCACATGAGAAATGTGAAAGAGGAAAAGAAAGCAAAGATAGCAAGAGAGGGGAAAAATGAAAGCAGAGAGAGAGAAACGAAAAAGAGACAGAAACACAGTATGTGATTGAGAAAGATCTGGTTCTCCACATTTATACAAGCCTCTTCATATGAATATTTGTACTGCAGATGGGGAAAGTCCAGAGACTACTGCTGGTAACAACAGTGGGCTGAAGGACAAGATGCTTATGTGTTACCCCGCTCTGCACTATTACAGCAACATTAGGGGTTTATATACCCATGAGGTGAGTGCCCATGTCGTGTTGAAATGGCAGACTGAGGAATATCAGGTAAATGTGTGAAGCGCCATTTGAGACACTAGATACACTCAAGTTAACATCAAGGCTTGGAGATCCCCTTCTTGGATAATACATTAGGACATGTTGGTAAAGGCAATGGGACCATAGTGGATATGTGTGAGATTTTGGGGGGGGGAAAGGATTGGGGTAGGCATGGTTGGAGGAGGGGGCATTACGGTTAGTGTGTTTGAGCAATTTTCTGTATTGAGCTGCAGGTGCAAAGTAGACAACTGCATTATCCAAAGCTCACCCTTGGACAGTTGAGGAATAGCTCCCGGCATGATGAGGCTGTTGTAGAGAAAATCACACACAATGGTCGCTGTAGAATGGACTCATGAAGCAGAACCACTGTATAAATTAGAATACATTAAAAAAGGCATTTTACAATAGCTACCAGGGAGTGGAAAATGGATCGGTAATACCAATAGGTTTCCAGCAATCACCATCAAATAAAGTTTTGTAAGTAAAGTAAATTATCAACTGCCTAAGTCAATTTCTAACAATAACAATCTATTCCTGACTTCAGAATCCTGACTGGAAACATTTCCAAGGGATTATCGGACAGGAGCAAGTTGAGCAAGAACAGGTGTATGGGGGGCGGGGGAGGGAGAATAAGAGAAAGATAAATACCACCTGCCCCCTTCAATTTTCGGGAGCTCTTGACAATTACTTGTGTGTCGTGTGGACAGAGAGAAAGAGATATAGAGAGAGGGAAAGAGCAGTGTCCACATGATCAGTGGCTAGCCTCTGTAAAGAATTTGACTCTGGGACTCTGAAGGTTCCTTGCCGTCAATCAAAGCAGCTGGGACAAGATAAGCTGTTTGTGACCTGACCCCAGAATGCACACATGCTGTTCAGCAGCTGCAGGGCTATGTGCTGTCCCCTCTCCTTCCCTTGTCATTCGGAGCAGCTTCCTCTGAATATGAATGACCCGAGATGTCCTGGAGAATATCAATTGCACTCGAGCGTTCCCTTCAACAGCCCAATACTTGGGTTTATGAAATTGCGCTCAATACAAATCCAATTTAGTGTCTTCCTCACACTGTGAAAGGAATTCAATGGCTGAATCCTGATGGTGGCTACAATAAGAGCATTCTATTGTTTAAAGAAAATGTTGCCATTGCACTAAAAGCCTTGAATAATGTCTGACACTTTTCCAGATATGTGTTGTGTTTCTAATAATGTAAAGACTTGAGTAGCTGGGATTGTTTTCATTAGAGCAGAGGAAATTAAGGAGACACCATTTCCAGTTGCTTAAATGTTGGTGACCAGTGGACACAGATTTATGTTAATTAAGCAAAAGTAGTAGAGGTGACAGGAGGAAACTATTTTTGGTTTATGCAGCGAGCTGTTGTAATCTGTAATGCACTGCTGAAAGGTTGATGGGAGCAGATTCAGTAGTAACTTTAAACAGGGAATTGGATAAATAGTTGAAGGGGAAAAAAATACAGGCAAGTGGATGTTTCAGTGAGGAGCGAATGGGGCAGTGTAACTGATTGGATCACTCTCGCAAAGAGCCTGTCCAGGTTCAATGGGTCAAATCATCTCCTGTGCTGCGTCATTCCATCGAATGTAAAGCATAGAAACGGGCGACACGATGGCACAGTGACTAGCACTGCTGCCTCAGCGCCAGGGACCCTGTTCGATTCCGGCCTTGGGTGACTCTGGAATTTGCACATTCTCCCTGTGTCTTTGTGGGTTTTCTCCGGGTGCTCTGGTTTCCTCCCACAGACCAAAGATGTGCAGGTTAGGTAGATCGGCCATGATAAATTGCCCCTTAGTGTCGTGATCAATTCTGGGGTTATGGGCATAAGGCGGGGGAGTGAGCCTAGGTAGAGTGCTCTTTCGGAGGGTCGGTATATTCGATGGGCTGAATGCTCCTGAACTGGAGGGATTCCATGAAAAGGCCTTTCATCTCAATAGGTCTAAGCCAGTGTTTATGCTCCACACAAGCCCCCTCCCACCCCTCTTCATTTCTCATGTCAGCATATCATGTTATCCCTTTCTCCCTCAGCTGTTTACCTAGCTGCCCCTTAAATTCTTCTATGCTGTTCTCAACTACTTCCTGTGGTAGAAAGTGCCTGCCTCCCATAACCCTCGAGTCTCTTGTAGATCAAAATTCTGTCCAGCTCTATATCCAATGACTATGTCCACCGCTTGCTGGGTTAGTGAATTGCAAAGATTAATCATCCTCGGAAAAGAAATCCTTCTTATCTCCATCTTAAACAGGAGACCTCTTATTCTGGAACGGGAATTGAACCCGCACTGCTGGCATTGTTCTGCATTACAAGCCACCTGTTTAGCCCACTGTGCTAAACCACCCCCATACTTCAGAATGAAGTATAATGTAAGTTCCTGCCTCTCTCACTTCTTTCAGACTGGAAGAGTAATTGAAATGTAAAACACACAGGGTTGTTGGTGACTAATAATTGGAAGAACGTGCAAGTCAGCACAAGCAAATCATCTCCATATCCTTTCAAGCTTTGGACTCATACCACTCTTAACAGCTGTTTGTGGATAATTAATGTCCTTTGACACTTGGGTGTTCTTTCCCCCCCCCCCAAAAAAAAAAACCCTGGTAATTGAGAGCCTGCAAATGACCCTGCGAAGGTCCTCACAAATTAATTGAAAATCTCCTTTGTCAATGTGCAAGGTGTGTGGGTACAATGTAGTCTGGATAAGGGGACATCTTTTGGCAAAGTTGCTTTTCTGGAGCAACTCTTTCATATCTGGTCACAAGACTGTTGATTTGAATCCAGCCCCGGGGACAGTCCCAATGCAGTGCTGGAAGTGTGCTGCACTGACAGAGGGTACCGTCTTTGTTTTTTTACTTGAGGGGTTAATCCAAGGCTCAACCTACCTCCTGGGTGGGATGCAAAAGATCCCATGTTAACTACTTTGAAGGAGAGCAGGGGTGTTACAATCATGGCATCATGGGGCGCACGGTGGCACAGTGGTTAGCCCTGCTGCCTCATGGCCCAAGGATCCGGGTTCGAGCCCGACCCCAGGTCACTGTCCATGTGGAGTTTACACATTCACCTCGTGTTTGCGTGGGTCTCACCCCACAACCCAAAAGATGTGCAGGATAGGTGGATTGGCCATGCTAAATTGCCCCATAATTGGAAAAAACAAAAATTGGGGACTCTAAATTTTTTTTAAAAATGAATCATAGAATCTCTACAGTGCAGAAGGAGGCCATTTGGCCCATCCAAGTCTGCACCGACCCTTGAAAATAGTGTCCTACCTAGTCCCACACCCCAACCCTATCCCCGTAACCCACCTAATCTTTTGGATAATAAGGGGAAATTTAGCTTGGCCAATCCATCCAACCTGCACATCTTTGGACTGTGGGACGAAACCGGAGCACCCGGAGGAATCCAATGCAGACACTGGGAGAACGTGCAAACTCCACACAGTCATCTGAGAACGGAATTGAACCCAGGTCCCAAGCACTGTGAGGCAGCAGTGCTAACCACTGTGCCACCCTGATGCCATGTTCTCCCTAATGTCCTGGCTAATGGGTATTCCCAAATCCATACCAGAAATCTAAATATCTGATCATTTAACCTGTTATTGTTTGTGGGAGCTTGCAATCCATTACTTAGCTGCTGTGTTTCTTACATTCCCACGGTGACTTCAGAGATTGGCTGTAAAGCACTGAGACGCCCTGAGATTGGGACAGGTGCTATAGAAGTGCAAGTTTATTTCTTTTTGAGAATACAAAGGTGAACTTTACTGTTGAATTTATAATATTTAGTATTGAAGGAGCAGCATCCTTTAATTGACATTGGCAGTAAAGCTAATAATACTGTGCTTCTGCCACCAACAATCTTCCAATTAAAAATGTATAATTAAAACTCTCAGATTTTAATTTGTTAGACTTTAAAAAAAAAAAAGCAAATCTGCAATTTGTGGCGAGGCTGCAACAAAAGTATTCCTTTTTCTCTCTGCAAATTGCAATGCTCAGCAAACAAGATCTGGTGAGAAGACTAGACTGTCTGGAGTAGGTGTGCACTATTAAAGTACGTCAAAGTGATGCGGCGATAGCACCACCTCGGATAAAAAAGGTTGGAGGTTTTCCTGAAGTTATACAAAGTCCCGGTTGCACCACAGATGGAGTATTGTGCTCAGTTTCCACCACCAGATGTTGGAAATGATGTGGAGATGCCGGCGTTGGACTGGGGTGAGCACAGTACGAAGTCTTACAACACCAGGTTAAAGTCCAACAGGTTTGTTTCGATGTCACTAGCTTTCGGAGCGCTGCTCCTTCCTCAGGTGAATGAAGAAATCTGTTCCAGAAACACATATATAGACACATTCAAAGATGCCAAACAATGCTTGGAATGCGAGCATTAGCAGGTGATTAAATCTTTACAGATCCAGAGATGGGGTAACCCCAGGTTAAAGAGGTGTGAATTGTACCAAGCCAGGACAGTTGGTAGGATTTCGCAGGCCAGATGGTGGGGGATGAATGTAATGCAACATGAATCCCAGGTCCCGGTTGAGGCCGCACTCATGTGTGCGGAACTTGGCTATAAGTTTCTGCTCGGCGATTCTGCGTTGTCGCGGGTCCTGAAGGCCGCCTTGGAGAACGCTTACCCGGAGATCAGAGGCTGAATGCCCTTGACTGCTGAAGTGTTCCCCGACTGGAAGGGAACATTCCTGCCTGGTGATTGTTGCGCGATGTCCGTTCATTTGATGGTTCATTTGAACGGACATCGCGCAACAATCACCAGGCAGGAATGTTCCCTTCCAGTCGGGGAACACTTCAGCAGTCAAGGGCATTCAGCCTCTGATCTCCGGGTAAGCGTTCTCCAAGGCGGCCTTCAGGACCCGCGACACGCAGAATCGCCGAGCAGAAACTTATAGCCAAGTTCCGCACACATGAGTGCGGCCTCAACCGGGACCTGGGATTCATGTCGCATTACATTCATCCCCCACCATCTGGCCTGCGAAATCCTACCAACTGTCCTGGCTTGGTACAATTCACACCTCTTTAACCTGGGGTTACCCCATCTCTGGATCTGTAAAGATTTAGTCACCTGCTAATGCTCGCATTCCAAGCATTGTTTGGCATCTTTGAATTTGTCTATATATGTGTTTCTGGAACAGATTTCTTCATTCACCTGAGGAAGGAGCAGCGCTCCGAAAGCTAGTGACATCGAAACAAACCTGTTGGACTTTAACCTGGTGCTGTAAGACTTCGTACTAAGATGTTGGAAAGGTTATATAAGGCCTTGGAGGAGTACAGTGCATACCCACTGGAATGCTACCAGGGTTCTACCAGTTAGATTATGAAGAAAGTTTCATGGACTAGACTTGTTTCGGGATTATTTGATCGAGTTTTTTTGAATTTTAAGAGGAATTGACTGGGTAGATATAAATAAGGATTTCCACTGTTTGGATAACCTAGACAAAGGGAGAGTAAACATAACGATTAACCTATCAGTTGTTGTGAAAATCCCAAATGGTTAATTGACGTCCCTTTTGGGAAGGAAGCCTGCCCAGGCTGGGCCAATATATGATTGCAATACCACACCAATATGGTTGACTCTTGACTGCTCTCTAAAATGGCTGAGTGAGACATTCAGTTGCATCAAATCCACTTGGGGAGGGCACAAAATGCTGGCTGGAGAACCATTAAAGTAAAGCTCCTTAAACAGTTGAGACAAAAATCTGGTTGTTTGTGGGAGTTTGCTGTATGTAAATTGGCTGCTGTGTTTCCTTCACAATGCAAGTGACTGCACTTTTAACAAGTGCTTGATTGGCTGATGACATGAAAGGTGCTGTAGATATGTAGGGCGGAATTGAATGGAAATATTTCTAAGTTCATTTGTGATGGGTTTTGTGGGGAGTTTCAAGCCAGCGAGTTCCCCACCACTATCAAATGACACTTAGTCACTTTTTTGGACCCTGGAGATTTTCTCACCGGTTTAGCCCACACTTGGAATTTTTCACACTGGGGAGCAGAACTCCCAAGATGGGGGCCGCCATTTTGAAAGGGTGCCCAGATCTCGAAGTGAGCTTGTGGGTCCCCCACACCCTCCACCCATGGGCATTACCCCATACCCCCACAAGTGAGGACACCCCATTATGGGGCCCCTTTGGGGCCCTCCTCTTCAGCACCTCCCCCCTCCCCTCAGGACCTCCACCCGTCACCCCCGCAACCTCCCAGCAGATCCTACTTAACTAAACTGCACCCCCTCCCTCTTCACCCCCCCCCCTCCCCCCGGAGCCTTCAAACCTGCCCCCAAACTCCTTTCATGAGCATGTCCCCCCTTGGGCCTAGACACTTGGCAGTGTCACCCTGGCATCCAGTCACCTGCTGCCAGTTTGACAGGTGCCTGACTTTGGTATATCCTGCGAAGCCTAAAGGCTGCCGAGAAGCCCACGCCAGGCTTCTCTCAGGATCTACGAGTCGGGCTGCACTCGCTCGATCGCAACCCGGCCGGTTGATTGCATCCGTAAGTTCATTCGTTCTATTTGACTTCTCCAGTTCGGGGATAATGCTTTTAAGGATTTTGAACGAGTCAGGTATATTTTTGAGTTTCGAATGCAGTATTTCTTCAACAGAGTTGAAGAGGATATGTGTGCAGTGACATTTGGTATGACTTCCGGCCATCTGTAAGCAACACCTCTGAAAGCTGAAACACCAGGGCAGGATCATTTAGTCATCTGCAAACAGATCAGATGTCCTTGTGACCGTTTCAATGCAACATTTGCAACACTTAAAAGCCTAAAGTAACTTCAGAGGAAAGCCGATTTTAAAATTTGTTAACTGAGTAAGTGCCTGCCTGTTACAACAACAACTTACATTTATCGTAGCGCCTTTCACATCGTAAAACATGCCATGGAACCTCACAGGAACGATCATCACACAGAGGCTTGGCGCTCAGCCACGTATGGTGATATTAGGACAGGTGACCAAAAATTTGGTCAAAGATATCAGTTTTAAGGATAGTCTCGAAGGAGCAAAGCAAGCTAGAAAGTTGAAGAGGATTGAGAAGTAGATTTAGGGCCTTGGCTGAAGGCGTGTTTGTCAGTAGTGGAGTGATTTTAAAATTGGGGGAATGCAAGAGGCCAAAATATATGGGGTGCAAGTATCTCGGGCTATGGGGCCGGAATCCTCATCCATGCCCCCACACTGGGGATGAATGAGACCATGGAGGGATTTGTAAACTAAGAAGAGAATTTAAATTTTGTGACATCGCTGGAACAGGCATCCATGTCGGGCAGCGAGCACAGGAATGATGGTGAATTGGCCTTTGTATGAGTAAGGGCAGCAGAGCTTAGGACGAGTTCAGGTTTTCAGTTGGTGGAAGATGGGAGGCGCAGGACGATAGCATTGGAATAGTCAAGTTTAGTAGCAGAGGCATGGACGAAGATTCCGGCAATGCATGAGGCGAAGTAGAAGCAAACTGGGGTAATGTTACAGAGGTGGAAATAAGTGGACTTGGTGATGTGCGGATAAGTGGTTTGAAGCTCATTTGAAAATATGACACCCAAGGTTAGCACAAGGAGTGCATTTTAAATAAAAAACAAACTACTGGAAAATACTCCACTTCAATGCAGCATCTGTGGAGTGAATAATTGTGTTAATGTTTCAGGCCCATGGTCTTTCATCAGAATTGGGAGAACTTAAGTGGTTAAATAGTTTTTCGGCACTGCACAGCCATGAAAGGGATCAGGGTGGAAATGAAAGAATATCGGGGAATGGTAATGAGACAAGTAAAGGAACAAATGCTGGATCCAGAGGCAGTTCCTTCGCTGTCCTCCACGTCAAAATCCTGCAACTCCCCCCACAGTCCCCTCCCTCGACCATGAGCACTGGCTGCAGCTGTCCAAGAAAGCAGCTCACCGCTGCCTTCCCAAGGGTAATTAGGGATGGGCAATACATGCTGAGCTTGCCATTGACATTCGCATCCAGTAGTGAAATAGGTGAAAATGTTACTTTATACAAGAAAATGTATTTAAATAAATTGTTAAATATTGTTCTCTTGTTATCTGTGGGCTCATACTCCAGTTACATCGCAGTAAACCTGCAGCCATCGTAATGCGAAACAAACACGTTTTCCCAGTTCCATAGCGGAAATCAGTAAGATTTAATGAGTTCCAATGGCATTGCTCACAGTTCGTGGTATCTTGGACTGTTTCACCCTGGCAGAAAAGTTATACCATGTAACGTCCAGCCGAGTATTCTGCTACTGAGGAGGAACTGCACCCCTGTCCCTTTAACACCCTAATATAACCATACCAAATCAGCAAGATATTGGGACTTGGAGGATTTAAATTATGAGGAGCGGTTATATAAACTTCGAGAAGTGTTCTGATTGAAGTTAAAATGTCAAAGAGATCTGATAGGATAGGGGCAGAGAAACTGTTTTCTGCGGTAAGAGAGCCCAGCACAAGTAACCTTGAAATTAGAGCTCGACCATTTACGGGCCATGTAGAAAACTCTTTGTCGCACAAAGAATGGTGGAAATCTGGAACTCTTACTCCCATCTGTGGTTACCAGGGGTTAGTTGGAGCTTTCAGCACTGAGATTGATAGAATTGGATAGTTATCAGAGGATATGGAGTCAAGACAACTGAATAGTTAAGATACAGATCAGCCGTGATCTAATTAAAGGGAAGAACAGGCTCAAGGAATGGCCTACCACTGTTCCCAATGTTCCCACACCTTAAACTAATGGGGTTTAAACTAATGCAGCAGGGGCATGGGAACCTGGATTGTAGTTTTAGGGTAAGGGAGAATGAGAGTATAGAGGTCAGGAGCACAGATTTGACGTCGCAGGAGGGGGCCAGTGTTCAGGTAGGTGGTTTGAAGTGTGTCTACTTCAATGCCAGGAGTATACGAAACAAGGTAGGGGAACTGGCAGCATGGGTTGGTACCTGGGACTTCGATGTTGTGGCCATTTCGGAGACATGGATAGAGCAGGGACAGGAATGGATGTTGCAGGTTCCGGGGTTTAGGTGTTTTAGTAAGCTCAGAGAAGGAGGCAAAAGAGGGGGAGGTGTGGCGCTGCTAGTCAAGAGCAGTATTACGGTGGCGGAGAGGATGCTAGATGGGGACTCTTCTTCCGAGGTAGTATGGGCTGAAGTTAGAAACAGGAAAGGAGAGGTCACCCTGTTGGGAGTTTTTTTATAGGCCTCCTAATAGTTCTAGGGATGTAGAGGAAAGGATGGCGAAGATGATTCTGGATATGAGCGAAAGTAACAGGGTAGTTATTATGGGAGACTTTAACTTTCCAAATATTGACTGGAAAATATATAGTTCGAGTACAATAGATGGGTCGTTTTTTGTACAGTGTGTGCAGGAGGGTTTCCTGAAACAATATGTTGACAGGCCAACAAGAGGCGAGGCCACGTTGGATTTGGTTTTGGGTAATGAACCAGGCCAGGTGTTGGATTTGGAGGTAGGAGAGCACTTTGGGGACAGTGACCACAATTCGGTGACGTTTACGTTAATGATGGAAAGGGATAAGTATACACCACAGGGCAAGAGTTATAGCTGGGGGAAGGGCAATTATGATGCCATTAGACGTGACTTGGGGGGGATAAGGTGGAGAAGTAGGCTGCAAGTGTTGGGCACACTGGATGAGTGGGGCTTGTTCAAGGATCAGCTACTGCGTGTTCTTGATAAGTATGTACCGGTCAGACAGGGAGGAAGGCGTCGAGCGAGGGAACCGTGGTTTACCAAGGAAGTGGAATCTCTTGTTAAGAGGAAGGAGGAGGCCTATGTGAAGATGAAGTGTGAAGTTTCGGTTGGGGCGATGGATAGTTACAAGGTAGCGAGGAAGGATCTAAAGAGAGAGCTAAGACGAGCAAGGAGGGGACATGAGAAGTATTTGGCAGGAAGGATCAAGGAAAACCCAAAAGCTTTCTATAGGTATGTCAGGAATAAGCGAATGACTAGGGAAAGAGTAGGACCAGTCAAGGACAGGGATGGGAAATTGTGTGTGGAGTCTGAAGAGATAGGCGAGATACTAAATGAATATTTTTTGTCAGTATTCACTCAGGAAAAAGATAA
Source organism: Scyliorhinus torazame (assembly GCF_047496885.1). Classification (NCBI taxonomy): domain Eukaryota; kingdom Metazoa; phylum Chordata; class Chondrichthyes; order Carcharhiniformes; family Scyliorhinidae; genus Scyliorhinus; species Scyliorhinus torazame. The sequence goes on from NC_092716.1 coordinate 191,507,685, forward strand.
TGTTGTGGAGGAGAATGCTGAGCCCCAGGCTAATAGAATAGATGGCATTGAGGTACGTAGGGAAGAGGTGTTGGCAATTCTGGACAGGCTGAAAATAGATAAGTCCCCGGGACCTGATGGGATTTATCCTAGGATTCTCTGGGAGACCAGGGAAGAGATTGCTGGACCTTTGGCTTTGATTTTTATGTCATCATTGGCTACAGGAATAGTGCCAGAGGACTGGAGGACAGCAAATGTGGTCCCTTTGTTCAAAAAGGGGAGCAGAGACAACCCCGGCAACTATAGACCGGTGAGCCTCACGTCTGTAGTGGGTAAAGTCTTGGAGGGGATTATAAGAGACAAGATTTATAATCATCTAGATAGGAATAATATGATCAGGGATAGTCAGCATGGCTTTGTGAAGGGTAGGTCATGCCTCACAAACCTTATTGAGTTCTTTGAGAAGGTGACTGAACAGGTAGACGAGGGTAGAGCAGTTGATGTGGTGTATATGGATTTCAGCAAAGCGTTTGATAAGGTTCCCCACGGTAGGCTATTGCAAAAAATACGGAGGCTGGGGATTGAGGGTGATTTAGAGATGTGGATCAGAAATTGGCTAGCTGAAAGAAGACAGAGGGTGATGGTTGATGGGAAATGTTCAGAATGGAGTACAGTCACAAGTGGAGTACCACAAGGATCTGTTCTGGGGCCGTTGCTGTTTGTCATTTTTATCAATGACCTAGAGGAAGGCGCAGAAGGGTGGGTGAGTAAATTTGCAGACGATACTAAAGTCGGTGGTGTTGTCGATAGTGTGGAAGGATGTAGCAGGTTACAGAGGGATATAGATAAGCTGCAGAGCAGGGCTGAGAGGTGGCAAATGGAGTTTAATGTAGAGAAGTGTGAGGTGATTCACTTTGGAAGGAATAACAGGAATGCGGAATATTTGGCTAATGGTAAAGTTCTTGAAAGTGTGGATGAGCAGAGGGATCTAGGTGTCCATGTACATAGATCCCTGAAAGTTGCCACCCAGGTTGATAGGGTTGTGAAGAAGGCCTATGGAGTGTTGGCCTTTATTGGTAGAGGGATTGAGTTCCGGAGTCGGGAGATCATGTTGCAGCTGTACAGAACTCTGGTACGGCCGCATTTGGAGTATTGCGTACAGTTCTGGTCACCGCATTATAGGAAGGACGTGGAGGCTTTGGAGCGGGTGCAGAGGAGATTTACCAGGATGTTGCCTGGTATGGAGGGAAAATCTTATGAGGAAAGGCTGATGGACTTGAGGTTGTTTTCGTTGGAGAGAAGAAGGTTAAGAGGAGACTTAATAGAGGCATACAAAATGATCAGGGGGTTGGATAGGGTGGACAGTGAGAGCCTTCTCCCGCGGATGGATATGGCTGGCACGAGGGGACATAGCTTTAAACTGAGGGGTAATAGATATAGGACAGAGGTCAGAGGTAGGTTCTTTACGCAAAGAGTAGTGAGGCCGTGGAATGCCCTACCTGCTACAGTAGTGAACTCGCCAACATTGAGGGCATTTAAAAGTTTATTGGATAAACATATGGATGATAATGGCATAGTGTAGGTTAGATGGCTTTTGTTTCGGTGCAACATCGTGGGCCGAAGGGCCTGTACTGCGCTGTATTGTTCTATGTTCTATGTTCATCTGACAGGACCAGATTATCCCCCTATTCTTTTCTTCTTCATGTATTTGTTTAGATTTCTCTTGAATGTAACTTTGCTTTTTGTCTCAGCCACTTCCTGTGGTCGTGAGTTCCATATTGCGCCATTCTCTGGAGTTTCTCTTAAACTCTCAGTTGGAATTTTTAATGACCATCTTATATTTGTGGCCCCCGGTTCTTGTCGTCTCCACAGTGGAAACATCTTCTCTAAATGACGTTTAAACAAATCTGAAGTCAGTAGGAAGTTTAATCTCCGTTTAGGAAGCTGTGCATGCTGGAAGGTGCTTACAAATGTTCCAGCCCTAGGTCATTTTAAAAACCTCTGCCTGAAGTGATTGGACTTGAGCCACACATGACAACTATTGAGGATGGGGAAAGGATGGCAACCAGCCCTGAATAGAGGTCAGTGACGTGGAGGAGAGTGGGTATAGGCTGGTTTATAAATTGAACTGCAGGTACAACTCCCTGAGATCGAGGCACTCCTCCAATCCCTCGCACGTTTGCGATTTCCTTCACTCCTGGTAGCAGAGCTTCAGCTGCCTGGACCCTAAGTTCAGGAATTACCTCTGTAAACATCTCCACTTTTCTCTGCCCTCTTTGACCAAGCTTTTAGGTCCTCTTTCCTAATATTGTCCAATAATGCTCTGTGAAGTACCTTAGGAGTTTGCATTCCTCACCCCTTGGGATTGATGCAGACATTCATTTCAATTTCACCTCCAAGCTCCCCGCCCACCCTAACCAGTTGACATTGACACCACTTTTCCCTGAACAGCTGCTCTTCACAACACCTTTCCCCTCATTCCTTGCACCAACCACCTCGCACAGACAGTGGTTTTCTCCTGCCAGTTCACGCTAATGCTTTTCACTCCTCCCTGCATCTCCTTCCCTTCTAATTTCACACTGGCAGTCTCTGACTCTCACCCCTTGTAGCCCAAGATGACACAATTCTCAAACACCTGCCCACCCCTTCACCTCTAGCTGATGATGTGAGATTTACACTCACGGGCTGCTGCAACTTCCTTTTCTCCCTTTGCCTGGAGAAATGGGCATCTGGGTGGTGGGAATGACGCACAGCTCTCCTTTCCGCTCCCGCAAAACAGCAGTTGGACTTTGATTGCAAGTGGTCTTTCATCCACTTATAGTATGGACATTGAAGGTTCCTACAAGGTTGACAGAAATTTCCACGCCAATGAAGCACATTGCCCTAATTTGGTGCCTATTTCTCATTTAAACCTAAAACTATGCTACGTTGCTCGACTGACATTGGGTTGATGCATTATTTTATCACGAGGTTATTCCTGACCCATGTACTCAATTATATGAATGCCAGACCTTTCTTTTAACTGTAGGCTGTATAAAAGGGCATCCAGCCCCAATTGCAGAGCCTTTCATTTTAACTGGACTTTAAACCGTTGCTTCATCAGAGTAAGAAAATAAAATGAACAAAAAGTAATAAGTTTTTAGTAAAATCTTTGCTTCCTGTTCAACCTTTTCTAAAAAAAATCTCTAATTTATGAAATTTCATGCATGACTTCCACATTTGTTACTAAATGAATGACACCAACTGAATCAGGATGGAAGCATTAGTTACGTATTGGTTGACAGACAAGAAGTAACTTTAATCAAATTTACAGTTGTCGGTCAATGGATGCTCATCTCTGAAACAGGTCACAGGTTCACAGTCCTGTTCCAGAGTCCTGAGTACATACTCCAAGCTGACACTTAAATAGCAGTACTGACGAAGTGCTGCACTGTCGGGCCTACTGTCTTTCACACAAGGTGATAAACCAAAACCCTGTCCGCCCACTCAGGCGGATGTAAAAGATCCTACATGTACTGTTTCAAAGAGCCAGTAGAGTTCTTGCCCAATATTTATTGTGAGGCTGTGGGATCTTGCTGTACACAAATTGGTTGCCACGTTCAAATGCTTTACAACAGTGACTACACTTCATACGTAGTTTATTTGCTGTAAAGTGATAAAGGGCATCCTTGGGTTGTCGGAAATTCTGCAGAAATACAATTTTGTTCCTTCCTTTATTTCCCACTATGCTTCTCTCCCTCACCAAGTTGCCTCAATCCACTTCCATTGGAACATATTGAGTTGAAGGGTTGGAAACAAGTGGTGTCAATGTTGCCTGGTTTAAACGGGGCAGGGATGTGTGGAGGGGAAGCTTTACACAGCAAGGTCACACAGCTGAATGTGGTGGTGTTGACTCGGAGAGGAATATTGGGCTTTGACCCCAGGAAATTTCCCAGGGCCATAAACCCTCATACCCCTGTAAGAGGCAGAATGATTTCATCCAAAAGTACGAAGTCTTACAACACCAGGTTAAAGTCCACCAGGTTTATTTCGATGTCACTAGCTTTCGGAGCGCTGCTCCTTCCTCAGGTGAATGAAGAGGTACGTTCCAGAAACAAATATATAGAAAGATTTCGCAGGCCAGATGGTGGGGGATAAATGTAATGCAACATGAATCCCAGGTCCAAAAGGTGAGAGGCTGAAATTTAAGGCCGCTCCATAACGCTCAGGAGGTTGGAGGGCCAGTGAAGTCACAGGGAGCGATGTTGAATCAGCTTCCTGACTACGTACTGCCATCGGGGCATTTTTTTGATGTGACCAAAATTGCCCACCCCACGGACGTGGGCAGCCAATTTGCATATGTAAAACTCCTATTAAGCTGCATTTTACTGTCCCGTTGGCAAATTTACCCTCTGGCACGTGAGCAGGCCACAAGTGAAATGGAGGGAGGTGGCCCAGCAATAACCTAGGGTAGGTATATCATAGATATCATAGAATTTACAGTGCAGAAGGAGGCCATTCGGCCCATCGAGTCTGCACCGGCTCTTGGAAAGAGCACCCTACCAAGGTCAACACCTCCACCCTATCCCCATAACCCAGTAATCCCACCCAACACTTAAGGGCAATTTTGGACACTAAGGGCAATTTATCATGGCCAATCCACCCAACTTGCACATCTTTGGACTGTGGGAGGAAACCGGAGCACCCGGAGGAAACCCACGCGCACACAGGGAGGATGTGCAGACTCCGCACAGACAGTGACCCAAGCCGGAATCGAACCTGGGACCCTGGAGCTGTGAAGCAATTGTGCTATCCACAAGGCTACCGTGCTGCCCGTGTGGGCGGAGCAGGTTTAAAAAATAATTTAGAGTACCCAATTCATTTTTTCCAATTAAGCGGCAATTTAGCGTGGCCAATCCACCTACCCTGCACATCTTTTGGGTTGTGGGGGCGAAACCCACGCAAACACGGGGAGAATGTGCAAACTCCACATGGACAGTGACCCAGAGCTGGGATCAAACCTGGGACCTCGACGCCGTGAGGCAACAGGGCTAACCCACTGCGCCACCGTGCTGCCCTGGTGGAGCAGGTTTTTAAAGCAAAGTGCAATCTGCAGGTAGAGGAGACAAATAAATCATGTGGCCCCAGAGATTTCCCTGGAGGGGATTCACCCTCCAGTTCTTGCCTCCTCTGAAGTTTTTGATCTTTCCCTACCTGTTAAAGGCAGCAGGCCTCCAGCCTGCCTCAGCAGTGGCCACAGCTCCTGGAGGTGCTACTGAGCTGCCTGCCCACTGTTTCGGCTGGCAGCTATTTAATTGGCTGCGACCTTAAAATTCAGGGGAACGTCCTGCTAGTAGCTACCCATGTGTGCCGCAAAACACGTTTGCTTCTGATTACAGGCCGACCATCCAATTACTAAAACGCTACCCAGCATCTCTGACAGTGTAGCACTCCTCAGTATATCTCTAGGGGTGTCAGCCTGGATTATGAGAGACTTCAGGGCACAAAGTAATAACTCAGAAGCATAAATTCTGCCAACTGAGCTCACAGCTCAGGCACTTGAAAGCTTTTTTCTCAAACTCAGCCAAAGATATAACGTAGGAATAATGCTTCCAGGAATTTGGCTTTCGGTTGTTCGGCTGGTACTTGTGTTTCAGTAATCCAAGTGGTTCCTTTTTAATATGCTTCCATTTTGTTATGCAGCAAGTAAATAATTTACAGTATTTGGGAGGGTGGAGGCAAGAGTGAAAAAGAGTGGTGGGTGGGGGGCGAGGGTTACTCAGTTAAATATTTGGGCTTTGTAGATCAGTTACATGTTACCATGGATTAGATTGTTTGGAATGACTGTGATAGGGCATTTAAAGGCCTCTATTATTGTCTGCAAACTCAATGGTAACAGGTAGAGTACTGCCACCTAGTGCAGTGACCAGCATGGTCCATGTTCTAATTGCTAACAGCACCCCCCCCCCCCCCCCCCCCCAACTACAAAACCCCATTGCAAAGAGGAACAATCAGGGAGAATCCCCCGGTTTATGCTCATGCACCTCCCAAGTGGCCCACTGGAGGGCAGTGTCACTGGAGACTTGAAGTCAGTCCCAAGCCTGCCCTCAACTGGAGAAAATACAGAATGGTAGGAGGGAAGATACAGAACCTGAACTATATCGTTGGCTTACAACAAAGCCTGCCATTACTTGTATAAAATCTGATTCAGTGTTACTTGCACTGGTTTGCAATTCGACAACTCTCTATCTTAAAAATCCCAACATGGTTTTCAAATCCCTCCGTGGCCTTGCCCATCCCTACCTTGTCTTCTCCTCCGGCCCCACAACTCATGAGATATTGGCCTGTCTCCAGTTCTGAACATCCCCAGTTTTAAATACTCCACTAAAGACAGCCCTGCTGTCAGGTGCCTGGCCTTTATGCTCTGGAATTCTCCCCCCATAACTTGTGACTCTCTTTCCTGAAGACATTCCTTAATACCTGCTTTGGACAAATCTATGCTCATCTGACTTAATAATTTGGTTCAGTGTCAGATTCTGTTTGAGAGTCCCTTCTGTGAAATGCCTTGAGATGTTTACTGTGGCCTAAATTCAGTGAATTGTGGCTCACCGATTCAGGCTCAGTCCAAAGCATCACATTATCCTGAACCTGAAATCCAAGCTCCTTTACGACAGATTATTAAATTCCCTTCTTTCATTAATCCTTAGTTGCGGCCTAGAAATTTCCCTTCCTGAGTTACACTCAGTGTAACTGTAGCGGCAACAGAGACTGGAGGAATTGAGTTGTTACAATTTGAAACGCACAAGCCTGTAAGTGTGGTTGAAGCAGGTTTCCAAATTGAGCACGATATAGATATCAGAAAGGAAACAACATTTGCAGGACTTCAGGGAAAGAATATAGGGAGTGAGATCCATTGGGTAGCTCTTTCAAAGAGCTCGCACAGGAATGATGGGCCAAATGATTAGCTTGTGTGCTGTATTATTCTATGATGTGGAGATGCCGACGTTGGACTGGGGTGAGCACAGTCAGAAGTCTTACAACACCAGGTTAAAGTCCAACAGGTTTGTTTCGATATCACTAGCTTTCGGAGCGCTGCTCCTTCCTCACCTGAGGAAGGAGCAGCGCTCCGAAAGCTAGTGATATAAAAAAACCTGTTGGACTTTAACCTGGTGTTGTAAGACTTCTTACTGTATTATTCTATGATATTGCAAAGTGGTTACAGTGGGTTTCGGAACAAAGCACGAGAATAAGTTCACGCTGAGATTCTGGATTTGCAGCAGCCTTAATCCCCAACCGCTTTAGGACATTCTGAGGTCACAAGGAATGCGACATAAATCCCACATTATTGGTTTTATTGCAGCGCCAATGCTTCGGACATTGTTGGAAGTTTTATTTTGAGTACTTTATTGTATAAATATGCATCTGATTCTGCTTCGTGGGGGAAATACATAAGTTACAACCGATCAACACAATTCCCTTCTGTAAAATTATTTGAAATGTGTGCTTTCTTCCCCTCCCACTCAGAAATCTTTGCCTGTATTTCCCCCCCCCCCCCCCGATCAGTAAATTTAAAACCAAATAAAAGCAAGTATCCGTTTGTGTGGATGCATTTTAAGTAGAAGTTAAATATGCACGAGGAGAATAGAAAGGTGTATCAATGTGGTCAGATGAAGTTAGGGATGGGAGAAGGCTTGTATGATGCTACACACTGACGTGGACCGGTTGGACCAAATTAGGGCAGCACGGTAGCATTGTGGATAGCACAATTGCTTCACAGCTCCAGGGTCCCAGGTTTGATTCCCGGCTTGGGTCACTGTCTGTGCGGAGTCTGCACATTCTCCCCGTGTGTGCGTGGGTTTCCTCCGGGTGCTCCGGTTTCCTCCCACAGTCCAAAGATGTGCAGGTTAGGTGGATTGGCCATGCTAAATTGCCCTTCGTGTCCAAAATCGCTCTTAGTGTTGGGTGGGGTTACTGGGTTATGGGGATAGGGTGGAGGTGTGGACCTTGGGTAGGGTGCTCTTTCCAAGAGCTGGTGCAGACTCGATGGGCCGAATGGCCTCCTTCTGTAAATTTTATGATCTATGAAATTACCTGTTTCTGTGATGTAAAATTCTGTGTAATGCTCAGTTAGGTATTCTGTGCTGGAATATATAACAAATTTCTTTTTCAGCTCCAGATTAAATCTGTTTGCCACATTTAATTCCAACAGCTCTATCGCTATGAAGAGTGTGCATATATAATGCATCATAATAAAAGGAATAGGAGCAGGCCATTTTAACCCCCCTCTCATCTGCTCTGCTGTTCAACAAGATCATGGCTCATCTTCAACGTCAACTGCACCTATATCTCTTGATTCGCTTAATACCGGAAAATCCATTGAGTTCTGACTTGATTGTACTCGATGACTGAGCAAATAAACTAACAAAACTTTCTTTACATTTGTGGAATGAAAGTCACCTTTCTTTTGCAAAGATTTGTAGTTCTAATTGGGTACGCTTGTCTTTCTGCAGGTCGGAATGAATTGATAGCCAGGTACATCAAGTTAAGGACAGGGAAGACACGAACTAGGAAGCAGGTAAAATAGATCGTTGGGCTTATGTGCATGTTGGAGACTATTGGGGTAGGTGTCACTCGTGTTGGCCGAGTTGGCTCCATTGAGTTGTTGTATGCCACAAGCTTGCTCTGTTTAATTTTGTACTTTGCTGTCATCACTGCAGTTACATTCACAAAAACAAACTGTTCGTTGCTATTATCCTTGAACATTTTGTCAATTATTCATTAGTAGTTTCAGGAATTAGCAGCTCTGATTTTTAAATGAACATTGAAGCAACTAAAATATGTGTGTGTTTTTTGAATTTGAATATACTGGTACACAGTTACCAAGTGGGAATACACATGTCATGGTTTAGAAAAAGGGTGGGGGGGGGCACCTGAAGTGATGAGGAAGAGGAGAATGGATAGAGTGCATGGAGATAAACTATTTCTACTGATTGGGGAGTCTAGGACAAGGGAACATGGTCTAAAATTCAGAACCAAAGCTTTCAGGTTTCAAATTGGGAAACACTTCTACATGCAAAAGGTGTTCAGAGTTTGGAACTCTCTCCTGTAAACAGCAGTTGCTGCTGGGTCAAGTATTAATTTTATATCTGAGGTTTATAGATTTGTATTAATCACATGAATTAACAGATATAGGGCAAAGGCAGGTATACAGAGGCAGGTGTGTGTGCATGTCTGTGTGTGTTTTTTTGCGTCTGTGTGTGCGCGCACTCCATTTAATTTTTGGAATATTTGGCAAAATATGCTGACAAGCATGCTCCTCGAATAAAGTGTTCAGTAGCCCTGTCATTATAAGAATTATTTTAAATATTTTCTTCATCCCAGGGAAACTCCAAAGTGAAGGACTGAGATTCAACACAAAGGGGCCATCTTAACCACCCTAGAATGCGGTGTTTAATTAGCCCTTCAATGATTCCAACATTGTCATCTTCTATCCAGAAGTCTATTTTATGCACTGAAATACAGATTTTTGCTTCTAATTTGAGATTAACTGCTCAAGACTGGGATTGATAGATTTTTATTAAGTAAGGTATATATGGCATTAAGTTGGGTAAATGGACCTGAGGTACAGATGAGTACTGATCTGCCACATTGAGTGGCAGAACAAGCTGAAGGGACTGAATGGCCTCCTCCTATCGCTATGTAATCCAGTGCTGAAACTTTGTCTTGCTCTCATCACTTTTTAAAGGTTTAGTACAGATAAACTGATTTAAAAATGAGTTGAGGATGGAAATGTCCTTTAGAATCGTTGAATTGGATAATTGATCATCTTAAAATTTGGATCAGTAGAAAATCAAATCAAATCAATTGTGTCTCAGGACTCCATTTGTAATTTGTGACATTGCAATTAATACTTATTCACATTGAATATTTCCCCATTGATCAGGCCCTAGTCACAATTCAGTCCTTTATTAGTAAGTAAATCCCATTATGTTAACCCCATCGAAATCTTTACCAATGACATTGACGATTGGTAAATTTGAACTACCCTGCCTTTGGTAGATCATTTGAATGCAAATGTTTTATCTTCTAGGTCCCTGCACTTTGGTTCTGCATCAGTTTTATATGAACAATCACGGAACAGATAAAGAGCCTCTGGCCTATCCAGAGCGTGCCACGCAATATTAATAACCTCCTTATCTCATGATAAATTCACATTATAGTTCACCCAAAAAGTATTCACAGGTATTGTGAACTGTGAAGAAGATCGTGATAGACTTTAAGAGCATGTAAACAGGCATGAACAAAGATAAGGCAGATGACATTTAATGCAGAGAAGTGTATTTTATAGGAAGAATCAGGAAAAACAATATAAAATAAATGTTTAAATTAATGATATGCAGGAGCAGAGGGAATGGGATTTATGTGAACCCAAGGTGGTAGAACTTTTCGAGGTAACAGTTTAAAAAAAAGATTTTTCCAATTAAGGGGCAATTTAGCGTGGCCAATCCACCTACCCTGCACATCTTTGGGTTGTGGGGGTGAGACTCACACAGACACTGGGAGAATGTGCAAACTCCACATGGGCAGTGACCCAGGGCCAGGAACGAATCCAGGATCCTCAGTGTCCTGAGGCAGCAGTGCTGACCACCATGCCACCCCATTGCGGTAACAGTTAATAAAGAATCGTGGGCTTTATAATAGAGGCAGAGAGTTCAGAAGCAAGAAAGTTCAGAGAAAACTTTATAAAGTACTGGATCAACCTCAACAACTGAAGTGCAGTATTGCAACCAATTCTGGGCACCACACTTTAAGAAGGATATGAAGGCATTGTAGAGGGTGCAGAAAATATTTAAGAGAATTGTCCCAAGGATGAGAGGCTTCAATTATGAGTATAGATTGGAGAAACTTGGGCTGTTCTCTTCAGAGAAGAGAAAGTTGAGAACAGATTTTGTACACTTTTTCAAAGTTAATGAGTGTCTGCAGAGTAGCTGGAGGGAGGCTATTCTCATTGGAGAGAGATCTAGAATCTGAGGGCACCGATTTAAGATGCTGGGTCAATTAACTGAAGAGAATACATTTGTGAGACTATGAGGAAAAGGCCAGGGGAGTGGACATGCTGATTTGCTCTTGCAGAGACCAGCACAGACATGAAGGACTGAATGGCCCCTTTTGTGCTGTAACCAATCTATGATTCTATAATTCAGCATCTCATTAACCTCAATCAGATTGCCTCTAAGTCTGCAGCTCTCTGATGTGTAGAGTCACAACTCTTTAAGCCTGTCTTGACGACTAAGATGCTGTATACTGGGAATTAGTCTAGTGTGGCACTGCCTTCCGCCCTTTGCGGAGTCTCGGTACCATTCAGGATTGCTGCAGATCATTCTCGAGTTTCTATTTAAGACTGAGTACTTGGATTAGAATTATACTTTTATAAACTAACTCACATTGCATCAATTAATTGATTGGGAACTGCTTCATTTCGATTCTATACAAGCAGCTTAAGACAGGTCTTGATTTCAGAATTTGCATGCCTTTTTCTTGTTTCATTGCACAATTTGCAGCCTTATTGAACCTGATAGTATGCCTCCTATTTTTCTCATTGAAATCTGGTCTGCTGACAAGCTGTGGTTTTATTTATTTTTAATCCCTGCATGATATTCTGCATTACTCACTCTGAAAGTTTACATTCCAAACTGATTAATTGATGGCAATGGTGTCGGAGGCAGGAAGGTGTTTCTAGCCCTCTGATTTTAACCTGTCATTTTGCGATTTTCAAAAAGAAAATGTATACGCACACAGAGGAGCTGCAGGTCTTTTCTGCAAGAAGGTTTCTGAAGTGATGACACTAGGTGCTGCACTGGTGTATAGCTGCCTGCTGGGAATGCAATTACCTCTTTTAAGTGCTAAGCTCGTTAAAAAGGAACAAATAATGTTTTCCAAAAAAAAGCCAACGACCACAGACCGAAGACATGTTTCACCTTTAATTTCCCTTTTGTGTTTTTTTTTGTTTTATGGGTTGCACTGTGTAGGTGTCTAGTCACATACAGGTGTTAGCAAGGAAGAAAGTTCGGGAAATTCAAGCTGCCATAAAGGTACGTCTGGCTCGCCTAGTTGCAAGGGGCTTTTGTTTCCATGGTTACAGGCTCTTTTTTTCTCTTTGTTTTCCTCCCTTCCCCTACCCTTTAGGTGTCTAGTCACATTCAGGTTCTTGCCAGAAGGAAATCTCGTGAGATTCATTCCAAGCTAAAGGTATGCGCTTGTCTGCTTTGGGCTCGCAGTTGCTATGCTTCCGACTTATTTTCATTTTCCACAGAGAGTGCTCTTATTGTCTGCTGACACTTCCTCCGTCTGAGTCTTTCGTTTTGCATGCCTCTGTCCACCTATCTGTTTTAATTTAACACTTCTGGATGTCTTGCACATGTAAAAGTAGATCAAAACAATTAGATCTTTCACTGATTGTTTTTACTTAATGGGTGGTGGCATTGGGGGGGGGGGGGGGGTGGATCTAATATCGAACTGATAGAACTTCCAGCTCCTATAATTAAAATCTGCTTGAACTGCATGTGTGGCTCTTGTGACAAGTATAAGAATTTATATGAGGCATTTTGACAATGCAATCATTAGCACAGATTGTTGTAATAATTTTCTGTCAGTAACATACACGCACACATTTTAAGTGAACCTTTAATTTTCAAAGTATTGCAAGATTGAGACAAATTAATTCTGTAAAATGGGTTGTTTCGCTTGCTAAAGCAGTTGAGGCAGGATTTGATGCGTGAAATACACTTGGAAGAAGAACACCAGTAATGGTGCAAGTAGTTTGCTTCTGTGTAAATGGGCACGATAAAGGGTTAAAAATGGTGAAAGAGGAGAGAAATAAAAAGAAGCAGAATTTTAAAAAAAATAATTCCTACTAGATATGCTTAAATTGCATGATGCAGATAACAAGCTGGTCTGGCTCTGTTGGGCTTGTTAAATATGAGAGACATCTGGTTTTTTGAATGTAGCGAGAGGAACATGCTGGCAAGAGTGATTGACAGCTGGTGACCGACTCAAAATCAGTTCTGTCTTAACCACCCAGCTTATGGGGAAACCAGTGGAAAACTGAGGTTTTCCATACAGATTGCTCCTTAAAACAAAATGCACATGCGCTAAGATGCACCTTATTTATTCCGATTCCCTCCCGCCAAGATCCAAATTCGTTAGGAAAGGTATTTAATTTTTGGAGCACTGGGTTATTTGCCTTTCGCATTACACCATCTAGTGGTAGAAAAGGACCCAAATGGTTTTCTCTCTTTTGTCTTCTCCCCCCCCCCCCCCCCCCCCACCCCCCCCCCACCCCCTGCACAACCTCTGCGTTGCCAGAGATGCTTGGCAAGTGATGAGAACAGCCTTACACACATACAGTGAGCCAAGCACAGAGCCTCTAATTTTCTTTTTGCCCCATCAACTGATGGTCACTTGATCCACCATACCCCGTCCCTGCAGCAGGCACACATCCCACCACTTCAGCCTTGCAATTCCTCCAAGAGGTGCCTTTGTGAATTTCAGTCTTCTCTCCCAACAGTTGTGGCCCTTGTGAAGGACTTGGATTTTTGCATTGATGTTTGATGAGATGGCTGACATGAATAAGCCAACATTTTTTTGCGAAGAGCTTTCTGTTCCCAACGAGCTGCACGATGAGGGGTGATTGGTGATTATCATTCCTTCCCCACAAGAAAACAAAGAGACGGGGAGGCCATGAGAACTGGAAACCTGGGTGGCACTGACAAACACTTCTTAGGGGATTGACACCAATTTTTACATCCGTGCTAATGACATGTGATGTGGTGAGGGAAAGATAATAAGGGCTCACATTCAGGCGGCGGCGGAATTATTTTGCTATGGTACTCCTGAAAGCTTCCTTCGGAGACTGCCCCTGATCTTGTATCAGCCCTGAGTAAAAACCTACCAGCACGCAACAGAAATTCAAGTTCTTGTCAAATTCACACTAAGTTCTATGCCTCGAAAGATGGAGGTCATGAGGTCATTCAATTTTATGGGTACCAAGGGAATTAAGTAATAATTGGGATAGTGTGGGATGATGGAGTTGAGGTAAGACATTTTCCATGTTCCTGTTGAATGGCAGAGCAGGAATGAAGAAGGATCAAATAGGCAATTGTAACTTCTATCTGTTACATTCCCGTGTGCATGTAGGTTAAGTATACTGCAGCAGAACTTAGGTACTGTGGCGAGAGTCAGAATCCTTCCCACCCCAACCACTGTGTCATCAGAGCATTAAGGACAAAAGCCCAAGTGCTTCTTATTTTTAAGAAAACCCTTGAATGGAAATAAAAGTTACAAAATGCCAAAACTGGTGAAGGGTTAAACGGCAGAATCTTAGGATGGCACGGTGGTCCAGTGATTAGCACTGCTGCCTCACAGCGCTGAGGACCCGGGTTCAATCCCCGTTCCAGGTCACTGTCCGTGTGAAGTTTGCACCTTCTCCCTGTGTTTGCATGGGTCTCACGCCCACAACCCAAATGATGTGCAGGGTAGGTGGATTGGCTATGCTAAATTGCCCCTTAATTGGAGAAAAAAAGAATTGGGTACTCTAAATTTCTTTTTTTTTTTTAAAAGGCAGAATCTTTTTGTTGATGACGATAATCGGATCCTATTTTATAGAGTGCTTAGAAAAGTATTATTTGGCTAGATTTACATGACTCACTATGTAAACTATGCAAAGGTTAAAATTGGAACTTTTAAAACATTAACCGCCAGTATTTGGTGCTCAGCTGATTTTAATTCACCATTTTGCTAAGAATGGGACACAGCAATAAGTACTAACGTAATAAATACAAGAAGAGGCATTTAAAAAAAAAAAAGAAAACACAGTAAAACCATTTTTTTTAGTTTAAATGAAATTTACTCCAAAAACAGGTTAAACATTAAACGTGTTAACAAGACTTGATGGTTCTGATGAACAGTATTTTTCTTCCTGTTCTCAAAACTTCTATGCTCTCACTATTCCTCTTACTGGGGGTTAGATGCCGAAGCATTGAAGATGTTTATGGCAACAGTCCCAAGTGGGATTTCTACTGAATCCTCACAGGGCAACTTTCGCAAGCGCCCCCACCACTCAATAAGCAAAGTTCTGTTTAAACTCCTTCCCATTGCAACCAGGCTAGAATCTGTGGTGGGGGGGGGGGGTGCACCCTAAATTTTTTAATCCCCACCCTGGGCATTTTTTATGTTTACTAATTTTTTTGTCACATAAGCGAGGCTGAAAAGTAAGAATGCGGTGCTCGTAAATTGTTCAAACATCAACCTGAAATCAAGCAGTTTGCTTGCTTCAGAGGAATGAGCACATGCTGCAGCTGTAAACAGGACTTGAGGCTCGAGCCTGATAGTATTCCATGCTCGATGAAGGTAGCAACGTATTTTGATACTTCACCAGTTATTACGCATGCACAAGACGGTGCCAGAAACTTTCCACTAGTTATATTAAAAGAAGGGGATTTTAATAATTTATACACAAAAAGAAAACGCAACTCCTTTTGAGTGTGAGGTCAGCAGCATTTCGCTACACAATAAGGAGGATTAATTGATGCTCATTATGCAGTATGTTGGGGTAGCTATGTATGCACGCTCTTTCATGGGCATTGGCTGTTGCCTGGCTGACACAGCTAGCTTTTTTGTACTAACCGCTTTCTGTCTAATGAAAAGCAAATTAGAAAGCTGGCCTAGAGGGAGAAAGAAAAGAAACTGAAATGCTGTGCACCACTCTGTTTTGTTTACTTTTGCTCTGATAGAAAATTACTCATAGTGCAAGTGAGCAGCAACACAAGACAGGAGTTATTTCGTATTTTTGCAAGTCGTTGACAGCACAAGCTGTACATGTGAAGCTTTCAGTATTTTAATGGGAGACGGGACAATGAAAAATTTGCCTGATTTAAGATGACGTTTTATGTATTTGGTTCATTTTTTGAAAGTAAATTCAAGTATTTTGAGATTTTAAAATTTTCTGTGGGATTGATCTTAACTGTCCTGGATTTTTATCAGGTCGCAAGTGTATTTGAATATATTATTAGCAAAAAATAAAAATGTATGAATGATACTTATTTTAAAATTGGAATTTAAGAATTTGTTTCCAATCCCCTTTATCTATTTTTGAGACACATTCCTATTTCTGTTGCAGATATTTGAAATTTCGGAGAAATGTTTCTCTATCTTGTTCATGCCTCAAAGGTATCAGGCAATGAAATGTAATGTGAGAGACCTGAAGTTATTGGTACAGTTCATTGTGGGAAAATAAATTACAAAAAGGTACCAAGGTTTTCGAAAGAGCACTGAAGAGATTTATTAGAATGGTGCCAGGGTGAAGGACTTTGGTTATTTAGAGAGGCTGGCGCTGCTGTTCTTGGAGCAGAGAAGGTCAAGGGGAGATTTAATCGAGGTGTTCAAAATCAGGAAGCGTTTTGATGGAGTAAGTAAGGAGAAATTGCTGCCAATGGTAGAGGTGTCGGTAACCAGAGGGGACAGATTTAAGGCAATTGGCAAAAGACCCAGAGAGAGGAAATTAGTTTCTATTTCATGTAGTGAGTTATGATGATCTGGAATTCATTGCCTTAAATGATGGTGGAAGTAGATTCAATAGTAAACTTTCAGAAGAGAATTGAAGATAAGTAATGAAAAACAATTCAAGACTATAAGGGAAGAACAGGAGGAGTGGGATTAATTAAAAAAGCTCTTTCAAAGAACCTGCACAGGACACATACTTCTGTGTTGTATAATCTATGATTTAGATTGCAAAATGAGCTTCGGCGAACAGCTTATTGAAAGAAAAGCAGACTCTGTCCTACCCAACTGCCCGCTCAGTCTATGCCTCGTGTCGGTACTAATACGATTTTGCCCTTTAGTTTCTGTTACCAAGGCCACTTTTTTTCTGAACATCTATTTTTTTTCCTGGAGCAGGGAATTCGAGATGGGAGGCAAAGCAGCTCACTTTGGGATGGTGAGGGAATGGAGGCTGGCTCCAAGGGATGTGGCCCCTTATCCTTTCCCTAACACTGCAGCGGATTGCTGTATGTCTTCCGCCACGTTGACCGAAGCTAAACCTTCCTATCCTGTGCAGCTCAGTTGCTTTCCTGGTATATTTGTTGGGCTGTTGGGGCAGCTCAGTGCTGTGCTTCTCAGTGTTGCTCACTGTTTTGTACATACATCTGCAACAGAAGAGAGTCTAACCATCTCCCCTTCTCATTTTCTGAGTGGACCGGTGGTGGCTGGTGGTTGGAGGAAGGGAACAGAGGGCAACGATGATTAAGTTTTAGTGACAAGACCAATTTGTAACTACGCAGATCAAACAGTCTGACAGCTGAACAAAGCTTTTAAAACCAACAAGCGGTTTTGCTGCTATTTCTTCCCATTGGTGCCGTGATTGAATTGGACATTTACAAGCAGGCAGCTGATGCTGATGCTGAACAAATGGTAACATATGGACTATCTGTGTGTCATTCGTAAATAAAGGGGCAGCATTTACTGATGTCATTAAATTACCCAAGAAAGAGAAAATCCAGAACAGTTTTGCCATTTTGTATTGATTGCTGTTGATTTGTTTTAAAAGAATGTAATAAGGTTTTATCTGTTCTACCATCCAAAAACATATTAACAAACTTATCTATTATTGCAAACAGGTAACGAACATGGTAAGTATTTTCAAAAGACCAACACTTATTATTTATTTTGTTCGTTACTTGAGTGTGGGATTTTGGGGGAGAAATTGTTTGCTTGACAGATGTGTATAAGGTATATGCTCTGGGGGAGGGCTCACTGCTGCCTGCCCATTTCTTGCCAACCTGCATGCCTCCCCTGGCTGCTTCCTATGTCTGAGAAAACTGCTTGACTCATGTGCTGAAGCATGTTTATATCAAACCCCATAATGAGAATTGTCCCAAATTTCAAGGCTCAGTTCATCCACAGTGGAAATGTTAACATTTCAGTGTACCAGAGATCTTAACAATCGACAGCCTCCCTCTGATTTGATTTAAGATGCTACCTTGTTACTGAAACCTATTTCTTCTGGCAGCTCAAGAGGTGGGAGCAAGGGGCGTCCAGTTAAAAAGTAGAGCCAGGCCATTCAGCGGTGATGTCGGGAAGCACTTATTCACACAAAAGATGGTGGAAATCCCTCCCTCCCTCACTCTGCCATTTGAAAATTTCAGAGCTGTCTTTGATCAGTTGTTACAAAAGCAAAATATTACAGTTGTGGAATCTGAAATAAAGGCACAAAATGCTGGCGCTGGCCTGGCAGCACCTGTGAAAAGATAGAAACAGAGTTAATGTTACAAGTTTGCGACCATTCTGATGAAAGGTCACAGACCTGAAACATTAACTCCACAGATAGATTTTTGTGGTAAGGGCTACTGCGGTTACGTAAAGAAGGGTGAATGGAGCCAAGACACAGGTTGTCCATGATCCAATTGAATGGCAGAACAGGTTTGAGGGGTTGAATGGCCTCCTCCCCTGTTTCTGTATGGAAGTAAGTTAATTTACGGACTGTATTTAGTTGACATCAAACATGGATTATAGCGTATGAACTTGGGTCTTTTAGAGTGCACAGTGGCATTTAAAAGATTGCAAACACCAATTAATAATCATAATCTTTATTAGTGTCACAAGTTGGCTTGCATTAACACTGCAATTAAGTTTCTGTGAAAATCCCCTAGTCGCCACGCTCTGGCACCTGTTCGGATACACGGGGAGAATTCCGAATGTCCAATTTACCGAACAAGCACGTCTTTCGGGACTTGTGGGAGGAAATCAGAGCACCGGAGGAAACCCACACAGACACGGAGAACGTGCAGACTCCACACAGTCACCCAAGCTGGGAATTGAACCCGGGTCTCTGGCGCTGTGAAGCAACAGTACTAACCACTGTGTTACCATGCCACCTGTTTCTGTTATACTTGTGCAATGTATGGGGAGCAAATGCATGTTGCATGGCTATGTTGAATGTGCAATAGACCTTATACAGTGTGGGTTTACAATGTCCAAATTTTAAATAGATCAAAAAATAAATGACAAACAAAATTATATTGGGTAGTGGGCTACTACAGTTGGCCCTCTGGCTCTCTTGACTGGGACATAGTGTTGGTGAGGAATTAACTGGGCTTCTTGATACGGAGTGAATCCCATAAGAAGTAGGTGACAATGGCAACTTGCATTTATCTAGTGCCTTTAAAGTAGTAAAATGTCACAGGACACTTTGGAGAGGTGTTAATGAGACAAAATATGACACCAAGCTCCAAAGCATAATTTGAAACAGGTGATACAAAGCTTGATCGAATAGGTAATTTTAAAGAGC
Organism: Scyliorhinus torazame; assembly: GCF_047496885.1. Taxonomy (NCBI): domain Eukaryota; kingdom Metazoa; phylum Chordata; class Chondrichthyes; order Carcharhiniformes; family Scyliorhinidae; genus Scyliorhinus; species Scyliorhinus torazame. The sequence goes on from NC_092716.1 coordinate 191,526,985, forward strand.
ATCTTAAAGGAGGAGAGAGATGGTGAGCTTTGGGGTTGTGGGGCGAGTTCTAGAACATGGAACTAGGCATCTGATGCACACCCACCAATGGCAGAGCGATTATAATTACTACTTCTATATCGGAGGTCAGAATTGAAGAACTGCTGAGATCTCAGAAGGTGGTGGGGCTGGCGGAGGTTAAGCAGAATGAGATAGGGGTGGGGTGATTCTCTGGAAGGATTTGAAAATCAGGATAGGAATTGTTACTCCAGGGTCTATTGCCAATGTAGGCCAGCGAGCACAGGGCTAATAGGTAAAAGAGACATAGAGCCAGCAAAGCTTTGGATGAGCTCAGGTTAACTGGGAATAGTGGTGCCCATGCAGTCTAACAACCTGCTAACTTGCGGGTGCAGAATGTTCACTTGGACACGATACCCAGTGTGCTTCCAACAATTGTTAATGAAAGGAAACAGAATTAAATTGGAATTTCAATTTATTTTTAAACGTAAAGCACACATTGTAGATACTATCAGATCGAAATTACATTGGTTCATTGTGAGATTCACATAGATGTTGATGGGTCATACTTAAAAAGGCATAACTTTGAATTAAAATAGTCAATCTATTGCTTCTGTTGCACGCTAGTGAAACGTTTTTAAAATATTTTAATGTGATCTTCCTAAGTCGACTATTTGATTCTTTCACTTTTAATTTTGTAGAAAAGCTTTATTTGAGTGAAACTTGATCAGAGATATATAATTGATTCTTTTTGGCCTTGCATTATGTTTAAAAAGATGTTTCATAGAATGGTACAGCACAAAAAGAGGCCATTCAGCCCGTCGTGCCTGTTCAGGCTGTGTGAAAGCTATCCAATTAGTTCCACTCCTGCTTTTCCATATAGACCCGTAAATGTTTCCTTCTCAAGGTTTCACATGCAATTCCTCTTGTAATGTAGGAAAAAACAACAGCCAATTGCCACACAGCAAGCTCCCACAAAATGCAGTGAGATAAATGACCAATCAGTTTATTTACTTGGTGATTGAGGATAAATATCAGCTTGGATGTTTGGGAGAACTCCCCGACTCTTTAAAATAGCAACCTATTTGGGGCCTTTTACCTCCTCCCCATGTGCAGAATGGTTTAACATCTTATCTGGAAGATCTGACAGCACAGCACACTTAAAGCAGTGCTCTGAAAATGGAGGCTGACGCCAAGACACATGGCCCCTTCCTTTCCCTGACACTGCAACAAATTGCTGTGCGTCTAACCCTCCCCATGACATTTCAATGACATTACCATAGTTGACTTCCCCACTACTATTGACTAGAAACTCATCTGAACTAGTCACATAAACACGGACTACTAGAGCAGGTCAGTGTCATGATATGCAGACATGCACATAATGAGATACAGACAGATAGCTAATGAACACAGACAACAGGACATAACCAATCAGCAGGCAGAACACTTGGGGGTGGTTTCCCACTATAAGAGGCACGAGGCACTCACACTCTGCCTCTTTCCACTAGGGACATCTACAGAGTGAGTCAGGGTGTATATATCACATAACACCTCCAACTAGTCTGGTTCAGTCAGACAGAGTAATCACACTTAGGTTAGCAGAGAGTCGAACTCACAGAGAACTGTGTGACAGATTAAATAAATCAGATTGAACTAACTTCAAAGTCTGGAGTATCTTTCAGTTAAAGCTGCATCCAGTTGCAGCTCGTGTTATCTCAGTGTGCTTAACACGACATGGTACCAGAAGACTGCTTTCCCTAGGTGGTTTACCTCAATCTGTTCCGTGACAACCAGCAAATGTATCCCGGCACCATGGAGAAGATCCAGGCTCCTCAACAGCTGCAGACCTCCGGCAATCTCAGTGCCAACAGGCGGACTTTCAAGCAAAGGTTTCTGCTGTACATCGAAGCCTCTGACCTCGAGGGTGCGTCTGATGCAAGAAAGACCGCGCTTCTCCTTTCAACTGCGGGGGATCAAGCCATCCAACTCTTCAACGCGTTTAACTTCACCGAAGGCCAGGACAAGACAAAGTTTCAGACCATCCTGGACAAGTTTGATAGTCATTGTGAAGTGGACACCAATGAAATCTTCGAGCGCTATATATTCAAACAACGCCTACAAGGTAAAGATGAATCTTTCAACTCCTTCTTAACTAATCTCCGTCTACTAGTGCTGTCCTGCAACTTTGGTGACTCCATGATCAGAGACCAAATCGTTTTTGGAGTGCACTCTGATCCTCTGAGAGAGCAGCTTTTAAAAATCAAGCGTATGACCCTGTCAGTCACGATTGAAACATGTACAGTGCATGAGCACGCCAAAAATCGGTATTCCCAATACAAATCGGCTGAAAATGAGAAACTTGCCTCCCACGAGGCAGAGAGCGTGCAGGCTATCGCCCGAATGCAGCGCCTCAACATTGGTGAAAGCGGCCATCTCGCGCGATTTTCCCGGAGCCCCACACATGCGCGATGCGAATGGGATAACGAAGCGGCCGATCACCACACTGCGCAGGTGCGAATGTCTGCCGACCGCACTGCACATGTGTGACGATGCACTGAGCGTAACGATGTCATGACGTGCCCGATTGCAGTACTGCCCACTTAAAGAAACACTGTCCTACAAGAGGCAGGCGCTGTTTAAATTGCGGAAAGCCTGGACACTGTGCAGCCTTGTGCAGGTCTGCACCACCAGTCAAGGGCCAGCGCTCCCAATTCCAACGCAGGCGCGTTCGGAGTGTACAGCACGGAGTACAGGATTCAGATCCTGGCAGTACAACGGATCCAGAGGACAATTGCCTGGAGTGTCCCTACCATGTGGGCATCATTACCACACGTGAACATGCCTCACCGACATCATCACGAAGCCTGTCCATCCTCACTGTGGATTCTGCGGACGAATGGCGTGCGTGATACAAGTAAATCAGTGCTCTATCCAGTTCAAGCTGGACACCGGTGCTTCTGCCAATCTCCTTTCACAGGCAAACTTCAACCGCATCAAGAAGCCACCCATGCTCCTTCCAGCAGCCTGCCAGCTCCTGGACTATAACGGCAACGCCATCACAGCACTGGGATCCTGCCATCTGCTCGTCTCCAACAGGAGCATTCACGCAAGGCTAAGGTTTGAAGTCATCAAACCAGACAGGGCCTCCCTGCTCGACGCACATGCATGCAAGCAGTGAAACCTTGTGCAGCGGGTCTACACAATGACCTTCCCCAAACGTGGATCTTCAAGCCTGCATTGACGACATCCACGCTCAGTACCCAGATGTGTTTGACGGGATGGGCACTCTGCCATATCGGTACAAGATCCTGCTACGGCCTGATGCCACGCATGTGGTCCACGCACCACGCCGGGTGGCTCCACTGAAGGAGCGTCTGAAGGCGCAGCTAAAAGATCTTCAGGACCAGGGCATCATTTCCAAAGTTACAGAACCAACTGTAACTTGGTATGTGTAAAAATCCATCGGGGGAGCTGCGCATCTGCATTGATCCCAAGGATCTCAACCAGAATATAATGCGGGAACACTACCCCATCCCGAAGTGGGAGGAACTCACAAGTGACATGGCACACTCCCGGTTTTTCACGAAATTAGATGCACCACATGGATTCTGGCAAATCCAGCTGGACAAGCCCAGCAGAAGGCTCTTCACCTTCAACACACCGTTTGGATGGTACTGCTATAATCGTATGCCGTTTGGCATTGTCTCGGCCTCAGAGATCTTCCAAAGAATCATGGAGCAGATGATGGAGGGCATTGATGGGGTTCGTGTGTATGTGGACGACGTTATCATATGGTCCACGACCCCCGAAGAGCACATCTCTCGTCTTATTCCACCGTGTCCATGCCAATGGCCTCTAGCTGAACAGGGCCAAGTGTTGCTTTGGCATGTCGACACTTAAGCTCTTAGGTGACCAGACATCTCAGCAGGGTGTGCGCCCGGACACAGACAAGGTCAAGGCCATCAAAGCCATGAAGACCCCTGAAGATAAGAAGGCGGTGCTGCGCTTCCTAGGCATGGTAAACTTTTTGGGCAAGTTTATCCCAAACCTGGCCTCTCACACCACTGCCCTCAGACACCTGGTGAAAAAGTCCACTGCCTTTGAGTGGCAGGCAGCTCATCAAGCAGAGTGGGTGGAGCTGAAATCCAAGCTCACCACGAATGGCATTTTTTGACCCTGACAGGGAAACAAAAATCTCGACAGATGCGAGCCAGGACGGCATTGGCGCTGTGTTGCTCCAGCGCGATGACGACTCATCCTGGGCACCGGTTGCCTGCGCATCACGGGTGATGACACCCACCAAGCAGCGGTACGCCCAAATTGAAAAGGAATGCCTGGGCCTTCTCAATGGAATTACTAAGTTCCACGATTATGTCTACGGCCTGCCGACGTTCACCGTCGATGCGGACCACAGGCCTCTGGTCCACATTATCTACAGCGGCCTGAATGACATGATGCCCCGGCTGCAGCGCATCCGCCTCAGACTCAGAAGGTACGACTTTGAGCTCGTGTACACGCCTGGCAAGGAGCTCATTATTGCGGATGCCTTGTCCCGCTCCATAACCTTGTCTGCTGAACCGCCAGCATTCGTCCAACAGATTGAATCACAGGTGCAGCTGTGGGCCAGCAACCTCCTGGCGTCGGATGAAAAGGTGATCCGCATTCGCGACGAGACAGCCAAAGACCCTCTTCTGCAGCGTGTCATGCGCCACCTCGCCAATGGCTGGCAAAAAGGACAGTGCCCTCAATTCTTCAATGTGAAGGACGACCTGATGGTGGTTGATGGTATCCTCCTCAAGCATTGTCATTCTACTCCGTCTCCAGAGCTTGGTGCTCCGGCAAATCCACGAGGGACATCTGGGTGTCGAGAAGTGCAGGTGCAAAGCCAGGCAAGCTGTCTACTGGCCTGGGATTAGTCAGGACATCTCAAATATGGTCCTCAACTGTCCGACCTGTCAACGCTTCCAGCCAGCACAGAGCAAGGAGATGCTTCAGCAGCACGAAATCGTGACCTACCCGTGGTCCAAGGTGGGCATCGACCTCTTTCACGCCAATGGTCGTGATTATGTGTTAATCATTGATTATTTTTCCAACTACCCAGAAGTCGTGAAGCTCTCGGACCTCACATTAAAGGCCTGTAAGGAGACGTTCTCCAGGCATGGTATTCCACTCACTGTCATGAGTGACAACGGTCCTTGCTTCAGCAGCTAAGAGTGGTCGAGGTTTGCCCATTCATATCAGTTTAACCATGTAACTTCCAGCCCACATTACCCACAGTCCAACGGGAAGGTTGAGAAAGGGGTGCACATAGTGAAGCAGCTCATCTGCAAGGCCACAGATTCTGCTTCTGACGTCAACCTTGCGCTGCTTGCGTACAGGGCAACCCTTCTGTCTACCAGCATGTCACCGGCTCAACTCCTGATGAACAGGGACCTGCGGATGACTCTTCCAGCAATCCACTTGCCTGACCTGGATCACCTCCCGATACTGCAGAAGGTGCAGAAACTCAGGGACTGACAAAAGCAGGGCTAAGACGCTCATGCCACCGATTTGCCTGTGCTATCCCCGGTGGATGCTGTTTGGATCAAGCTACCCGATGGAGGCTGGTCAGCTCCAGCTGCTGCTGTTCGACAGGCTGTTCCTCGATCGTATGTTGTGCGTATGGCTGATGGCTCTGTTGTGCGGCGAAACAGATGGGCCCTGCGCACAGTTGCCCACCCGCAACCACATTCTTTGTTGTTTCCATCTGTTATTGTGCCACCTCCTGACACCTCGAACCACGAGGCCACCAGTCCGGCTTCAATCCCGCCTGTCAAGGCGCCGTCGTCCCCAGCACCACCTCTCCGGCGGTCGACCAGGATCAGACACAAGCCCCAGAGACTGGAATTATGAACATTTGTTTTGTTTGCTATGTTCTGTTTTCGCACATTAGACACCTGTTTTCACATGTACATATGTTCCCATCTGCCATAGTATGTAAATAAGTTAGTTTTTCGGCCTACCCATGTAAATACTTTCAGAGACTTCCGGGTGCGGCTATGCAGAGCTAGGTCGCATATTCGGCAGCTCCCGCTTGGAACGGACTTTTGGGCTCTTTTACAGGGCCCCCACGGCATTTGTTTGACATTTCCCGGTGTGGGAAGAAGACTGCAGCATTCCCCTGACAGTGTCCCCCAGGAATGTTATGTCTTTTGGCTACCAGACCCGGCAGAAACAGTAAAAGATTTGGCTTGTGCTGCAGGAATAGACAAAGGCCTCTTCCAGCATACAGGCGGGGGAAGGGCAAGCTTAAAGCTGCAATCTGACTTGACTCTATCAAAGGTGAATTCTAGCAGCAGAGGGAACAACTGTGAAAAGATCTACCAAGGCCATTGAAGAAGCAGGGACGAGGCTTCCGGTGGCGGCCATGGGTCCCCCTCCAACTTCTATGAAACGGACCAGAAGTGTAACGGCCAAAGGAGCGGCACTGGAGCAACGGGAGAAGCGAGGGAAAGAAAACAAAATGGCAGCGGCCAGGGACAAAGGGGAGCTGCAGGAGTTCATCAAGCGCTGCTTCGAGGAGCAGCGCGAGGAGATGCGCAAGGAGATGTTGGCGCCTATGCTTTCGGCAATTGAAGGACTCGGGATCACCCAGAAGGCCCACGAAGCTAAGATCCAGGAGGTACAGAAAAGAGTCAGTCAGAACAAGGACGAGCTCATGGGCCTGGCGGTGAGAGTGGAGCAGAACGAGGCGCGACACAAGAGGTGGGCGGGAAGACTCGAAGACCTGGAGAACAGGTCGAGGAGAAAGAATCTGCGAATCCTGGGTCTCCCTGAGGGAGTGGAGGGGGCTGATGCCGGGGCATACATGATGCTCGAGGCGATGATGGGCACGAAGGCCCCTTCGAGGCCGCTGGAGTTGGACGGGGCACATCGGGTGCTGGCGAAGAAGCCCCAGGCAAATGAGCCGCCAAGGGCGATGGTGGTGAGGTTCCACCGGTTCACGGATAGGAAGTGGGTCCTGAGATGGGCCAAGAAGGAGCAGAGCAGCAAGTGGGTCAATGCAGAGATCCGAATATACCCGGACTGGAGCATGGAGGTTGCAAAGCGGAGAGCGGGTTTCAACCGGGCCAAAGCGGCGTTGTACCAGAAAGAAGTGAAATTCGGAATGCTGCAGCCAGCGCGACTGTGGGTCACATACAAGGGCCAACACTATTACTTCGAAACGCCTGAAGAGGCGTGGACCTTTGTACAAGCCGAAAAGTTGGACTCTAACTGAGGGTTTGTGAGGGTGGGGGGGATGTTTTGGGGTTTGATCTGTGACGGTTGTTGTATATAGGGGGGTCAATCACGTGCAGGAAATGTTACATGGACTGGGGGAGAGAGACAAGGCCGCGACAGGAGCTGCGCCAGAGGGGGCGGAGCGGGCTTTGGAAAGCGCGGGGTGTTTTCCCGCGCGCGGGAAGAAAGGCGGGAAGGGGAACGAAGGAAGGCATATGGATTGGGAGACTCCCACGCGGGGAGGTCAATGGGACGGCGGAGGAAGCCGGGGTCAGCAGGCGTCAGCTGACTTACGGGAGTGACATGGGGGGAGCAAAAAAGCTAGACGGGTCTAGCGGGGGGGGGGGGGGGGGGGAAGGGTTGCTGCTGCACTGGCCAAAAGGGAATGGGACACAGAAGAGGTGGTCGGGACGGGGGTCCCACCTCTGGGGGACTGGAGGGTGAGGGAGGCGTGGACACGGGACTGGCCCAGAAAAGGAGATGGCTAGTCGGCGGGGCGTGGGGGGGGGTGAGAGCCCCTCCAATCCGGCTGATAACGTGGAATGTGAGGGGCCTGAATGGGCCGGTGATGAGGGCTCGAGTGTACGCGCACTTAAAGGGACTGAAGGCGGACGTGGCCATGCTCCAAGAGACACACCTGAAGGTGGCGGACCAGGTCAGGCTAAGAAAGGGATGGGTAGGACAGGTATTCCACTCGGGACTGGACGCGAAGAATAGAGGGGTGGCAATATTGGTGGGCAAGCGGGTGTCATTTGAGGCCAAGACTATTGTAGCGGACAATGGAGGACGATATGTAATGGTGAGCGGTAGGCTGCAAGGGACGTGGGTGGTGTTGGTAAACGTATACGCCCGGAACTGGGATGATGCAGGATTCATGAAGCGCATGTTGGGGCGCATTCCGGACCTGGAGATAGGAGGCCTGATAATGGGAGGGGACTTCAATACAATGTTGGATCAAGCACTGGACCGCTCCAAATCAAGGACTGGAAAGAGGCCGGCGACGGCCAAGGTACTTAGGGGGTTTATGGATCAGATGGGGGGAGTGGACCCATGGAGGTTTGCAAGGCTGCAGGCCAGGGAATTTTCTTTCTTCTCCCATGTACACAAAGCCTACTCCCGGATAGATTTCTTTGTTCTGGGTAGGGCGCTGATCCTGAGGGTGGAGGGGACGGAGTATTCGGCTATAGCCGTTTCGGACCATGCCCCGCACTGGGTGTAACTGGAGCTGGGAGAGGAGAGGGACCAACGTCCGTTGTGGCGGCTGGATGTGGGACTGCTGGCAGACGAGGTGGTGTGTGGGAAGGTGAGGGGGTGTATCGATAGGTACTTGGAGGCCAACGACAACGGGGAGGTGGGGGTGGTATGGGAGGCGTTGAAGGCGGTGATCAGGGGAGAGCTAATTTCCATTAGGGCTCATAGGGAGAAGACAGAGGGTATGGAAAGGGAGAGGTTAGTGGGGGAGATTTTGAGAGTGGACAGGAGATGCGCAGAGGCCCCGGAGGAAAGATTACTTGGGGAAAGACGACGGCTCCAGACGGGGTTTGACCTGTTGACCACAGGGTAGGCGGAGGCACAGTGGAGGAAAGCGCAGGGGGCGACCTACGAGTATGGGGAAAAGGCTAGTCGGATGCTGGCACACCAGCTCCGTAAGAGGATGGCAGCGAGGGAAATAGGGGGAGTCAAAGATAGAAGGGGAGCCACGGTTCGGAGTGCGACGAAAATAAACGAGGTATTCAAGGCCTTTTATGAAGAGCTGTACAGATCCCAGCCCCCAGCGGGGGAAGAGGGGATGAGACGATTCCTAGATCAGCTGAGATTCCCGAGGGTGGAGGAGCAAGAGGTGGCTGGTTTGGGGGCACCAATTGGGTTGGAGGAGCTGAGCAAGGGTTTGGGGAGCATGCAGGCGGGGAAGGCCCCGGGACCAGACGGATTCCCGGTGGAGTTCTACAGGAAGTATGTAGACCTGTTGGCCCCGCTACTGGTGAGGACCTTTAATGAGGCAAGAGAGGAGGGGACCCTGCCCCCGACAATGTCGGAAGCGACAATTTCTTTGATCCTAAAGCGGGACAAGGACCCACTGCAATGTGGATCGTACAGTCCGATCTCGCTCCTCAATGTGGATGCAAAGTTGCTGGCAAAAGTGCTGGCCACGAGGATCGAGGACTGTGTCCCGGGGGTAATCCACGAGGACCAGACGGGATTTGTAAAGGGCAGGAAACTAAACACCAATGTGCGGCGGCTCTTAAACGTGATGATGATGCCATCGGAGGAGGGCGAGGCGGAGATAGTGGCAGCTATGGACGCGGAGAAGGCCTTTGACCGAGTAGGGTGGGAGTACCTCTGGGAGGTGCTGCGTAGGTTTGGGTTCGGGGTAGGGTTTATCAATTGGGTTAAGCTCCTTTACAGAGCCCCGATGGCGAGTGTAGTGACGAACCGGCGGAGGTCGGAGTACTTTCGACTGTACCGAGGGACGAGGCAGGGGTGTCCCCTGTCCCCCCTGTTGTTCGCATTGGCGATCGAACCATTGGCCATGTCATTGAGGGAGTCTAATAAATGGAGGGGGGTGGTACGAGGGGGAGAAGAGCATCGGGTGTCGCTATATGCGGATGACCTGTTGCTGTACGTGACGGATCCAATGGAGGGGATGGTGGAGGTCATGCAGACTCTAAGGGAGTTTGGGGAGTTTTCGGGCTATAAGCTCAATGTAGGGAAGAGTGAGCTCTTTGTATTACAGGCGGGGGACCAAGAAAGAGGGATAGGGGACCTACCGCTGAGGAGGGTGGAGGGGAGCTTTCGGTATCTGGGGATCCAGATAGCCAGGAGTTGGGGGACCCTACATAAACTGAATCTGACGAGGTTGGTGGAGCAAATGGAGGAGGATTTCAAAAGATGGGACATGTTACCGCTCTCGCTGACGGGTAGAGTGCAGTCGGTCAAAATGGTGGTCCTTCCGAGGTTTATGTTCGTGTTTCAGTGCCTTCCCATCGTGATCACTATGGCCTTTTTTTTTAGAGAGTAGGCAGGAGTATTATGGGGTTTGTGTGGGCGAATAAGACCCCGAGAGTAAGAAAAGGGTTCCTGGAATGCAGTAGGGACCAAGGAGGGTTGGCGCTGCCAAACCTGGGGAGCTACTACTGGGCAGCAAATGTGGCGATGATCCGCAAGTGGGTTATGGAGGGAGAGGGGGCAGCATGGAAGAGGATGGAGATGGCGTCCTGTAAAGGAATGAGCCTGGGGGCATTGGTGACGGCACTGCTGCCGCTCTCGCCGACAAAAGTATACCACGAGCCCGGTGGTGGCCGCAACGCTAAGGATCTGGGGCCAGTGGAGACGGCACCGGGGTGCAATGGGAGCATCGGTGTGGTCCCCGATCAGGGGTAACCACCGGTTTGTCCCGGGGAAGATGGATGGGGGGTTCCAGAGCTGGCATCGGGCGGGGATTAGAAGAATGGGGGACCTGTTCATCGACGGGACGTTTGCGAGCCTAGGGGCACTGGAGGAGAAGTTCGGGTTACCCCCGGGAAATGCCTTTAGATATATGCAGGTGAGGGCTTTTGTGAGGCGACAGGTGAGGGAATTCCCGTTGCTCCCGGCGCAAGAAGTTCAAGATAGGGTGATCTCGGGTGTATGGGTCGGGGAGGGCAAGGTGTCGGAAATACACCAGGAGTTGAAAGAAGAGGGGGAAGCGCTGGTAGAAGAGTTGAAGGGTAAATGGGAGGGGGAGCTGGGGGAGGAGATCGAGGAAGGTCTGTGGGCTGATGCCCTAGGTAGGGTTAATTCCTCCTCCTCGTGTGCCAGGCTCAGCCTGATACAATTTAAGGTGGTCCACAGAGCGCACTTGACGGGGGCGAGGTTGAGTAGGTTCTTTGGGGTAGAGGATAGATGTGGAAGGTGCTCAGGGAGCCCGGCGAACCATGTACATATGTTTTGGTCATGCCCAGCACTGGAGGGGTTCTGGAGAGGAGTGGCGGGAGCAATATCTCAGGTGGTGAAAGTCCGGGTCAAGCCAAGCTGGGGGCTAGCAATATTTGGAGTAGTGGACGAACCGGGAGTGCAGGAGGCGAAAGAGGCCGGCATTCTGGCCTTTGGGTCCCTAGTAGCCCGGCGAAGGATCTTGCTAATGTGGAAGGAGGCGAAGCCCCCCAGCCTGGAGGCCTGGATAAATGATATGGCTGGGTTCATAAAGTTGGAGAGGATTAAGTTCGCCTTGAGAGGGTCTGCGCAGGGGTTCTACAGGCGGTGGCAACCGTTCCTAGACTATCTCGCAGAGTGTTAGAGGAAGGTCGGTCAGCAGCAGCAGCAACCTTGGGGGGGGGGGGGTGGAGGGGATGTCCTGGGAGGGGGCGGGGAAAGGGGGGACTGCCTGGGAGGGTGGATGAGCAAGAGATAACATGAAGGGTTGGGGAAACTAGCAACGTACGGGTGAGGGCCAGTGTACAAAACTGTGTAAATATATCATTTTGCCATGTATATATCTTGCTCTGCGCGATTTTTCTTTTTTTTTTGTTACGGGGGTGGGGGGGGGGATTATTGTTTGTAATTGAGAAAAATTGTGTCAAAAAACTTTAATAAATATATATTTTTAAAAAAGTAAATACTTTCACATATGTTACGAAAAAACATTTCAAAAGGGGAGATGTCATGATATGGAGACATGCACATAATGAGATACAGACAGGCAGCTAATGAACACAGAGAACAGGACATAACCAATCAGCAGGCAGAACACTTGGGGGTGGTTTCCCACTATAAAAGGCAGAAGGCACTCACACTCCGCCTCTTTCCACTAGGGACATCTACAGAGTGAGTCAGGGTGTATATATCACAAAACACCTCCAACACGTGGCAAGAGCTAGTCTGGTTCAGCCAGACAGAGTAATCACACTTAGGTTAGCAGAGAGTCGAACTCACAGAGAACTGTGTGAAAGGTTCAATAAATCAGATTGAACTAATTTCAAGGTATGGGGTATCTTTCAGTTAAAGCTGCTTCCAGTTGCAGCCCGTGTTATCTCAGTGTGCTTAACACGACAGTCAGAGGCTGGGAATTGTGCGGTGCATAACTCATGCCCTGGCTCCCCAAAGCCTACCTACCATCTACAAGTCAGGAGTGAGATGGAATACTCTCCACTTTCCTGGATGAATGCAGATACAACACTCCAGCTCTACACCATCCATGACAAAGCAAGCCGCTTGATCAGCACCCCATCCACCAGCTTAAGCATCCACTCCACCCACCCATTTAAAACAAATGTGCAAACACTTGTGTTGCAATGGAAAGCCACTCGAATGCATTCGTCATGTACTATCATCCAGGAGCGATTTCTGAAGCATTTGCTCATCTATAGAAATGGCTTCCGTTCATGGAACACACAACAAACAACGATCAAAACCTTGAATGCCGCACCTGAGACACATCCAATAACAGTTGGATTAAAAGGAACATTCAGATTAATTATTTGAAGAGTTTTGATGAGAGTAGATACGGCAAAGCAGTTTCCTTTGGGAGGAGGGGTCAGTAAGCCGAGGATGGGGTAATGACAATTTTTTTACACTGTGAGATGTTTAGGATTTGGAAAGTTCTGCCTGAAAGGGTGATGGAAGCAAGGTTCAGTAGTGACTTTCAAAAGGAGACTGAATGTATATTTGAAGGGAAATTATTTATAGGACTATGGGGATAGAACTGGGGTAAGTGGGACCAAGTGGCGCTTCCAACAAGCCAGCACAAGCACTTTCGGTAAAATGACCTCTTTTTGTGCTTTGCGATTTTGTGAACTCAGCATGGTCTCGTGAAGAACAGAGAGAATACGAAACAAGGGTTGGGAGAGGGCATTTAAAATGGGCACTTTCCACTGCTGCATCACGCCACCGAAGACCCGGGTTCAATCCCAGTCCCAGGTCACTGTGCATGTGGAGTTTGCACATTCTCCCCGCGTTGCGTGGGTCTCACCCCCACAACGCAAAAAGATGTGCAGGGTAGGTAAATTGGCCACGTTAAATTGCCCCTTAATTGGTTTAAAAAAAAGAATTGGGTACTCCAAAATTTATTTTTTTAAATAATTTTTTTAAACTTAAAAAAAAAAATGGGAAATTTTGTTTGAGTTCATGCAAGTGACAGAGTCAACAAAGTCAGATTTAATATGTTTCCTCATTTTAAACATATATATATTTTGGAAATTATTGCTTGTTTTGGGGTTATTGGGCAAAGCATGAGACTCTAGAGGCAGCAGAGCAGTAGATTCCTTTGTAAGTAGAACCTGGTGTAAGAGTGTGTTGTGTTGTTTTTCAAGGATCAAGCGGTGAAGGACAAAGCCCTTCAGAGCATGGCAGCAATGTCTTCTGCACAGATCGTATCAGCGACAACCATCCAGCACAAGCTGGGCCTACCAGGCATCGCTCGCCCATCCTTTCAAGCAGCACCTGGGGTAAGTGACATGATTTTAAAGCAAGACTTTGAATTGGGTCTGCCAGGCTCTGGTGCTTATTATCAGAGCTTAAAGTGTTAAATTATGAGCTCAGTTTGTATTAACTTGGCATGGTAAAGGTGCTATGTAAATTCAAGCGATGGTATTCCCACGAAGTTGAGAGGTAATCTAATCAATGTGTTTAAAATGATCATGAGATTTGATGGATAAAGAGGAACCATTTCCTCTGGTAGGGAGTATAGAACAAAAGGATGCCATCTTTAATTAGAGCTCGTCTATTCAAGAGTGAAATTGGGAAGCGATGATTTCATTCAAAAGATAGTGGGAATCTGGAACTCATTAACCCCTAAAGGCTAGATACTGGGACCAGTTCAAATTTTCAAGACTGATTGATAGATTTTTGTCAGTTAAAGGTATCAAAGGATGAGGAACCTGGGGTAGGAAATGGAGTTTAGATAGAGACCAGACATTATTGAATCGAATGAAGGAACAGATTTACTGGTTTGGGGGGGATGGGGGATGGTGGGAGATGGGGGGAATGGGGGATGGTGGGGTAGAGATGGTGGGTGGGAGGGGGGAGGTGAAGGTTTGCTAGCTAGGCTAGAATGTTGGCAGCAGAGCCCAGGAGGAGCGGGTGCACAAGACACAGTGGTGGCCTGTGGAGGCCCAGGCACAACTCACTGCTTTTGCTTTTGCTGTCATTGGCAGCACCACCCCTATCTATTGCAAGTGGCCTCCTCACGCCTTGTGTGCGAGCAAATGGTTACATTGACTCCTCAAAGTCTGGAACATCCATTGCTCTGCTCTGGGACAAAGTTCCAGCACTCGAGATCCAACTTTTCTGGAGTCGGAGTCCATTTGGCCATTTGTTTTGATAGGGTGCATTCTGGGTGACACTGCCCACCCTTGGTCACGCTCTTGTGCCAACGACTCCACCCTGCACAGGCGCATTGAAGGAACGCAACACAATGCAACAGGCAAGACAGGGTTGAGTGGTTCATGAGAGAGAAGGGAAAATAATTCTTGGTAATGATACAAGACTGTAATTCCAGGAAGTGGTATAGTCTGAACAATTATGAGCAGAAGTTCAGAGATGCAGGATTCTTTTCCAAGCCATGACCTAAGAATAGCAAATTTTCAGGTTATTTTCTCCAGTTGTTCAGTTGAGTTCCTTGTTGATATGACTGGATTTAAAGTTCATGCTTATATTTTATGTTACCTATTGGACACGTATCTTACTTTGGTGTCTGTGTTTTGTAGAAGTTTTAAATAGAAACAACCTTGCTTTTATAGAGTGCCTTTCACAATCTCCCAAAAGTACTTTTCAGCTACTGAAGTACTTTTGTAGGTAAATTATGTAGGGAATTCTGACACCGAGTTTAGACTTGACAAGATTCAGAAATGGAAAAGACTGGATTCTGGTGACGAAATTGGACTTTATGTGTGCTATGAGGCCCTTTAATTTCTGAAATGTATTGTTGAACATGTACGTACTTATAATACAAAGTCTGCCGGATGCCATATTGGGAAAGGGTTACTGACACACGCCTAACGTTTCCCTGAAATATGCTGAGTAGGCAATTCATAACGTCAATCAGTGAGTAATATTGGTTTGATGCTAGCGCTGTCATTTTGTATCAGGCTTTAACCTGCGCCCTCTCTTAAACTCACACAGCCGAAGACATGTTCAACGTGCATGATTGAGGGGGAGGGTTAAAGGGGATGACGGGGCAGAGGTTGGATTGGGGGCCCAGAAACAGGGGAAGCACCAGGGCCCATGATTTCTCGCCCTGGTCCTGATGGACAGTACGAGCGGCATCCAATGTCAGGTTCTCTTGTCGCTGGTTGTATCTTTTTTTAAAAATGTATGCTATTGCAAACATGTATCAAAACCGGTTACAGCGAATAAACACCCCGGGAAACATACTTCCCAACAATCTGTGCAGATTTTCCCCCTTTTTCACCTCCCCCCTTCCCTGCGACGAACAACCCCTCAAACAGGGTCACTGACAGTCGCTGGTTGTATCAGTCAGTGCTTTCAAATGATGTCTGAACCATTTTAAAACTTGCCAACATATTCAATATTTGGCCTATCATCATGTTATGGTTTTGACTTTCTCTTTCAAAATGCTAGCACAAGCCAAGATGGGACAAGTATGCTCCTTTTGTGCTGTACATTTTTAGATTCTGTGTAAGTTACATCTGAAAACCTGATTTTTCTCTTGGTTCTATGATTTATTTCACCATATTTTTAAAGATCTGTCATAATCTTGTTCCCTTGTTAATGCTGTTCATTTCTTTGACTTGTTTTCTGTTTTCTCCAGTTCTGGCACAGTGTGATACCAACAGGGCAACCAGGATCCTCACAAGAGTAAGTAAAACAAACAAATTGTAATAAGTTTTTATTTGAGCCAAGAGTGAATCCAAAATATCCCCATCTATTTCCTACCAACCCAACTTCCATTTCCCCTGGATAAAATCAAATTACTGCGGATGCTGGAATCTGAAACCAAAAGAGAAAATGCTGGAGAATTTCAGCAGGTCTGGCAGCATCTGTAAGGAGAGAAAGGAGCTAAAGCTTTGAGTCCAGGTGACCCTCTGTCAAAGCTTTGACAAAGGGCCATCTGGACTCGAAACGTTTGCTCTTTTCTCCCCTAACAGATGCTGCCAGACCTGCTAAGAATTTCCAGTATTTTCTCTTTTGGCTTCCATTTCCTCTCTCCAGCTGGTTGGATGTCATATCATGGTTTATTCAGTCAAGGTTTTGCAAGCGACCTCCTCAGAAACTTTACATTACAGACCATGTACTGTGATCTTAACCTATAATCATTAGGATCTCCCCTTTTCCAGATTCTGGGTTTGCAAATAATTGAGAGATTTGCTCTACTGTAAAAGTGTTCAAATTGCATTAGAGCCTTTGGAGGGTTTTTTATACTGAATTTGAAAGATGCTTTCTTGCTCGCGAGCTGCTGAACACCCAGAAAATTGGCATTCGTGCATCTTTTTTTTTTGTTCCTAGAATGATGCAGCATAGAAACATGGCCATTCAGTCCATTGTGCCCATGCTGGCTCTTTGAAAGAACTATCCAATTATTCCCACTCCAGGTGATCTGCTATAAAGATTATTATTATTAAAATCTTTGATAGTGGACTCCCGAATTTCCTACTCTACCCAATGCCAGGCTGACTGGTCTCTAATTCCCTGTTCTATCTTTACCTCCCTTTTAAAAATAATGGGGTTATATTAGCTACTCTGCAACGGTAGCAGTGGTTTGTGCTGTTGCTTCACAGCGCCAGGGTCCCAGGTTCGATTCCTGGCTTGTGTCACTGTCTGCGGAGTCTGTACGTTCTCCCTGTGTCTGCGTGGGTTTCCTCCGGGTGCTCCGGTTTCCTCCCACAAGTCCCGAATGACGTGCTGATAGGTGAATTGGACATTCTAAATGCTCCCTCTGTGTATCCGAACAGGCGCCGGAATGTGGCGACTAGAGGCTTTTCTCAGTAACTTCATTGCAATGTTAATGTAAGCCTACTTGTGACAATAAAGATTATTATTATTTCCCCCCCATTCCTGCAAATCTTTCCTGTTCAGATATTTATCCAATTTCTTATTGAAAGTTGCATTGAATCTGCTTCCATCGCTCCTTCTGACATTGCGTTCCAGATCATCACAGGTCACTGCTTAAAATACTTTTGAGTGGATTTGCAACATTAACATGTTTTAAAATCACTACATCTGAGATGGGAAGATCTTTGTAGGTGCCAGCTGTGGTACAGTAGGTGGCGCTCTCACTTCCGAATCAGAAGGTTGCTGGTTTGAGCTCCCCCCATAATCCAGGATGACACTGCCAGTGCTGCACTGAGAGAGTGCTGTACTGTCAGAGATGCTGTCTTTCTAATAAGACGTTAAAGTGAGGCCACGTTTGCCCCCTATGGTGGACATCAGTAATCCCATAACACTATTTCAAAGAAGAGCAGGAAAGTTCTCTCCAGTGTCCTGACCAATAGTTATCCCCCAGCCAGCAGATTATCTGGTGACAGTTAATGACCATGCTGTTTGTAGGAGCTTTCTGTGTGCAAATTGGCCCACTATATTCAAACAGCAATCTGACCGGTAAGAAATAGAAAGGTCATTGTGGCTGCAATGCCTCTGACCATATTCCCTGGAATGGTTGCTGGGAATTAATCATGTTAGATTAGATTAGTGGGGTGGGCACGGGAGCAATACGTCAGAAGGTGAGAGCATTGTGGGAGAACTAGGGAATAGGGACAGTATGGCTCTGAGGCAGAGCAGACAGGCTGAAGTTGCTGAACACAGCGGGTCTGGTGGCCTGAAGTGCATATGTTTTAATGCAAGAAGTATTACGGGTAAGGCAGATTAACTTAGAGCTTGGATTAGTACTTGGAACTATGATGTTGTTGCCATTACAGAGACCTGGTTGAGGGAAGGGCAGGATTGGCAGCTAAACGTTCCAGGATTTAGATGTTTCAGACGGGATAGAGGGGAATGTAAAAGGGGTGGCGGAGTTGCGCTACTGGTTAGGGAGAATATCACAGCTGTACTGCGGGAGGACACCTCAGAGGGCAGTGAGGCTATATGGGTAGAGATCAGGAATAAGAAGGGTGCAGTCACAATGTTGGGTGTTTACTCCAGGCCTCCCAACAGCCAGCGGGAGGTAGAGGAGCAGATAGGTAGACAGATTTTGGAAAAGCGTAAAAACAACAGGGTTGTGGTGATGGGAGACTTCAACTTCCCCAATATTGACTGGGACTCACTTAGTGCCAGGGGCTTAGACGGGGCAGAGTTTGTAAGGAGCATCCAGGAGGGCTTCTTAAAACAATATGTAGACAGTCCAATGAGGGAAGGGGCTGTACTGGACCTGGTATTGGGGAATGAGCCCAGCCATGTGGTAGAAGTTTCAGTAGGGGAGCATTTCGAGAACAGTGACCACAACTCAGTAAGTTTTAAAGTGCTGGTGGACAAGGATAAGAGTGGTCCGAGGGTGAATGTGCTAAATTGGGGGAAGGCTAATTATAACTATATTAGGCAGGAACTGAAGAACCTAGATTGGGGGCGGCTGTTTGAGGGTAAATCAACATCTGACATGTGGGAGGCTTTCAAGTGTCAGTTGAAAGGAATTCAGGACCGGCATGTTCCTGTGAGGAAGAAGGATAAATATGGCAATATTCGGGAACCTTGGATAGCGAGAGATATTGTAGGCCTCGTCAAAAAGGAAAAGGAGGCATTTGTCAGGGCTAAAACGCTGGGAACAGACAAAGCCTGTGTGGAATATAAGGAAAGTAGGAAGGAACTTCAGCAAGGAGTCAGGAGGGCTAGAAGGGGTCACGAAAAGTCATTGGCAAATAGGGTTAAGGAAAATCCCAAGGCTTTTTACACGTATAAAAAGAAAGAGGGTAGCCAGGGAAAGGGTTGGCCCACTGAAGGATAGGCAAGGGAATCTATGTGTGGAGCCAGAGGAAATGGGCGAGGTACTAAATGAATACTTTGCATCAGTATTCACCAAAGAGAAGGAATTGATAGATGTTGAGTCTGGAGAAGGGTGTGTAGATAGCCTGGGTCACATTGAGATCCAAAAAGATGAGGTGTTGGGTGTCTTAAAAAATATTACGGTAGATAAGTCCCCAGGGCCTGATGGGATCTACCCCAGAATACTGAAGGAGGCTAGAGAGGAAATTGCTGAGGCCTTGACGGAAATCCTTGGATCCTCACTGTCTTCAGGTGATGTCCTGGAGGACTGGAGAATAGCCAATGTTGTTCCTCTGTTTAAGAAGGGTAGCAAGGATAATCCAGGGGACTACAGGCCGGTGAGCCTTACGTCAGTGGTAGGGAAATTACTGGAGAGAATTCTTCGAGACAGGATCTACTCCCATTTGGAAGCAAATGGACGTATTAGTGAGAGGCAGCATGGTTTTGTGAAGGGGAGGTCGTGTCTCACTAACTTGATAGAGTTTTTCGAGGAGGTCACAAAGATAATTGATGCAGGTAGGGCAGTGGATGTTGGCTATATGGACTTCAGTAAGGCCTTTGACAAGGTCCCTCATGGTAGACTAGTACAAAAGGTGAAGTCACACGGGATCAGGGGTGAGCTGACAAGATGGATACAGAACTGGCTAGGTCATAGAAGGCAGAGAGTAGCAATGGAAGGATGCTTTTCTAATTGGAGGGCTGTGACTAGTGGTGTTTCGCAGGGATCAGTGCTAGGACCTTTGCTGTTTGTAGTATATATAAATGATTTGGAGGAAAATTTAACTGGTCTGATTAGTAAGTTCGCAGACGACACAAAGGTTGGTGGAATTGCGGATAGCGATGAGGACTGTCAGAGGATACAGCAGGATTTAGATTGTTTGGAGACTTGGGCGGAGAGATGGCAGATGGAGTTTAATCCGCACAAATGTGAGGTAATGCATTTTGGAAGGTCTAATGCAGGTAGGGAATATACAGTGAATGGTAGAACCCTTAAGAGTATTGAAAGTCAGAGAGATCTAGGTGTACAGGTCCACAGGTCACTGAAAGGGGCAACACAGGTGGATAAGGTAGTCAAGAAGGCATACGGCATGCTTACCTTCATTGGCCGGGGCATTGAGTATAAGAAATGGCAAGTCATGTTGCAGCTGTATAGAACCTTAGTTAGGCCACACTTGGAGTATAGTGTTCAATTCTGGTCGCCACACTACCAGAAGGATGTGGAGGCTTTAGAGAAGGTGCAGAAGAGATTTACCAGAATGTTGCCTGGTATGGAGGGCATTAGCTATGAGGAGCGGTTGAATAAACTCGGTTTGTTCTCACTGGAACGAAGGGGGTTGAGGGGAGACCTGATAGAGGTATACAAAATTATGAGGGGCATAGACAGAGTGGATAGTCAGAGGCTTTTCCCCAGGGTAGAGGAGTCAATTACTAGGGGGCATAGGTTTAAGGTGAGAGGGGCAAGGTTTAGAGTAGATGTACGAGGCAAGTTTTTTACGCAGAGGGTAGTGGGTGCCTAGAACTCGCTACCGGAGGAGGTGGTGGAAGCAGAAACGATAGTGACATTTAAGGGGCATCTTGACAAATACATGAATAGGATGAGAATAGAGGGATACGGACCCAGGAAGTGTAGAAGATTGTAGTTTAGTCGGGCAGCATGGTCGGCACGGGCTTGGAGGGCCGAAGGGCCTGTTCCTGTGCTGTACTTTTCTTTGTTCTTTAGTTGAGTCCCGGGATAGATTCTGGTTCAATCCATGGACTGTATGTTAGTTCTTACTATTTTACAGTGTGAACCTTTGGAATTATTTATTGTGATTCCAGTTTGTTGTGATGATTGGCGTACACTTACATTCACTTTATTTTCCTCCAGTGTGAAGCCCTTTGCTCAACAGCCATATGCAGGCCAACCAGCAGTTACAACACCAATTTCAGGTAAGAAATACACTTTTTTTCTTCCGTCTTTTCTATCCTCATTTTTTCTCTGCTTGCCTGCCTCTCTCTTTCACTCTCTCCCTCTCTCTCTCTCTCTCTCTCCACTCTCTCCCTCCCACTCTCTCTCACTCACTTTCTCAAATTCGCTCATATACTCCGTCCCCTCCCTCTCGGTGCCCCTCCCTCTTGGTGCCCCTCCCTCTTGGTGCCCCTCCCTCTCGGTGCCCCTCCCTCTCGGTGCCCCTCCCTCTCGGTGCCCCTTCCTCGCTGCGCCCCTCCCTCGCTGCGCCCCTCCCTCGCTGCGCCCCTCCCTCGCTGCGCCCCTCCCTCGCTGCGCCCCTCCCTCGCTGCGCCCGACCCTCGCTGCGCCCCTCCCTCGCTGCGCCCTCCCTCGCTGCGCCCCTCCCTCGCTGCGCCCCTCCCTCGCTGCGCCCCTCCCTCTCTGCGCCCCTCCCTCTCTGCGCCCCTCCCTCTCTGCGCCCCTCCCTCTCGGCGCCCCTCCCTCTCGGCGCCCCTCCCTCTCGGCGCCCCTCCCTCTCGGCGCCCCTCCCTCTCGGCGCCCCTCCCTCTCGGCGCCCCTCCCTCTCGGCGCCCCTCCCTCTCTGCGCCCCTCCCTCTCTGCGCCCCCCCCCCCTCTGCGCCCCCCCCCGTGCCCCCCTCTCTGTGCCCCCCTCTCTGTGCCCCCCTCTCTGTGCCCCCCCTCTCTGTGCCCCCCCTCTCTGTGCCCCCCCTCTCTGCGCCCCCCTCTCTGCGCCCCCACCCTCTCTGCGCCCCTCCCTCTCGGCGCCCCTCCCTCTCGGCGCCCCTCCCTCTCGGCGCCCCTCCCTCTCGGCGCCCCTCCCTCTCGGCGCCCCTCCCTCTCGGCGCCCCTCCCTCTCGGCGCCCCTCCCTCTCGGCGCCCCTCCCTCTCGGCGCCCCTCCCTCTCGGCGCCCCTCCCTCTCGGCGCCCCTCCCTCTCGGCGCCCCTCCCTCTCGGCGCCCCTCCCTCTCGGCGCCCCTCCCTCTCGGCGCCCCTCCCTCTCGGCGCCCCTCCCTCTCGGCGCCCCTCCCTCTCGGCGCCCCTCCCTCTCGGCGCCCCTCCCTCTCGGCGCCCCTCCCTCTCGGCGCCCCTCCCTCTCGGCGCCCCTCCCTCTCGGCGCCCCTCCCTCTCGGCGCCCCTCCCTCTCGCCGCCCCTCCCTCTCGCCGCCCCTCCCTCTCGCCGCCCCTCCCTCTCGCCGCCCCTCCCTCTCGCCGCCCCTCCCTCTCGCCGCCCCTCCCTCTCGCCGCCCCTCCCTCTCGCCGCCCCTCCCTCTCGCCGCCCCTCCCTCTCGCCGCCCCTCCCTCTCGCCGCCCCTCCCTCTCGCCGCCCCTCCCTCTCGCCGCCCCTCCCTCTCGCCGCCCCTCCCTCTCGCCGCCCCTCCCTCTCGGCGCCCCCCCCTCTCGGCGCCCCCCCCTCTCGGCGCCCCCCCCTCTCGGCGCCCCCCCCTCTCTGCGACCCCCCCTCTCTGCGACCCCCTCTCTGCGCCCCTCCCCCCTCTCTCTCTCTCTATCGTCCCCTCTCTCTCTCTCTCTCTCTCTCTCTATCCCCCCTCTCTCTCACTGCCCCCACCCCCCCTCTCTCTTTGCCTCTTTCTAAACTGCTCACCACCTTTTTAAGAGCCTACTCTGAGCACATAGCTCACCAGCTTTTTGGGTACCCCTGTGACCAATTTTCCTTCAACCTGATGATGATTTGTGACATCCCCTGGGATAATTCTTGTGTTAAAAGTGCAATGGTCAGCTGATAATCCAAAATTGTTATTTGTTCTAAGGTTTTATATTATCTCATACTTTGGTTTCCTGGAGAATCTGATGGTAAGTGGAAAAGTGGAGTTGTGGATTATCACACCGGATCAGTCATGATTTCATTAAATGGCAGGGTAAATTCGATTGGACAAATGGCCTTCTTGTGCTCCTAATTCTTATGGCTGCTGCTTTCTTGGATTCTTTCATGAGGGCTGGTGCAGGATAGTGACATATTAGAGAACAATTAAAAGCTAGTTCTTTCAAAGAGTCAGTGCAGGTACGATGGCCCTCTGTGGTTGAATAATTCCATGTTCTTATCTTGTGGTTACATGTATTAAGGGGAGTCATATATTTTGTTATATTTTCTGTGTCCAGGTTATGAGTCCACAGCGGCCCCAACCCCATCAGTCCCAGCATGGCAAGGCCGTTCCATTGGAACGTCGAAACTTAGACTCGTCGAATTCTCGGCCTTTCTCGAACAGCAGAGGGATCCGGACTCGGTAAGTCTCCCACAGATCATTTGAAGGTGTTATCTTTCCTTTGTATGAAACTTTAAGCAAAGACCTCTGCATTTGTCCTCCCTTTGATCTTAAGTTTACGGACAGCCATGCTGCAACCTGTACATCCTATATATTGCTACTTTCATGTTCTGTGCATGGCAACTTAAACATCCTGAATTTTGGAACCTGTGCATTAAAAGAAACCCAGAAAGATTCTCTCGGGTTTTCTACGCACAACTGATTTTAAAGGTAGGGATGTTTTTCATCGGAGCCTTACTTAATGAACTTCTACCAAATCTTGCTCCCAGCAAACCCCAAAGTACTTATCAGAGCTGTAATTTTCAACGGTTTAATATCTCTATTGAAAGGTCAGAAAGGGGAATTTGATAGTGCTGTGTTAACTATAAGGGCCATAACATTGCCGACTAATTTCTACCATTAATCTCAAGGCTACGTTTGAAGTTTTTGTTGAAATAGTAAGTCCAATATTCTGATCAAGAATGGAATACAATTTTTGAAATGTATTTATGGAATGTGGGTTTTGCTGGCTAGATCAGCACTTATTGCCCCCCTTGAGAAAGTGGTGGTAATCTGTCTTCTGTTTTTAAAAATAATTTTTATTAAAGGTTTTCATAAAATAGCAATAGCAAAATGAGAAAGAAAAAAGAACCCAACAGGGTTAAGTACAAAACACAATCTAAAAAAGCAACCCCCCAAACCCCTTCCCGCCCCCCCCCCCCCGTGCCTAAATAATAAATTAACATTAACACCCCGACTTAAGACAACAGGTGTATACACCCCCTCAGACCCTTCCAGTGTAAATAACATAAACAAAAATAAAGTGAACCCCCCCCCCACCCCCCCCGAGCTGCTGCTGCCATTGACCAATGTCTATCGTTCTGCCAGGAAGTCTAAGAACGGTTGCCACCGCCTAAAGAACCCTTGTACCGACCCTCTCAAGGCGAATTTCACCCTCTCCAATTTAATGAACCCTGCCATATCGCTGATCCAGGATTCCACGCTTGGGGGCCTCGTATCTTTCCACTGAAGGAGAATCCTTCGCCGGGCTACCAGGGACACAAAGGCCAGAATTCCAGCCTCTTTCGCCTCCTGCACTCCCGGCTCCTCTGCCACCCCAAATATTGCGAGCCCCCAGCCCGGTTTGACCCTGGATCCTACCACCCTCGACACTGTCCTCGCTACGCCCTTCCAAAATTCCTCCAGCGCTGGGCATGCCCAGAACATATGGGTGTGATTTGCTCGGCTCCCTGACCACCTAACACACCTGTCCTCACCCCCAAAGAACCTGCTCATCCTTGTCCTGGTCATGTGTGCCCTGTGCAGCACCTTAAACTGTATGAGGCTGAGCTTCGCGCACGAAGAGGAAGAGTTCACCCTCCCTAGGGCATCTGCCCACGTCCCCTCTTCGATCTCCTCTCCCAGTTCCTCCTCCCACTTACCTTTCAACTCCACCACCGAGGCCTCCTCCTCCTCCTGCATCACCTGGTAAGTTTCCGAGATCGTCCCCACTCCCACCCCCCCCCCCCCAATAGCACCCTGTCCTGTACTGTGTGTGGCAGTAGCCGTGGGAATTCCACCACCTGCCGTCTGGCAAACGCCCTTACCTGTAAGTACCTGAAGGTGTTCCCCGGGGGGAGCCCATACTTCTCCTCCAGCTCACCCAAGCTCGCGAACTTCCCGTCCACAAACAGGGCCCCCAACTTTCGTATCCCTGCCCTGTGCCACCCCGAAAACACTCCACCTGTTCTTCCTGGGGCAAACCGGTGGTTCCCCCATAATGGGGTCCACGCTGAGGCCCTAACCTCCCCCCTATGCCGCCTCCACTGCCCCCAGATTTTGAGGGCCACCACCGGGCTCGTGGTATACCTCCTTGGAGGGAGCGGCAGCGGCGCCGTTGCCAGCGCCCCCAGACTCGTACCCACACAAGACGCCATCTACAGCCTCTTCCATGCAGCCCCCCTCCCCCTCCATCACCCACTTGCGCACCATTGTCGCATTGGCGGCCCAGTAGTACCCACAGAGGTTGGGCAGCGCCAGCCCCCCCCCCTATCTCTACTCCGCTCCAGGAACACCCTTCTCACCCTCTGAGTCCCTCGCGCCCACACAAACCCTATTATACTCCTGTTAACCCGCCTGAAAAAAGCCTTTGGGGTAAACACGGGGAGGCACTGGAACAGGAACAAAAACCTTGGGAGCACCGTCATTTTGATTGACTGCACCCTACTCGCCAGGGACAGCAGCAACGCATCCTACCTCTTGAACTCCTCCTCCATTTGCTCCACCAGCCTTGTAAAGTTAAGCCTATGCAGGGCCCCCCAGCTCCTGGCCACCTGGACCACCAAATATCGTAAGCTCCTCTCCGCCCTTTTTAGTGGGAGCTCACCAATCCCCCTCTCCTGGTCCCCTAGCTGAACTACGAACAGCTCACTCTTCCCCATATTGAGCTTGTACCCCGAAAAGTCCCCGAATTCCCTTAGGATCCTCATTACCTCTGGCATTCCTCCCACCGGGTCCGCCACATACAGCAGCAGGTCGTCCGCATAAAGCGACACCCTATTCTCCTCCCCATCCCGCACCAACCCCCTCCCGTTCCTCGACTCTCTCAGTGCCATAGCCAGGGGTTCAATCGCCAGTGCGAAGAGCAGGGGGGACAGGGGACACCCCTGTCTCGTCCCTCAGTGCAACTGAAAGTACTGGGACCTCCTCCTATTTGTGGCCACACTCGCCATCGGGACCTCATACAACAGCCTAACCCACCTGACAAACCCATCCCCAAACCTGAACCTCTTCAGCACCTCCCACAGGTACCCCCACTCTACCCTATCGAAGGCTTTCTCAGCGTCCATCGCCACCACTATCTCCGCCTCCCCCTCCCTCGCCGGCATCATGATAACGTTCAAAAGCCTCCGCACATTCGCGTTCAACTGTCTCCCCTTCACAAACCCCGTCTGGTCTTCATGGATGATCTGCGGCACACAATCCTCAATCCTCGTGGCTAAGACCTTCGCCAGCACCTTGGCATCTACATTTAGCAAGGAAATCGGTCTGTAAGACCCACATTGCAGGGGATCCTTGTCCCGCTTCAGGATCAAGGAGATCAGTGCCCGGGATATCGTCGGGGGTAAAGCCCCCCCCCCCCCCCCCCCTTGCCTCATTGAAGGTCCTAACTAACAGCGGCCCCAACAGGTCCATATATTTTTTATAGAACTCAACCGGGAAACCATCCGGCCCCGGTGCCTTCCCCGCCTGCATGCTTCCTATCCCTTTGATCAGCTCCTCCAGCCCAATCGGGGCCCCCAGTCCCGCCACCAGTCCCTCTTCCACCTTTGGAAACCTCAATTGGTCCAGGAAACGGCCCATCCCTCCCTCCTCCCGTGGGGGCTCAGATCGGTACAATTCCTCGTAGAAGTCCCTGAAGACCCCATTGATGCCAACCCCACTCCGCAACACGCTCCCTCCCCTGTCCTTAACTCCCCTGATCTCCCTAGCTGCGTCCCGCTTCCAAAGCTGATGCGCCAGCATCCGGCTTGCCTTTTCCCCATACTTGTAGACCGACCCCATGGCCTTCCTCCACTGCACCTCTGCCTTCCTGGTGGTGTAATCTGACTTCTTGAACCACTGCCGTCCCTGATGCTTAGGTACACCCACAGTGCTGCTCGGGAGGACCACATTTTCAGGTATCCAGATCGTCAGACATCGGGTATATGACAGAAGATGCATGTCAGGACCTGCGGGCTTCCTGACATTAGACATACGCTGCAATTGATCGGGAAGTTTAATCTTCTGATGGGCTGATTTCCTGCTGCCTGGGACCCTCCCTGAATATTTCCAAACTTTGGGCCAAATAAAAGGCACTTACCTGAACAGTTACCCAGGAAATGTTAGACACTCTCATATCTGGTCTAACAGCTGGCTGAGCATCACAACCACCTCCCCCCCCCCCCCCCCCCCCCCCCCACCCCCCACCCCCACCCCCCGCCCCAAACACCTGACTACCCCTGACCACCTCCCTGACCACCCAGCTACTCGTCCTACTGTTACTCCCCACCAACGCATCCCATCTTGCAGGCAACACCTGACTATTCATCTCACCCACCCACCCATTCAGTCGCTATTCCACTCGCTCGTCCGCTCGCTCACTCATCTGCTCGCTCACTCATCCGCTCGCTCACTCGTCCAATCACTGACTCGTCCACTCAGTCACTCATCCACTCACTCATTCATCCACTCACCCGTTCATTAACCAGACACATTCCTGAAAGGACTTGGACCCTTAAAAATTTCCCTGAGTATGGCAACTACTGTGTGTCCTCTCCTTCTCTCGACTCCACTACCTCGCTGGACTTAGCCTGGAGACGCTGCGTTGACCATTTCTGCTTCAACTGGGACTAGAAGAACCCGGAGAAAATGGGCAGTACTGTGGGTGGGGGAGTAATGTCTTTGGGCAGTGGCAATGTGCCGAGCACTCTTGTTGGATCTAGGCCAATATTATGATAGAATGCTCCTATCTTTTTTATTGGAATCTGGCACGGTCATCATTTATTCCCCAACTTTAGTTTCCTTAACTCTCTTGCTAAACCAGTTCAGAGGGCAGTTAAGAGTCAACTATGTTTGTGTGGGACTGGGGTCCCATTTAAGGGCCTGACTGCATAAGGTAGGCAGGTTTCCTTCCCTAAAGGGACATGAGTGAACCAGTTGCGTTTTTGCATTAACCCAACACCTTTGTGGTCACTTATACTGATGATCTCGATTTTATCTATGCTGAATTAGATTCTCAAACTGCCACTGTGGGATTTGAATTTGTTGGATTATTAGCTCAGGTCTCTGAAATAGATAGCTACTCTGCTACCTTCTAGTTTGAGTTCGAATGGGTTTGAATGGCTTATATATGACTTTGTAACTTTTTTATCAACAGTACAACAAGCACCTCTTTGTACATATTGGACAGACCAATCATTCCTACAGCGACCCTTTGCTTGAATCCGTGGATATTCGCCAAATTTATGATAAATTCCCAGAGAAGAAAGGTGGCCTTAAAGAATTATATGGGAAAGGACCCCATAATGCTTTTTTCCTTGTGAAATTCTGGGTAAGTGTGTGATCTCCTCTTCAATCCTATCTTTCTATGTTTTGTCAAGTCGTTGACCTGAATTTTACCCTGCACAGCCCCCCACCTTGAAGAGCATGAAATTGCATTGAAGGGATTCCTCTGGAATCCCCCCTGCCCCCACCTGGAAGCAATTTTTACAGTGGGGGCGGGTCAGGCCTCAGATTGGAATCTCATTATTGCCCCAATTAAAGCTGTTAAATGGCCACTTAAGGTCTTTTGCCCACCAGCCTCAGTTTGGGACGAACAGGTGCTGGATAGCTCAGGGTACAAAATAAAGATTTTCACTTTCAGATGGGAAGATGGAGGGATAGTGAGAGTGCTTTTATCAGAAATCCCCTTCTGACTGGGAGTGTCCTCCGCTCCAGGAGCAGACACCTCTGGGCCTTCCACCCTCCCTTACTCCCAAGTCTATCTAACAATAACCTATTCCTAGCGGCCCCCACCCCTCCTATCCTGGGACTCAAGCCACTTACCTGGCCTCCATGTCCTGGCACTTTAGCACAAGCATATTGTTGCAATCCCACTACCGGCCACTGCAGCGCTTTGCCTGGAGGGACGGAGAGCTGTCGGCCAATTTGATTGGCTGGCAGCTCCACATGGCAGGACTTGTGTCCATATGGGGACAGAGGTCATGCCTGCTATCAGCGAATGTTTGTTGGAGCGTAAAATGGCAGTGAGCCTGTCGCAGTCGGTGGGGACACTCACCGACGCTCTGCCATTTGAAAAAGTCAGGGCCTTGGCTCAGCGGGCAGCACTCCCGCTTCTTAAATCAGAAAGATTATGGGTTCAGGTCCCACTCCAGCGAGTCGGGCATAATCTAGGTTGAGACCTTCAATGCAGTGCGGAGGGAACACCTTTCAGGTGACACATTAAACTGAGGCTCCTTCTGCCTCTTCAGGTGAACATAAAGAGAGATGATAAGGAGGGAAATGAATAGAAGGATATACTGTTAGATGAAGTAGAGCAAGCAGATTTGTGCGGATATACATACCAGTGTAGACCCTTGGTGCCGGGTGACCTGTTTCTGTGCTGTGAAAGACTCCACAGCAAGTTTTTAAGTACGTTGAGATGTGATGAGGATTTGAAAGGCACTATATAAATGCAAATTTGTTCTTTCATTCCTAGTTTGTTGCCCTCGTGCTCAGCTGTGTCTTGTTTTCGAGGCTGGCATATTTCTTCCCATTTAAGTTCCTACTGGAATTTTAATCACAACATAAGCAAAACTCTGTCCTCAAGGATAGCATTGGACTGGTCAGATGAAGTTTAATTAACTACAAAAGTTTGCCTTAATCGGACTCACATTATTGTTATTATTACCCTGATCTGAGTTATGTAAAAGTTTTTTTACAAAGTGTATTCAGGCGCACAGGCACAACAACATCTAACTATTTCTTTAGATAAATAAGGATGCTGTTCAAACATTAACCAATTGATTTTACTACCTCTGTGGCTTACAATGAATCTTCCTTCTGTAACCAACGGTTTGAGCCACATATATCTCCATTACTCGATTGCCAATCACTTAGACGTATTCCCAGAGGCTCCTTGACCCCCCATTGGTCCACCCCCACAACCCCACCATTGACCACTTGATCCATCCGTCCAAGCAGTATGTCGCCTTCCCATCGCCAAGCAGAAAGCAAATAGCCCCTTTACTACCCAATTGGGTGGTTCTTGACTGACGGGCTTCTTTGAGCAGCGAAGGGCAAGAGGAGATTTATTAAAGGTGCTCAAAATCTTGAAGGTTTTTAACGAATAAAGAGAAACTTTTTATAGCACCAGAGCAGTCAGTAACCGGAGAGATTTAAGGTAATTGGCAGAGGGGGGATGAAATTTTGTGTTGCGCAGCAAGCTGTTGAAATCTAGAATGCGCATCTGTAAGGACAGTGGAAACAGAATGAATATTAAAATTTAAAAAGAAATTTGATAAATATTCCAGCAAATTTTTCCAGGGCTAAGGAGAAAGATCAGGGACAGTGGGACTAACTGGATAGCTCTTTCAAAGAGCCGGCGCCAGCAGGACAGGCTAAATAGTCTCTCGTGCCTGGATTTTATGACTATAAACAGACAATTTTCCCATCTACAAGATTATATGTAACATAACATTGCATTGTAATCATGTAATTATGATTACACTAATAATAAAAGAAAGTGGGTAAAAAATAATGTTTGTGCAATTTTTGTGTGCTCACGGCAATTCTTGGCTGGTTGGCAATTCCTAAATGTAACTGCATAACAAACGTTTTATTTTAAGCCCTCCAGGAAGTTAGAATTTTTCTGCGCCTTGTTGAGAGCTCCTGACTCTTGGTTACTTCCTGGCTGCAAAGAGCTCCATCTTGTGGCCCTGACTCGAGTGCTCACAAAATGACATCTGCTCAACTCGAGTTGAAGTGGCACACGAGACTGGGGATTTGAACTGAAGCCCAAGGAGATAATCTTGTGGCTCGACTGACTGACTTCTCAACAGACTGGCTTTTTATTTGGTTTTTACAAGGTTTCGTAGCTGCAGAATGTTTTTCAGCATGATTTGTTTTTTTAAAAAGGCAGCATTGCCAGGTTGCGAACTGGGAGACAATCATAGAATCTTAGTACAGAAGGAAGCCATTCAGCCCATCATGTCTGTGCCAACTGTTTGGAATGAGTTATCCAATTAGATCCACTAACCCCCCCCCACTCCCCCACCCCACATCCCATAATCCTACAAATATTTATTTTCCAAATATTCATCCAATCCCCTTTTGAAAGTTACTATTAAGTCGTCTTCTACCACACTTTCAGGAAGTACATTCCAGATCATGATATCTTGCTTATTTTGTTTCACAAAACCATATCTGGGTCTTTTACCGTTTATCTTCAGTCTGTGCTCTTTGGTTACTGACCTTTCTGTCTGTGGAAACCATTTTCCCTCATCAATCTCTCTCTATATATAATGTGTTGACATTTGATGAAAGAAATTGGGTACGTTGTCAGGAAAGCACTAATTTTAGAATTCTTCGAGAAACACCTAAAGCAAAGACCATATTTGATGCTATCTTCTTGTTTTCAAATTCCACTTTGATCCCACCTTTCTCTGTGATCTCCTCCGGCCCTGAAATCCTTGGACATATCAATCTTCCGCCAACTCTGTCCTCTTCAGCACCCCCCTTCATCATTGGTGGCTGTACCTTCAGCTATCTATCCTCAGAGCTCTCTGGAATTTCCTCCCTCGTCCTCTCCACCGCTCTCTTCATTTCCGACGTTCGTTCCTTAAAGGCTACCTATATCTCCCTCTTTGGGTCAGTGTCACTTTTTGTTTCCTAACACTCCTGTTAAATGCTTTGGGAAAATGATAGATGGTGAGGTGCAACATAGAAAGCTTGTGTATGGCAGATGTCAGATAGATAATACAATTGAGAGCCAGACTGAATGTAGAAAGATCAGTCAAATGAAAAAAAAAAATGAGAAGCAAAGAGAGAGTATGAGAAGAGACTGGCATCTAACATTTTAAAAAATAAACTTAGAGTGCCCAATTCATTTGTTCCAATTAAGGGGCAATTTAGCGTGGCCAATCCACCTATCCTACATATCTTTGGGTTGTGGGGGTGAAACATACGCAAACATGGGGAAAACGTGCTTACTCCACACAGACAGTGACCCAGAGCCAGGATCGAACCTGTGACCTCGGCGCAGTGAGACTGCAGGGCTAACCACTGGGCCACCGTGCTGCCCCTAACTGGCAGCTAACTTAAAAAAGGAATCCAAAAGTCTTCCTTTGACATAGAAATAGTAAAAGGGTGGTAAAAGGAGTGGGACCAAAATATTTGCACTTGTGGAGACTGGGGTATGGCTAAGATACTAAATGAGAGCTTTTATCTATCTTTACCAAGGAAGAAGATGCTGACTAAGTCATAGTGAAAGAGGTGGTAGTTGAGACATTAGATGAGCTAAAAAGTGCAAAAGAGAGGATAGACCAGATAGACTTGCTGTGCTTACAATTGATCAGACACTAGGTCAGGTGAGATGCATCCAAGGGCACTGAGGGAAGTAAGGGTGGAAATTGCAGAGGCACGGGCCACAATCTTCCCATCCTCCGAGAATTTAAAATGTTACACCTTAAAAAAAGAGTTTAAGATGGGCAGCACGGTGGCACAGTAGTTAGCACTGCTGCCTCACGGCGCTGAGGTCCCATGCTCGATCTCGGCTCTGGGTCACTGTCCGTGTGGAGTTTTCACATTCTCCCTGTGTTTGCATGGGTTCCGTGTCCACAATCCAAAGATGTGCAGGCTAGGTGGATTGGCAATGCTAAATTGCCCCTTAATTGGAAAAATAAATGAATTGGGTACTTTAAATTTACTTTAAAAAATGGGTCAGTCATTTAACCTCAGTGGTGGGAAAGATTTTAGAAACAATAATTTTGGACAGAATTAACAGTACAAACATGCATTATTTAGGGAAAGCCAGCATATGTTTATTAAGAGCAAATCATATTCGACTAAGGTGTTTGAATTCTGAAGAGGCTAATACGTACATGGACTTCAAAAAGGCATGTGGTAAAGTGCCACTTAACAGGATTGTCAGCAAAGTTAAAGCCCAAGGAATGAGCAGGACAGTGGTGGCATGAATACAAATCTGTCTGATTGACATGAAACAGAGTAGTGGTGAACGATTGTGTTTTGGCTTCGAGGAAGATATATTATGAGGCCCCTCAGGGTTTGGTGTTAGCCCTACTGCTTTTTTCTGATCCATGTTAATGACCTGGACTTGGGTTTCCGGTGCACAATTTCAAAATTTGTGGGTCACTTCAAACTTCAGAGTTCATGAACTGTGAGGAGGATAGTGATGAACTTGCAAGAGGACTTGGGCTGGTGAAATAGGCAGACAAGTGGCAGCTGAAATTTATTGCAGAGAGGCATGAAGTGATTCATTTTGGTAGGAAGACCTGATCCCTGTGGAACTCCACTAGTTACAGGTTGCCATCCTGAAAATGCTCCTCTTATCGCAACTGTCTTTTGTTAGTTTAGGCAATCTTCTATCCATGCTAAGCAGCCTTTTGTGTGGTACATTATCAAACTCTTTTTTTTTTTTGGAAAGCAATTATATTATATCTGCTGGTTCCCTTTATCTATCCAGCTCTTTACCACCTCAAAGGCAGCGCAAATCCAGATATTTTCAGGTCTGGGATTTTGCACATAAGCAGTTGCCCTGGTTCCCACAGCTGCCAAAGTATACACTATTGGACAAGTTGTTAACTCAGGCTGAACTGGGTGGGGGGATTGGTGACA
The DNA here is from genome assembly GCF_047496885.1 of Scyliorhinus torazame. NCBI lineage: Eukaryota > Metazoa > Chordata > Chondrichthyes > Carcharhiniformes > Scyliorhinidae > Scyliorhinus > Scyliorhinus torazame. Next base: position 191,560,738 of record NC_092716.1, read on the forward strand.
TTTACTGGTGGTTTGTGGAACGGAGAAGGCTTCAGTGGAGGAGATGAGGCAGAAATTGGGGGAGGAATTGGTGATTGAGCTTGGGGGAGGGGGAGGGGGCCTGGAGTGATGAAATTATGCACCCAGATAAATTCTACCTCATCCTGTGCTAGGATGAGCCTGATACAGTTTAAGGTAGTGCATAGGGCCTATATGACTCGGGCCTGTATGAGTGGGTTTTCCCCGGAGGTGGAGGATGCAAGTGAGAGATGTGGAAGAGGGCTGGCGAATCACGCTCATACGTTTTAAAAATAAATTTAGAATACCCAATTATTTCTTTTCCAATTAAAGGGCAATTTAGCATGGCCAATCCACCTAACATGCACATCTTTGGGTTGTGGTGGTGAAACCCACCCAGACATGGGGAGAATGTGCAAACTCCACACGGACAGTGACCCAGGGCCGGGATTCAAACCCCGGCCCTCAGCGCCATAGTCCCAGGACTAACCACTGCGCCACATGCTGCCCACACTCACTTTTTGAGCATGCGCAAAGATGGGTGGTTTCTGGGCTGCAGTCTTCGACACTATGTCAGAAATAGTGGGGGTGAGGATGTTGCCATGCCCTTTGTTGACGATATTTGGTGTTTCAGACCTGCCGGGGCTGCTGGAGGGGAGTGGGGGGGGCAATGTTGTAGTCTTTGTCTCTCTGCCCGGCGGCAACTCTTACCAAATTGGAGGTCGGCGTGGCTCGGGGATTTGTATGAATTTTTAAAACTAGAGGAGATTAAGTTTGCTCTCGGGGGTCAGAAGAGGGATTCTATGTGAGATGGAAACTGTCTTTTTAAAAAAATGTTTTTATTGAAGATTTTATTTGATTCACTGTACATTCAACAAGAATACGTGTCGGTTACAGTACACAAGTAATGACAGACTTCCGGTGGCGGCTATGAGGGAGTAAGTCGCACATTTGGTGGCTCCCGTTTCGGTCGGACTTTTGGACCTGTTCCCCCGGCTTTTTTGCGCTTTTTAGCGCGGAATTGGAAAGCAATAGTACTCAGGCACTCAACCCATACAGAGTTGTATGGACTTAAGAAGCCGGAGCGACCGTAAACAGCAGAAGAAGTGGTCAAGCAAGAGCACAGTGAGGCTATGGGAGAGACCAATATGGCCGATGTCCAGAGCAAGGCGCCGACAGCCCAGCCTACAATGGAGCAGATGTTACAGGCCATGCAGGAGGGCTTTTTAGCACTGAAGCGCGATAACTTGAGCCGCTCCAGAAATCGATGGACCGATTGGAAAAAAGGCTGGATGATCAGGCTGAGAAGCTCCAGAAGCTGGAGAAGATGGTGGAGGAGCAGGCCAACTTTCAAACAGTGGTGGACGTGGAGATTCGGAGGTTGAGGGATCAGCAAAAAATGCTCCTGGAAAGGCTGGCGGACCTGGACAACAGATCTCACTGGCAGAATGTAGGAATCGTTGGCCTCCCGGAGGGGGTTGAGGGGCTGGATGCTGCCGTGTATGTGGAGGGTATGTTTCAGAAGCTGCTGGGGAACGAGGTGTTCCCTCGCCCGCCGGTGGTGGACAGGGCACACAGAGTGCAGGTGAGGCAGCCGCGAAAAGGGGGTCCCACACGAGTGATGGTGGTCCGGTTCCACAGGTACCTGGACAAGGAGTGGGTTCTGCAATGGACCAAGAGCTCACAAAGCTGTACTTGGGACAATAGCAGCCTGCGTGTTTACCAAGACCTGAGTACTGAGGCAATTCCTGGACGGACTGACCTTCCCAAGAGTGGGTAGGGGGGTGGTAGACGGACTGGGGGCGCTGGTCAGGATCGAAGAGGTGTTGGGGGGCCTGAAGGTCATGCAGTCGGGTAAAGCCCTGGGGCCGGATGGGTATCCGGTGGAGTTTTATAAAACGTTTGCCGAGATAGTGGGGCCGGTGCTGGTCAGGGTTTTTAATGAGGCAAGAGACAGAGGGGTTCTAACCCCGACGATGTCGCAGGCCACTATTTTGCTTATTCTGAAACGGGATAAAGAACCGGAGGCTTGTGGGTCATACAGGCCGATCTCTTTGATCAACGTAGACGCTAAATTACTGGCCAAGACCTTTTTTAAAAAATAATTTTTATTAAAGGTTTTCATAAAATATCAATAACAAAATGAGAAAGAAAAAAGAACCCAACAGGGTTAAGTACAAAACACAATCTAAAAAAGCAACTCCCCAAACCCCCCCACCCCCCGTACATAAATAATAAATTAACATTAACACCCCGACTGAACACAACAGGTGAATACACCCCCTCAGACCCTCCAGTGTAAACAACATTAAACAAAAATAAAGTAAACGCCCCCCACCCCCAAGCTGCTGCTGCCATTGACCAATGACTATCGTTCTGCCAGAAAGTCTAAGAACGGTTGCCACCGCCTAAAGAACCCTTGTACCGACCCTCTCAAGGCGAGTTTCACCCTCTCCAATTTAATTAACCCCGCCATATCGCTGATCCAGGATTCCACGCTTGGAGGCCTCGCATCTTTCCACTGAAGGAGAATCCTTCGCCGGGCTACCAGGGATGCAAAGGCCAGAATTCCGGCCTCTTTCGCCTCCTGCACTCCCGGCTCCTCTGCCACCCCAAATATTGCGAGCCCCCAGCCCGGTCTGACCCTGGATCCTATCACGCTCGACACCGCCCTCGCTACGCCCTTCCAAAATTTCTCCAGCGCTGGGCATGCCCAGAACATATGGGTGTGATTTGCTGGGCTCCCTGAGCACCTAACACACCTGTACTCACCCTCAAAGAACCGGCTCATCCTTGTCCCGGTCATGTGTGCCCTGTGCAGCACCTTAAACTGTATGAGGCTGAGCCTCGCGCACGAAGAGGAAGAATTCACCCTCCCTAGGGCATCTGCGCACATCCCCTGTTCGATCTCCTCTCCCAACTCCTCCTCCCATTTACCTTTCAACTCCACCACCGAGGCCACCTCCTCATCCTGCATCACCTGATAAGTTTCCGAGATCTTCCCCACTCCCCCCCCCCCCCTCCCCGAGAGCACCCTGTCCTGTACTGTGTATGGCAGTAGCCGCGGGAATTCTGCCACCTGCCGTCTGGCAAACGCCCTTACCTGTAAGTACCTGAAGGTGTTCCCCGGGGGGAGCCCGTACTCCTTCCCCAGCTCACCCAAGCTCGTGAACTTCCCATCCACAAACAGGTCCCTCAACTTTTGTATCCCTGCCCTGTGCCACCCCGAAAACCCTACACCTGTTCTTCCTGGGGCGAACCGGTGGTTCCCCCGTAATGGGGTCCACGCCGAAGCCCCAACTTCCCCCCTATGCCGCCTCCACTGCCCCCAAATTTTGAGGGCCGCAACCACCACCGGGCTCGTGGTATACCTCCTTGGAGGGAGCGGCAGCGGCACCATTACCAGCACCCCCAGACTTGTACCCACACAGGAAGCCGTCTCCAGCCTCTTCCATGCAGCCCCCTCCCCCTCCATCACCCACTTGCGCACCATCGTCGCATTGGCGGCCCGGTAGTACCCACAGAGGTTGGGCAGCGCCAGTCCCCCCCTATCACTACTCCGCTCCAGGAACACCCTTCTCACCCTCGGAGTACCTCGCGCCCACACAAACCCCATTATACTCCTGTTAACCCGCCTGAAAAAAGCCTTCGGGATAAACACGGGGAGGCACTGGAACAGGAACAAAAACCTTGGGAGCACGTCATTTTGATTGACTGCACCCTACCCGCCAAGGACAGCGGCAACGCGTCCCGCCTCTTGAACTCCTCCTCCATTTGCTCCACCAGCCTTGTAAAGTTATTACTGGCCAAGATCTTGGCGACTAGAATTGAGGACTGTGTACCGGACGTAATTGCGGAGGACCAAACCGGGTTCGTAAAGGGTAGGCAACTGATGGCCAATCTAAGAAGGCTGCTTAAAGTAATTATGATGCCCCCGGAGAGCAGGGAGGCAGAGATAGTGGTAGCTATGGATGCGGAAAAGGCTTTTGACCGGGTCGAGTGGGACTAACTGTGGGAGGTGCTGGGAAGGTTTGGGTTCTGGGAGGGGTTCATTGACTGGGTTAGGCTGTTATATCAGGCCCCAGAGGCTGGTGTAAGGATGAACAGGACGACATCAAATTATTTCAGACTGCACCACGGGACAAGAGAGGGTTGCCCTCTCTCTTCACTGCTGTTCGTGCTGGCCATAGAGCCCCTGGCAATTGCTCTGAGAGCTTCAAGGTACTGGAAAGGGCTGGTCCAGGGGGGAGTGGAACATAAAGCCTCGTTATACGCGGATGACCTGCTGTTATACCTATCGGACCCAATGGCGGGGATGGATGGTATCATGGAAACCCTGAGGGAATTTGGCTGGTTTTCAGGGTATCAACTGAACGTGGCTAAGAGCGAGTTGTTCGTAATTCAGGCGAGGGGGCAGGAGAGTAGGCTGAAGGGGTTGCCGTTCCGGCTGGTAGGAGAAAGCTTCAGATACTTGGAGATACAGGTGGCATGGGACTGGGGCATGTTGCATAAGCTCAACCTGTCCCGACTAGTGGAACGAGTGGGGGAGGAGGCTCGGAGTTGGGATGCGCTCCCGCTGTCACTATCGGGGAGGGTGCAGACTGTTAAGATGACGATTCTCCCGAGATCCTTGTTCATATTTCAGTGTCTCCCCGTTTTCATCCTAAGGTCCTCCTTTAAGAGGCTGAATAAAATTATCCTGGGATTTGTCTGGGCGGGGAAGTCCCCGCGGGTGAGGAAGGTGATGCTCAAAAGGAACAGAGGGGAAGGGGGGCTGGCTTTGCCGAACTTCAGCAACTACTACTGGGCGGCCAACGTGGCGATGATAAGGAAATGGATGGTGGGTACGGGGTCGGTTTGGGGGCGGATGGAGGCTGCTTCGTGCAGGGGCACCAGTTTGGCAGCCCTGGTTACGGCACCTCTGCCGCTCCCGCTAGCGCAGTACTCCACCAGTCCTATAGTGGTAGCGGCTTTTCGGATCTGGGGCCAGTGGAGGAGGCATATAGGGGACGTGAGGGCATCGGTGTGGACCCCAATCTACGGCAATCACCGATTTGCCCCGGGGAATATGGACGGTGGGTATCGACTGTGGCGGAGGGCAGGGATTGCAAGGGTGGGTGATTTGTTCTTGGAAGGGAGCTTCCTGAGCATGAGGGCGTGGAGGAGAGGTTTGGGCTGGCGGGGGGGAGGGGGTGACTTTGGATACTTACAGGTGCGGGATTTTGTGCACAGGCTGGTGCCGTCCTTCCCATGCCTCCCGCCAAAGGGGAGGCAGGACAGGGTACTATCGAGGGGAGAGGTAGGTGAGAGTAGAGTCTCAGATATTTACAAAGAACTAATGTGAGCAGAGGATACACAGACTGAGGACCTGAAGCTTAAGTAGGAAGAGGAGCTCAGGGGGCCGGGAGGGGGGGGGGGCGGCGGGGGGGGGGGGAGATGGAGGACGGTGTCTGGGTAGAAGCCCTGAGCAGAGTAAACACGACCGCAACATGCGCCAGGCTCAGTCTGATCCAGTTTAAGGTCGTGCACCGGGCCCACATGACGGTGGCCCGGATGAGTAAATTCTTCGGGCTGGAGGACAAGTGTGCCAGATGCGCCGGTGGGCCGGCTAATCACGTACACATGTTCTGGTCGTGCCCTAGACTCAGGGGTACCACTGGCAGGGATTCGCGGACATCATGTCCCAGGTTTTGAAAATTGGGGTGGTAATGAGTCCTGAGGTGGCAATCCTTGGGGTGTCGGAGGACCCGGGAGTCCAGGAGGAGAAGGAGGCCGACGTCTTGGCCTTTGCTTCCCTGGTAGCCCGGCAACGAATACTGTTGGCATGGAGGGACCCGAGGCGCCCGAAGTCCGAAGTATGGCTATCGGACATGGCGAGCTTTCTCGGTCTAGAGAAAGTTAAATTCGCCTTGAGAGGTTCACCATCGGGGTTTGCCCGGAGGTGGCAGCCATTCATTGACTTCTTCGCGGAGAATTAACCGTCAGCAGGGTGGGGGGAAGGGGGGGGGGCGGTTAGGGTAGAGCAGAGTAGGGGTGGTTTAGGCAGGTCTTTGTGAGAATGGAGTTGTGGTTTGTGCTATGTGTTATTTGCTTTTCTTTTTTGTACAGTACTATACAATGTCATTGTTTTATATGCCAAAAATACCTCAAAATTGTTTACAAACAAACAAAGAACAAAGAAATGTACAGCACAGGAACAGGCCCTTCGGCCCTCCAAGCCCGTGCCGACCATGCTGCCCGACTAAACTACAATCTTCTACACTTCCTGGGTCCGTATCCTTCTATTCCCATCCTATCCATATATTTGTCAAGATGCCCCTTAGATGTCCCTATCGTCCCTGCTTCCACTACCTCCTCTGGTAGCGGGTTCCAGGCACCCACTACCCTCTGCGTAAAAAACTTGCCTCGTACATCTACTCTAAACCTTGCCCTTCTCACCTTAAACCTATGCCCCCTAGTAATTGACCCCTCTACCCTGGGGAAAAGCCTCTGACTATCCACTCTGTCTATGCCCCTCATAATTTTGTATACCTCTATCAGGTCTCCCCTCAACCCCCTTCGTTCCAGTGAGAACAAACCGAGTTTATTCAACCGCTCCTCATAGCTAATGCCCTCCATACCAGGCAACATTCTGGTAAATCTCTGCTGCACCCTCTCTAAAGCCTCCACATCCTTCTGGTAGTGTGGCCTAACTAAGGTTCTATACAGCTGCAACATGATTTGCCAATTCTTATACTCAATGCCCCGGCCAATGAAGGCAAGCATGCCGTATGCCTTCTTGACTACCTTCTCCACCTGTGTTGCCCCTTTCAATGACCTGTGGACCTGTACTCCTAGATCTCTTTGACTTTCAATACTCTTGAGGGTTCTACCATTCACTGTATATTCCCTACCTGCATTAGACCTTCCAAAATGCATTACCTCACATTTGTCCGGATTAAACTCCATCTGCCATCTCTCCGCCCAAGTCTCCAGACAATCTAAATCCTGCTGTATCCTCCGACAGTCCTTATCGCTATCCGCAATTCCACCAACCTTTGTGTCGTCTGCAAACTTACTAATCAGACCAGTTACATTTTCCTCCAAATCATTTATATATACTACAAAGAGCAAAGGTCCCAGCACTGATCCCTGTGGAACACCACTGGTCACAGCCCTCCAATTAGAAAAGCATCCCTCCATTGCTACTCTCTGCCTTCTATGGCCTAGCCAGTTCTGTATCCACCTTGCCAGCTCACCCCTGATCCCGTGTGACTTCACCTTTTGTACTAGTCTACCATGAGGGACCTTGTCAAAGGCCTTACTGAAGTCCATATAGACAACATCTACTGCCCTACCTGCATCAATCATCTTAGTGACCTCCTCGAAAAACTCTATCAAGTTAGTGAGACACGACCTCCCCTTCACAAAACCGTGCTGCCTCTCACTAATACGTCCATTTGCTTCCAAATGGAAGTAGATCCTGTCTCGAAGAATTCTCTCCAGTAATTTCCCTACCACTGAAGTAAGGCTCACCGGCCTGTAGTTCCCGGGATTATCCTTGCTATCCTTCTTAAACAGAGGAACAACATTGGCTATTCTCCAGTCCTCCGGGACATCCCCTGAAGACAGCGAGGATCCAAAGATTTCTGTCAAGGCCTCAGCAATTTCCTCTCCAGCCTCCTTCAGTATTCTGGGGTAGATCCCATCAGGCCCTGGGGACTTATCTACCGTAATATTTTTTAAGACACCCAATACTTCGTCTTTTTGGATCACAATGTGACCCAGGCTATCTACACCCCCTTCTCCAGACTCAACATCTACCAATTCCTTCTCTTTGGTGAATACTGATGCAAAGTATTCATTTAGTACCTCGCCCATTTCCTCTGGCTCCACACATAGATTCCCTTGCCTATCCTTCAGTGGGCCAACCCTTTCCCTGGCTACCCTCTTGCTTTTTATGTACGTGTAAAAAGCCTTGGGATTTTCCTTAACCCTATTTGCCAGTGACTTTTCGTGACCCCTTCTAGCCCTCCTGACTCCTTGCTTAAGTTCCTTCCTACTTTCCTTATATTCCACGCAGCTTCGTCTGTTCCCAGCCTTTTAGCCCTGACAAATGCCTCCTTTTTCTTTTTGACGAGGCCTACAATATCACTCGCCATCCAAGGTTCCCGAAAATTGCCGTATTTATCTTTCTTCCTCACAGGAACATGCCGGTCCTGTATTCCTTTCAACTGCCACTTGAAAGCCTCCCACATGTCAGATGTTGATTTGCCCTCAAACATCCGCCCCCAATCTATGTTCTTCAGTTCCCGCCTAATATTGTTATAATTAGCCTTCCCCCAATTTAGCACATTCATCCTCGGACCACTCTTATCCTTGTCCACCAGTACTTTAAAACTTACTGAATTGTGGTCACTGTTACCGAAATGCTCCCCTACTGAAACATCTACCACCTGGCCGGGCTCATTCCCCAATACCAGGTCCAGTACCGCCCCTTCGCTAGTTGGACTGTCTACATATTGTTTTAAGAAGCCCTCCTGGATGCTCCTTACAAACTCCGCCCCATCTAAGCCCCTGGCACTAAGTGAGTCCCAGTCAATATTGGGGAAGTTGAAGTCTCCCATCACCACAACCCTGTTGTTTTTACTCTTTTCCAAAATCTGTCTACCTATCTGCTCCTCTATCTCCCGCTGGCTGTTGGGAGGCCTGTAGTATACCCCCAACATTGTGACTGCACCCTTCTTATTCCTGATCTCTACCCATATAGCCTCACTGCCCACTGAGGTGTCCTCTCGCAGTACAGCTGTGATATTCTCCCGAACAAGTAGCGCAACTCCGCCTCCCCTTTTACATCCCCCTCTATCCCACCTGAAACATCTAAATCCTGGAACGTTTAGCTGCCAATCCTGCCCTTCCCTCAACCAGGTCTCTGTAATGGTAACAGCATCATAGTTCCAAGTACTAATCCAAGCTCTAAGTTCATCTGCCTTACCCGTAATGCTCCTTGCATTAAAACATATGCACTTCAGGCCACCAGACCCGCTGTGTTCAGCAACTTCTCCCCGTCTGCTCTGCCTCAGAGCCACACTGTCCCTATTCCCTAGTTCTCCCTCAATGCTCTCACCTTCTGACCTATTGCTCCCGTGCCCACCCCCCTGCCATACTAGTTTAAACCCTCCCATGTGACACTCGCAAACCTCGCGGCCAGGATATTTATGCCTCTCCGGTTTAGATGCAACCCATCCTTCTTATACAGGTCACACCTGCCCCGGAAGAGCTCCCAGTGGTCCAGATAATGGAAACCCTCCCTCCTACACCAGCTGTTTAGCCACGTGTTTATCTGCTCTATCTTCCTATTTCTAGCCTCACTGGCACGTGGCACAGGGAGTAATCCCGAGATTACAACCCTCGAGGTCCTGTCTTTTAACTTTCTGCCTAGCTCCCTGAACTCCTGCTGCAGGACCTCATGCCCCTTCCTGCCTATGTCGTTAGTACCAATATGTACAACAACCTCTGCCTGTTTGCCCTCCCCCTTCAGGATTCCCTCTACTCGTTCGGAGACACCCTGGACCCTGGCACCAGGGAGGCAACATACCATCCTGGAGTCTCTTTCACGTCCACAGAAGTGCCTATCTGTGCCCCTGACTATAGAGTCCCCTATTACTATTACTCTTCTGCGCTTTGACCCTCCCTTCTGAACATCAGAGCCAGCCGTGGTGCCACTGCTCTGGCTGCTGCTGTTTTCCCCTGATAGGCTATCCCCCCCGACAGTATCCAAAGGGGTATATCTGTTCGAGAGCGGGACAACCACAGGGGATTCCTGCACTGACTGCCTGCCCTTTCTGGTGGTCACCCATTTCTCTGCCTGCACCTTGGGTGTGACCACATTTACATAACTGCGATCTATGACGCTTTCCGCCACCTGCATGCTCCTAAGTGCATCCAATTGCTGCTCCAACCGAACCATGCGGTCTGTGAGGAGCTCCAGTTGGGTGCACTTTCTGCAGATGAAGCCATCCGGGACGCTGGAAGCCTCCCGGACCTGCCACATCTCACAGTCAGAGCACAGCACCCCTCTAACTGACATTGCGTCAATTAATTAAAATTAAAATTAAAATTTGTCTTTTTAAAAAAAATATTTTAATAAAAATTTCAAAGTTACTGTCAACTATCTGTTTCCTAGCACTAGATTTCTAATAGAAATGCGATAGCTAACTATAATACTCTCCGATCTCTGGCTTAGATATCCCTCTAAATTATAATTAAGTTATTATGTCTAATTAGTTGCCAAATACTCAAATTTTTTTAAAATTTAGGGTAGAATCCCAACCAGCCACTCTGGCCACAGCTTTTCTGTGATGTCACTTCAGTTTCCCCCCGACACACACAATTTGAAAAAAGGTATAAAAGTAAAAATAAGTAAAAATCACTTTCTTACCTTCTGAGTGTCTTAGATGTTCTCAGGTTCTCTCGCTGACAGAGACTGCTCCTCCACCTCCGAACCTTGACCTGCACAATGCTAATAATATAATAATAATATAATATGGCACTTACCTTACACCAATGGGTCTTATTATTAGGTTAGAGGAGGAGGGCGGGTGGGAGACACTACACATGTAGTGTCTCGGGTTTCCTCTCCACCAGAATTTATTGGTTGGGGGAGGGGGGAAACTTCCCAGAGGTCCGCGGGTCGAACTTCCGGTTCCCGCCTTATATAAAAACAAATAAAACAGAAAAGAAGAACAGACACGGGACCAGGTAAGGCTTTTTAAAGTAAGTACTCACCTCCCAGAAGGCCCCTGCACACCGCAATATACAAGTAAGTTCCTTCTGTATCGGTGATCCTCCACCCCTTTTGTTGCTGGAAGTTCTGTTTCTTGTGGCTTTGTACTAGGCCCCTGATATCTATTTCAGCCGTTATCAGCCTCCCCCTCCTCTCTCTCTGATTTCCCCTTCATGAAGCCATGCTGACTGTGCTTGATTATATCATGCATTCTAAATGCTCTATTACATCCTTTATAATGGACTCTTAACATTTTTCCAATGACAGATGTTAAGCCATCTGACCTATAGTTACCAGTTTTCGTTTCCCTCACATTTTGAATAAGGGTGTTACATTGGCAGTGCATCTACTATCTCTGTGCCTGCTTCCTTTAATATCTTAAGATGCAACCCATCAGATCGAGACGACTTTATTTTTGGAATGTCTTCCACCGTGAATACTGACACAAAGTATTTATTTTACTCCTCTGCCATTTCCTGGTTCCCCATTAATTCCCCAGTCTCATCCACAGAGAACAAGACTGGGGAAATAATAATAATGGGGAATCAGGAAATGGCAGAGGATTAAATAAATACTCCATGAACCTCATGAACCAGGTTGCCTTATCTCCAAGAAAGAAAGGGGATCTTTCTCTACTTGTAGCTTCTAAGACTTGGGAATGCTGTTGAGGCAGTATACCTAGGTCTCCAGCGGCTGTATTTGTAACCCTGGCTCCTACCATGCTGCAACTCGCAAGTCCTGGATGCTGCTTCTTCTCCCTGTTGCCTTTCTCTCCCTTGCCTCATGAGATCTGGCTCCAGACCCGCCCCCCTCCTGCCAAAAGCCTGGCAGAGACACTGCTCCCTGCATGGAGGGGCTGCAGGAGCCTACCAGCTCCCTCGCCAGCACTCTACCCACCATCGCATCCTACTAGCAGAAGCCCCACTGCACAATTATGTACAGACAATCTGTTGTGTTTCATGCAATTTGTGTGCTAGTGAGGGAACATTATTTATTTATTCATTGTGTCATTGTTGCACAAAGGACTATTGTCTAATGATTGTAACACTTTCCAAATGCCAAAATCTGTTGTGGGACAGATTGCATGTAGAGCAATGTTTAGAGAAGGAAAACAAAGAGGACACAAACAAAGAGATAAGTTGAAATTGCAGAGAGAAATGGAGCAAGATTGCTGGCTTTGGAAAGATAATTCCAAATACGCAAACATCAATAATAGACCAGACTAGGGGCACAACGGGCCAGATTCCCAAGAGTGGTAGATGTAGGTCAGTAGGTTTATAATAAGTTACTAGTTTGAGCACAGCAATGTTGGTTCATGTTCTTGGAGATGGAGGTACCATGCCATACTTTAACTGTCATCCCTAATGCGAGAAATGTATTTTGGTGCAGGTACACCAGTTATGTAAAAGCTAAAAAAAGACCATTATATAGGAAATATGAGGTATGGGCATTGTTTGGTAAATTATATTTTGTAGGAACTGAATAGCTTTCAGATGACAATTATATGGAAGATAGAATAGATGTGCATTAAATCAAGGATTTAAATAAATGTATTTAGGGGGCACCTAGGTACTCACGAGGGAGAAAGAAATGAAAGCATGTATTGATATATTTAGATGAAGTAGAGTGAGAGGAGTCTCATGTAGACCACAAACCCATTGAGCCAAATGGCCTACTTCCATGCTGTACATTGTGCAATTTTGTGTAAGTTTAGGGTAGGTCTTACAGAGGGGGTTGAAAGGGAAAATTGTAAATGAGGGTTTGAAATCAGTGCATTGGAGGGCTTGGTGTTTGGCAGTATACAGGATTATCGGTGAGTTGAAGTTTTGGGTGAGTTTGGGGTAAGATGTTAGCATGGACATAGGGTGAGGTAAGAGCTATATTTTAAAACAGGAATATATAAGTTGGGCATAGGTCTAAATAGGCATGTTAAATTTCCTGTTAAATTTAACTTGATGTTCCAAGGTTTAGCTCACCAATCCTATTAATCTGTATGAATTTCAGTTATATTTATACCATAAAAGCATTCTTATTCTTTAAACTTTGAAACATTTTTTTTCCTACTGTATTGTAACGCCAACATCTGCTAATTGAATATATATGAAAGGGCGATTGTCGAGTCTGGTGCAACTTCTTGCGTGTACAAAAAGCTGCAATTTTTCTGACATTTGGAGAATTACTTTACATGGTCCATTGCTTGGCTTGTGATGGTTCCAGCTAATAAAATTGGCATTTACTGGCATGGGGAGTTGCAGCAAACCCACGTGACCTAATCGTGTCACCAGGCCAGAAAGTACATGAGTTACATTTCACTAATATGAAACACTCGGACGTGAAGTTTACATGGAGTGCTTTTTGAAACGTGTGTCCAAAGTAAATAACAATTGTTCATTCAAAGGGGACTAATCTTTCCATGATTGCAGTCAACTCAGAATCGGCCAAAGTTATGTCATTTTGAATAAAATGAACTCATGCCTAGAGGGACCATACTTCTCAGGCCTTGCAGATTCACCAGAATGATACCACAGTAAAAGCAGTTAAATTAGGAGGGCAGCGTGCACAGGTTTGTATTCCATCTATTATTTAAGACGAAGAAGTGATCTGATTGAAACATTTAAAGTGATTATTGGAGTTGATAGGGTAACTGGAGAGAAGTTACCCCCTCTGTTGAGGGGAGCCCAGAACAAGGAAACATGATCATAAAATGAGAGCTAGGTCTTTCACAGGCGACATCAGGCCGCCTTTCTCCTCACAAGGGATAGTAGAAATCTGGAATGAGAGGAGGCCATTCAGCCCCTCTAGTCCCTTCCATATTATTTAGTGACATCATGGCTAATGTTGACTCCATCTGCCTTGACTTTATATCCTTTTATACCTGTTGTTGCTCTTTTTGATAATGGAATACTATACCACCAGCGTCACCAATAATGTTGCCAAATTAACTAGATATGGCAGTTATTAATGATAATATTGCTTTTCAGAGTCGCCAGGTATCAAATGATACCACCACAAGGCTTTACCGAATATCGATCAAAGACCAAACAACCAGTTAGTCAGTTCAAGTTCAAAGATAGTTTATTTACACACAAGGATTACTTCGACATGCAACATAAAACACTACAAGTTAAACTACACCTAACAACTACAATAACCTACACTTAACTTCAGGGCAACCGGCTCTTTGCAGATGAACATGGCCTTTGTTCGGATCTTGCGTGGCTGGGTAGAAGCAGTGGCTTTGTTTCTGCTGGGCTCATCCGTCTGGTAGCGATCGTTGGTCTTGAACTTGTCTTCTGGTCGTAATGCTACACTTGCTTTTAGGCGTAGGCCGGGGCCAAGAGAGACCGAGCACATGGCTGTGTCTCTTTTTATCCCTCTGGGATTTCGCACTCTTTGGGGTGGTCCTTAGCTTTGGACCCAATAATTCGACAGGCTTCAATCACTGTCTTTGATTTTGGCCAATAAAGGGGCAGGTGCCTTGATGGCTGGGCGTGTCCTGAGCGGTCATTGACCTTGGCTGTTTGGGCTTTCTTAGCAAAGGGAGTGGCGCCGGTTTGTCTGCATCTGTATCGGTTACCTGAGTCCAGTCCTTTTGTTCTGGGGAAATGGGCCATTAGAGTGCAAATGAGCGGGGGTTTCGATCATGTCTAGCTATCTGGGTTGCAAATACACACACAAGCTCTGAGTGTGTCTGAGTCCTGGGTTGGCCATAATTCCCATGGTCCTTTGCAGGTAGCCATCTGAGATAGCTACATCCCGTCCTCTTGATCCTGAACGCGAAGCGTGGTAGATCCCACTGTTGATCCCTCATCTGTCCTTGGTGTGCCGGTAACCCTTGGTCAAGGACAGGTTCTACACTACTCTGTCCTATGCTTTGGAGCATTTACCTAAGTTTTATTAACACATCATACATTCATAATCTCTAAGGGGTCACTCTAAAACATTCAACTATTAAACATTTAACTTATTCGCACAAGGGAATATCTAACTATCACTATCTAAGCTATTCTCCTGCTGCTGGCAAATATAAAAAGGAACTTATGTACAATACAAAAGTTTTAAACCAATGGCAGCATCACATTTCTATTTAACTTATAAACGTTACAGAGGTGTACAATCTTTATTTTTATCGGTGGTTCCATTGTTTGTTGGGTTGGGTGAATTCTGAAGAAGGGAGCTGGGAGAGTATCTATCGGGGAGCAGGAGACTCTTTTTCGCCATTTGCGGAATCTAAGTGTCTGGATGACACTGCAGATTATCGCTATCGCCAGAAGGGCCTCCACTGTGTAGGAAAGGGAATACCATGTAACAATGTTTTCGCACCAAGTGCAGGTCTCAGTGTTTATCTCTGTGTGGTGTTGTGTCCGGGCTAGGGGTATCATGTTGTGTGGTCATGTTCGGGGCTGGTGTGGTGTAGGGTGATGTGTTTTGTACTCTGGGATAACACAGGCTGCAACTGGATGCAGCTTTGACCAAAAGATACTCCAGACCTTGAAGTCAGTTCAATCTGATTTATTGAACCAGTAGCACAGTTAGCACAGTTCTCTATGAGTTCGACTCTCTGCTAACCTAAGTGTGCTTACTCTGTCTGACTGGACCAGACTAGCTCTTAGTTACGTGCTGGAGATGTGATACTGTACATACACCCTGACTCACTCTGTAGATGAT
Source organism: Scyliorhinus torazame (assembly GCF_047496885.1). Lineage (NCBI taxonomy): Eukaryota > Metazoa > Chordata > Chondrichthyes > Carcharhiniformes > Scyliorhinidae > Scyliorhinus > Scyliorhinus torazame. The sequence continues at coordinate 191,576,168 of NC_092716.1, forward strand.
CATCAGTGGAATGAGACGGAGTGTGAGTGCCTCGTGCCTTTGAAAGTGAGATATCACCCCTGAGTGTCCTGTCTGCTCATTGGTCATGTCCTGTTCTCTGTGTTCATTAGCTGCCTGTCTGTATATCATTATCTGCATGTTTGCATATCATGACATAGGGTACAGAGGCTTGTAACGCGCGCAGTTGTAGGAGTCCAGCGATGATCACAATGGAGGTCATCAGTCCTGTCTTCATCTTGTCTTCTGTTGTCCGTTCTTCGTATATTCCTGGGGGTACAAGCATAATATGTTATTATCGTTGGTTAACATCTCGTTTTGTTTGTCTTTCTTTCCTTAACTTCAATTACCCATTAGAATCGTCACTATGTGTGACTCCCTCATTTTATTATTTTTTTTGAAATACCATTTTGGAGAGACAAGAAATGCAAATTTTTAAAATACAGAGACTCTCGCAGCTTGTGGTCGATGCTTGAGGTGGGCGGACAATTTATTCGACCAGTCTTTCTTAAATCACAACTATGGGAGGTTGAGGCTTATCTTAACCAGCCGAATTTTAGGGCGACCAGTTTTATAAAGTTTCTTTGTCCCAGGGTCCAGAGGTATAACAGCATATATGTGGCAACCAAGTGTGTCAAACATGTAAATAGCAGGTGGGGAAGCAACCAAAGAGTCGCGGAAGGTAAAGGGATGAGTGCACAGACTGTGGCAAAGAGCATTCTTTAAACCACAATAAGAACCGAGAAGGGAAAACTAAGACCTGCCAAAGACAGTGAAAAGTGTAAAGAACCATTCTAGACTACTCAAAGTGACGGGAACATGAGGTGCGTGTGGGCCGCAGCAGGGCAAGAATAGGTGGGATTCCCAGGTAGGGCAGTGATGTGATCAGTGCCGTTGCTCCACTACCCGAGCTTAGCTGACCAGATGCATTTGGGGTCCTCGGGCTGGGCGGGGATTAGTGCCGTTGCTCCCTACCTGGGTGACCGAAATGAGTGGAAAGAATTTGTAACACATGTGAGATCCAACAATTGTTCCTTTAACGGCCATTGGTCAGTAAATGGCGTCGGAAGAGTAGCTGTGACTGTATCAAGAAAATGAGTGTCAGGCCAACATTAATTAAAACCATGTAGCAACAAGAAAGAAAGGAGGAAATAAAAGGCGGGCAGGCTCCATCAGTAAATAGGACACCGTAATTCCTGTGCGGCTCCTTTTTCTCATCATCTGGACACCTCCGGGTTCTGTATCGAAAAGCGTTTTCAAAGGGTTACCGTAATGGGAGTCAGACTCTGAATCGTCACCATCTCCCGGTTGCCAGACTCGTGTCTGCCGATTTTGTGCCGTGGGCCGGCGTGGAATCCGAATCGTTATGTCGTACCAATTTACAAGAGTTGTCGCGGTGCCAAAAAGGGGTTCGTTTATCATGAGGCGTAGGGGCGGTGGCAGTGAAGGGCAAATTACTGTTGTGTGGTGGTGGCTGTGGAAGGGGATATTGGGGGCCAAACATGTCCTTGTCGTGGTACCAGGGGCTGGAGTGACTGGAGCCGGGGAGGTTGTACCAGTGGTAGTGATCGTGGTCAATTCGGGGACGCTGGCACTATCGTCTGAATCAAGCTTAAGGTGGAAAGTCGTACTTGTGGGTGTAGACAAGATCGGGTCTGTGTGCGTGGAGGTGCTGTCATGGCTGGGGAGGGTTGGACTAGGTTTACGATGGGCGGGGCGGAATCATCTGCTATTGCCAGGGAGATGTGGTGGGAGTGGCTACATTGGGTTCCATAGACTTTGAGCTGGTTGATGTGGAACCAACCAGTTTTACCATTGGGGTACGTTTTCTTGTACACAGAGGGGCTTACTTTGTTTAAATGGAGTAGGGTCCTGCAAATTTAGGGGAGAGGAACGAACTGGGATTGTTACAGGGAAACCACCACTTGCTGACCGACTGCATACTCTGCGGGGTGGACTGTTTTATCAAAGCAGTCCTTACTCTGCTTTTTCCTAGCGCCTAGTCGGACAGCTGCAGCGAGCTGTGCTGCTTTAATATTTTCCGTGACTTGTTGGACTGCTTTTTCTTTTTAAAAAAAAATATATTTTATTCAAGATTTTTTGGCCAAACAGTACGTAGTGTTTCTTTTAAACAACAATAAAGCAATATAAATAACAGTGGCCAGTTTTAAACAAATAAATAAATAATATATGAACAGAAGCAAAAACCAAACTAAATGGCAACTGCCTGGTCAAAAATAAATACTCTCCAAAGATACAATCCAACAGTCCAATATACATTACCTAAAACAAGTGCCTATACATATACAATAACATCCCTGAGAGTCCGTCCGATTCCTCCTCCTCCTCCCTCCCTCTCTTCCCCCCCCCCCCCCCCCCCCCCCCCCCCCCCCCCCCCGGTTGCTGCTGTTGTCTTCTTCTTTTCCATTCCCTCTATCTTTCTGTGAGGTAGTCGACGAACGGTTGCCACCGCCTGGTGAACCCTTGAGCCGAGCCCCTTAGTACGAACTTAATCCGTTCTAACTTTATAAACCCTGCCATGTCGTTTATCCAGGTCTCCACACCTGGGGGTTTGGCTTCCTTCCACATTAACAATATCCTGCGCCGGGCTACTAGGGACGCAAAGGCCAAAACATCAGCCTCTCTCGCCTCCTGCACTCCCGGCTCTTCTGCAATCCCAAATATAGCCAAACCCCAGCTTGGTTCGACCTGGACCCCCACCACCTTCGAAAGCACCTTTGCCACCCCCACCCAAAACCCCTGTAGTGCCGGGCATGACCAGAACATGTGGGTGTGATTCGCTGGGCTTCTCGAGCATCTCGCACACCTATCCTCTACCCCCAAAAATTTACTGAGCCGTGCTCCAGTCATATGCGCCCTGTGTAACACCTTAAATTGTATCAGGCTTAGCCTGGCACACGAGGACGATGAGTTTACCCTACGTAGGGCATCAGCCCACAGCCCCTCCTCAATCTCCTCCCCCAGCTCTTCTTCCCATTTCCCTTTCAGCTCATCTACTATGATCTCCCCCACGTCCCTCATTTCCCTATATATGTCCGACATCTTACCATCCCCCACCCATGTCTCTGAGATCACTCTATCCTGCACCTCCTGCGTCGGGAGCTGCGGGAATTCCCTCACCTGTTGCCTCACAAAAGCCCTCAGTTGCATATACCGAAATGCATTCCCTTTGGGCAACCCATATTTTTCCGTCAGCGCTCCCAGACTCGCAAACGTCCCATCTACGAACAGATCTCTCAATTGTGCTACCCCAGCTCTTTGCCATGCTCCAAATCCCCCATCCATTCTCCCCGGAACAAATCTATGGTTATTTCTTATCGGGAACCGCACCGAGGCTCCCGTCTTTCCCCTGTTCCGTCTCCACTGCCCCCAAATTTTCAATGCAGCCACCACCACCGGGCTTGTGGTGTATTTCTTCGGTGAGAACGGCAACGGCGCCGTCACCATAGCTTGTAGGCTAGTCCCACTGCAGGACGCCCTCTCCAATCTCTTCCACGCCGCTCCCTCCTCTTCTCCCATCCACTTACACACCATTGAAATATTGGCTGCCCAGTAGTACTCACTTAGGCTCGGTAGTGCCAGCCCCCCTGTCCCTACTACGCTGCAAGAATCCCCTCCTCACTCTCGGGGTCTTCCCGGCCCACACAAAACTCATAATACTCTTCTCGATTCTTTTGAAAAAAGCCTTCATGACCACCACCGGGAGGCACTGAAACACAAAAAGAAATCTCGGGAGGACCACCATTTTAACCGCCTGCACCCTCCCTGCCAGTGACAGGGGCACCATGTCCCATCTCTTAAAGTCCTCCTCCATCTGTTCCACCAACCGCGTTAAATTAAGCCTATGTAATGTACCCCAATTCTTGGCTATCTGGATCCCCAAGTACCGAAAGTCCCTTGTTACCTCCCTCAACGGTAAATCCTCTATTTCTCTGCTCTGCTCCCCTGGATGCACCACAAACAACTCACTTTTCCCCATGTTCAATTTATACCCTGAAAAATCCCCAAACTCCCCAAGTATCCGCATTATCTCTGGCATCTCCTCCGCCGGGTCCGCCACATATAGCAACAAATCATCCGCATACAGAGATACCCGGTGTTCTTCTCCTCCCCTGAGTACTCCCCTCCACTTCCTGGAACCCCTCAATGCTATGGCCAGGGGCTCAATTGCCAGTGCAAACAATAACGGGGACAGAGGACATCCCTGCCTCGTCCCTCTTTGGAGCCGAAAATAATCAGACCCCCGTCCATTCGTGACCATGCTCGCCATCGGGGCCCTATACAGCAACTGTACCCATCTGATATACCCATCTCCAAAGCCAAATCTCCTCAGCACCTCCCACAAATAATCCCACTCCACTCTATCAAATGCTTTCTCGGCATCCATCGCCACCACTATCTCCACTTCCCCCTCTGGTGGGGGCATCATCATTACCCCGAGCAGCCTCCGTATATTTGTATTCAGCTGTCTCCCCTTCACAAACCCAGTTTGGTCCTCATGAACCACCCCCGGGACACAATCCTCTATCCTCGTTGCCATTACCTTGGCCAGAATCTTAGCGTCCATATTCAGGAGGGAAATAGGCCTATAGGACCCGCATTGCAGCGGGTCTTTTTCCTTCTTTAGGAGGAGCGATATCGTTGCCTCTGACATAGTCGGGGGCAGCTGCCCCCTTTCCCTCGCCTCATTAAAGGTTCTCATCAGTATCGGGGCCAGCAAGTCCATATATTTCCTATAAAATTCAACTGGGAATCCATCTGGTCCCGGGGCCTTCCCCGCCTGCATGCTCCCAATCCCTTTCACTACTTCCTCCGTCTCAATCTGTGCTCCCAGTCCCGCCCTCAAGCACATCATTCTCTCCTTCCCATCCGGGGGCTGAGCTTCATATAATCTTTCATAAAATGCCTTGAACACTTCATTCACTCTCTCTGCTCCCCGCTCCATCTCTCCCTCCTCATCTCTCACCCCCCCCTATCTCCCTCGCTGCTCCCCTTTTCCTCAGTTGGTGGGCCAGCAACCTGCTCGCCTTCTCCCCATATTCGTACTGTACACCCTGTGCCTTCCTCCATTGTGCCTCTGCATTACCTGTAGTCAACAAGTCAAATTCTACATGTAGCCTTTGCCTTTCCCTGTACAGTCCCTCCTCCGGTGCCTCCGCATATTGTCTGTCCACCCTCAGAAGTTCTTTCAACAACCGCTCCCTTTCCCTACCCTCCTGCTTTCCTTTATGTGCCCTAATAGATATCAGCTCCCCTCTAACCACTGCCTTCAGCGCCTCCCAGACCACTCCCACCTGAACCTCCCATTATCATTGAGTTCCAAGTACCTTTCAATACACCCCCTCACCCTTAAACACACACCCTCATCTGCCAATAATCCCATGTCCATTCTCCAGGGTGGACGCTGTTCTTTTTCCTCCCCTATCTCCAGGTCCACCCAATGTGGAGCGTGATCCGAAATAGCTATAGCCGTGTACTCCGTCCCCGTCACCTTCGGGATCAGTGCCCTTCCCAAAACTAAAAAGTCTATCCGTGAATAAACTTTGTGGACATAGGAGAAAAATGAAAACTCCTTACTCCTAGGTCTACTAAATCTCCAGGGGTCTACTCCTCCCATCTGCTCCATAAAGTCCTTAAGCACCCTAGCTGCAGCCGGCCTCCTTCCGGTCCTGGACCTCGATCTGTCCAGCCCTGGGTCCAGCACCGTATTAAAATCTCCACCCATTACCAACTTCCCCACTTCTAGGTCCGGGATTCGTCCTAACATACGCCTCATAAAGTTGGCATCATCCCAGTTCGGGGCATATACGTTCACGAAGACCACCGCCTCCCCTTGCAATTTGCCACTCACCATCACGTATCTGCCCCCACTATCCGCCACTATGGTCTTTGCCTCAAACATTACCCGCTTCCCCACTAGTATAGCCACCCCCCTGTTTTTTGCGTCTAGCCCCGAATGAAACACCTGCCCCACCCATCCTTTGCATAGTCTGACCTGGTCTGTCAGTTTCAGATGCGTCTCCTGCAGCATAACCACATCTGCCTTAAGTTTCTTTAGGTGTGTGAGTACCCGTGCCCTCTTTATCGGCCCGTTCAGCCCTCTCACATTCCACGTGATCAGCCGGGTTGGGGGGCTCTTTACCCCCCCCCTTGTCGACTAGCCATCTCCTTTTTCAATCCAGCTCCTCACCCGGTTCCCACGTAGCCGTATCTCCCCCCAACGGCGCCCTCCCGCCCCGACCACCCCACCCCATACCAGCTCCCCCTTCTCCCCAGCAGCAGCAACCCAGTTACCCCCCCCGGCTAGGTCCCTCACTAGCGTAATTGCACCCCCCATGTTGCTCCCAGAAGGCAGCAAACTCTGGCCGACCTCGGCTTCCCCCCGTGACCTCGGCTCCCACTGTGTGAGGCCCCCTCCTTCCTGCTTCCCTGTTCCCGCCATGATTACCATAGCGCGGGAACAAAGCCCGCGCTTCCCATTTGGCCCCGCCCCCAGCTCCTCATCCTCCCTCTCCCCCTCCCCCACGACATGGGGAAGAGAGAAAAGTTACAGGGTCGCAGGATTAACAACTTGGGAAATCATCTCTTCCCCCTTTTCCCCCTCTTCACCCCACATATTCGCCCCACCACTTTGTCCCAAACGTTCTTTTTCTAGCCCGCTTATTCCAGTTTCTCCTCGACAATAAATGTCCACGCCTCTTCTGCCGTTTCAAAGTAGTGGTGTTTCCCTTGATGTGTGACCCACAGTCTTGCCGGCTTCAGCATTTCAAATTTAACCTTCCTTTTGTGCCGCACCGCCTTGGCCCGATTAAAGCTTGCCCTCCTTCTCGCCACCTCCGCTCTCCAATCTTGATATACGCGGATCACCGCGTTCTCCCACCTACTGCTCCGAGTTTTCTTTGCCCATCTGAGGACCATCTCTCTGTCCTTATATCGGAGAAATCTCACCACTATGGCTCGAGGAATTTCTCCAGCCCTCGGTCTTCGCGCCATAACTCGGTATGCTCCCTCCACCTCCAACGGGCCCGTCGGGGCCTCCGATCCCATTAACGAGTGCAGCATCGTGCTCACATATGCCCCGACGTCCGCCCCTTCTGCACCTTCGGGAAGACCAAGAATCCTGAAATTCTTCCTCCTCGCATTATTCTCCAGCACCTCCAGCCTTTCCACACGCCTTTTGTGTTGTGCCTCGTGCATCTCTGTCTTCACCACCAGGCCCTGTATGTCGTCCTCATTCTCAGCAGCCTTTGCCTTCACAACCCGAAGCTCCTGCTCCTGGGTCTTTTGCTTCTCCTTTAGCCCTTCAATCGCCTGTAATATCGGGGCCAACAGCTCCTTCTTCATCTCCTTTTTAAGTTCTTCCACGCAATGCCGCAGGAACTCTTGTTGGTCAGGGCCCCATATTAAACTGCCTCCTTCCGACGCCATCTTGCTTTGTGCCTGCCTTCCTGGCTGCTGCTCTAGAGGATCCACCGCAATCCGGCCACTTTCCTCTCCTTTTTCCATCCATGTCCAGGGGGGATTCCCTTCTGGTTTACCGCACAGTGTTTTTAGCCGTTAATATTGCCGTTGGGGCTCCTATTAAGAGCCCAAAAGTCCTTTCCACCGGGAGCTGCCGAAACGTGCGACTTAGCTGGTCATCGCCGCACCCGGAAGTCCTCCGTTGGACTGCTTTTTCATAGATGAGGGCGGTGACTGTGGGGCTTGCCAAATCGAGACCTGATAAATATTTAGTTCCTTTCATGGACCGTCCGGTCATGATGGCGGGGGGTGAAACCTGTGGAACTGGATACTGTGTTCCTAATAAACATAAGGGCGAATGGGAGGACTGTGTCCCATGTGGTGTTATGCTGTTGCACCGTTTTTCTAATGGTCGCTTGTAAGGTGCGATTCATTCGTTCAACAATGCCGCTGGATTGGGGTGATACGCTATGTGAAATTTTTCCTTGATTCCAAAAATAGTTAGGACATTTTGTATGACTGCCGGTGAAATGGGAACCTTTGTCTGACTCAATGCTGCGTGGAAGACCCCAGCGTGTAAATATCTGTTGGGTCAAAACCTTAGCTGTGGCTTTCGCTGTGTTCGTCCGGGAGGGAAATGCTTCTACCCATTTTGTAACAATGTCGATTACTACTAATACATATTTAAAACCATTTCTGCAGGGGGGGAGGGGAACAATGTAGTCGAGCTGTAAATTTGTCCATGGGCCATTAACAGGTCGGGTGTGTCTCAATTGTCCTTTCTTCGAGTACCTTTCAGGATTGTTCTGTACACAGATTAAACAATTCTCAACATAATGTGTGACGTCTGCTTTTAAATCGGGCCTCCAGCACAAAGGTCTTAAATGGGCAATGGTATTGTCTATCCCCTGATGTCCGTGTCCATCATGAAACTGGTAAATTATCTGGTTTCTGTCCTGGGTGGGGACCACATAAATTCCATTTTTCAAAACTATACCGTCCTGTACCGTCAGTGAGTCCTTGAATTTGTCATAGGGGGCTGGGAAGTTACTGCCTAAAACTTGCTTAAGTGTGTTGTCTGCCTTTTGGGCCTGGGTTAGATCCTCGATATTGGTCAGTGAAACCTGGACTGCGTGTATTGGTTCACTTTCGGGGGGGGTTGCCAAAAGTGATCGTGGCGTGATCCTTACTTAGCTAAGGCGTCTGCCTTTACATTACCGGGTGGGGGGGAACGATGATGGCTTCTCACTTTGATTATGCTGCATGTACGGTCTTTAGCCGACTCAAGGATATGCTTCAACAATAGGACTGAGGGTAGGGGTTTGCCATCAGCGGATGCAAATCCTCAAGATTCCCACAGGGGCAGAAATTTTGTCAAAACTATTGCAGGCATATAAACTGTCCGAATGTACGTCCGCTGGGGTCGAAAGGAATCTGGGTGTTGCACTACATATGCTATAGCTGCTAATTCGGCTGCTTGTGACCCTAGGTGGCCAGGCAATTTTCAAGATATTTCCTCTAATGCGCGCCCTTCCACATAAATTCCACAGCCAGTTATTCTCTTTCCATTTTCTATGATGGAGGAACCGTCTACATAAATCTTTAAAGCGTGGTCTGGGGATTCTGTGTTCTGATGCCTGCTCGTGTGTGTAGTGACTTCGGAATAAAGGGTCCTGTGTGGTGTTTGGCTGCAATGATCTGGCACTCGTGGGGTTCCTGCATACAGAAGGTTGTCTGCTAAAAATGTGTGTGTCTTTGTATGTTTAACTGTAATGTCCCTTCCTTGTAACAACAGTGTCCAGCGAGCTGCTCTATTCTGGCTGACTGAACCATCCTTTAGCCTATCATCTAACAATAGCTGCGTTGGGGTGTGCTCGGTTAAAATCGTGACTAGGTTAAGGCCTGTGATATATGCAAAATACTGCACTGCCCAAAAGACTGCGAGCAAATGTCGCTCGCAGGCTGAAGATCCTTGCTCTACGGGATCTAAAATTCGTGAGGCATAGGCTACGGGTCCTAAGCGGTCATGTCTTTCCTGTAGGAGTACTGCTGATAGGGTTCGGTCAGTGGTCGCTACTTCTATGGTGTAGGGAGAGTGTGGGTCTGGACTTGCAAAGCCAGGGCTGTGCCTAGGGCGCGTTTTAATTCATTGATGGCGCAGTATGCTGAGGAAGCCATTCCCATGGAGCGTTCTTTTTTAGGAGCTCTGAGAGGGAGGCTGCTTTTGTGGCAAAACCATCTATATGGTTCCTACAATATCCAACTAATCCTAAGAATGACCAGAGTGCAGTGACATTGTGGGCAAGGGCAATTTAACTATTGACTCAATTCGTTTGTGTTCAATCTCCCTCTTCCCGTGGGTGATAATGGTGCCTCAATAAAGGACCTTTTCTTTTAGGATCTGGGCTTTTTTCGCGTTAACCTTGCATCCAATTGATTGTAAGAGACCCAGCAATTCTGAAAGAAGCTTAACATGCTCTTCCTTTGTGTCCGTCTGTAGGAGTAATTCATCCACATACTGAATAAGGCATTCGGGGCGGGAAAATTTGGAAAGTCCATTGGCCAATTATCGGTGTAAAACGGAGGGGGAGTTGTGGAAACCTTGCGGGAGCATGTCCACGTATACTGCTGTCCTTGAAATATGAACGTGAACTTGTATTAACAGGCATTATCTAAGGGAATGGACCAGAAGCCATTGCTAATGTCCAGCACTGTAAAGTACTTTGCGTGTACTCCCTGTTTGAGCATGGTTGTGGGACTCGTGGCAACGCTGGGGACTGCTAATGTGGTGACCTTGTCGAGCTCTCGGTAGTCAATGGTTAATCTCCATGAACCGTCGGGTTTCTTTACGGGCCAAATTGGGGCATTGTTTGTTCAGGCTACGGGCCGAATTGCTCCTTGACCTAGTAAGCTATTTGATGACTTTTGAGATCTCACCCTCGGCTTGCTGTGGGAAACCGTATTGCTTCTGGGGCTTGGGATCGGGACCTGAAATTGTGATCATGCCTGGGATCTTCCCACAATCGTGTTTGTGTTGGGCGAAGGCTGGTTTATGTTTTCTGAGGACCTCTCTAATTGTCTGGTCTGTACTAATTGTTTGCCGATCAAATCAATAGCCTCCTACTGAGCAAATCCTATGTTCAAAGTCCCTACAGTGAGCGTAGCGGGGGCTCTCGCTGTTTTGGCCATTTTCCATACACACCTATTCACGTGGCCAAAGGAAACGTTGTGGGAACTCAAAGTCGATTCCTAGAATGAGCTCGGCTGTTTGGGGCAAGTCGACTAAAACAACGGGGTGCCTGGTGTTTATGGTTCCTATCTGAATATCTACGGGGGCTGTAATGTATCCCTGCTGTACATGTCCTGTAAATCCACTAAGGGTAATGGTGTCTGTGGTGGGCCATTTGTCACGCTGATACATTTTGGAGGAGTTTAAAATGGTACGGGACCCTCCTGTGTCCCAAATGAACTCTACTGGATGCCCCCGGACTGTGTCTGTGACTACTGGTCTGCCTGATTTATCCCAAAGTGTGTCGCAGACCCAAGTTGGGGAGTCCGAACACCGTCAATCTGTGGTGTTGATTACTGCATTATCTGTTCGGGCGCTAATGCTCTGTATGGGCCTAACATTGTTCATAGGTGGGCGTTCGATCGCTGGTGCCGTTGCTGGTTCGGAGGGTTTTGTCTGCATTCGCGGGCGTAATATCCCATGTGTCCACAATTATAGCAACCTCATGGTGCCTGTGCTCTGGGGTGCTGTCCTTCATGTCTGCCCTCATTTACCCATGCTGGGTCCTGATTAGTCCTGACTGGGTGCATATTCGCCTCTGCCTTTTCCTGATCTGCCTTCCTATGTAGGGATTGTTCCCAAGCTCTGGAGAGTCGCTTCAAAACCCAAACTTTATTATGTGTGGCGTCTGCGGGGTCGTAATTTACACAAGCCTTTTGACCTGCTTCTGTGGCGTGGGAGACTAAAGTGCGGACCCATTTAGTTGTGTCGTCTTCATTTAAATGTGCGCGGTTCAAATTCCCAAATACTGCCTTAAAATGGATCCAAAGGCCATCTGCAAATTGGATGCTCTCCCTTCTTTTGCCTACAACGGTTCAAACCTTCCACTGGGTCTCCCTTGTTGTACCCGATCGCATCTAAAATGGCCGTTTTCATCTCCTGTAGGGTTCCTCCTCGTACATTCTGGGGTTCTGGTAAAGCTGAGCTAACGGACGGGTCAAGGCTCATGACTATAAGCTTAATTTCCTCCGGTTCACCTAGACCGTACATAACCGTTTGCTGTCGTACTCAAAGAAATTATGTGGGCCTGCGGTGAGTTCGAATGGTTCAATTTTGGCGCAGGCAATTCTCAATTGAGTGATGGTTAGTGGGGTGGTGTAAACGAAATCAGGCTCATCCCGATCCAATGACTTGCGCTGTGTGGTGACTGGATTCATGGGGGTGTGAGCTGCCTGTGCAGTCGGTGGTGCGGGTGCTTTCCTTTTCAGGGCCTGGGGGGCTCCATTGTGATTTTCGGTATCCTCCACATATCTATGGGCGGTTTCATTTAGTTCTTGCCAATTGGGGCCATTCTCCACATCTAAATCTTGTCCAAAGGTATCTCTGAATCCGTTTTGCACTGACAGCAGGAACTGCAACTTCTCTATTTGTCGTCTATATTTCGCGTGATCTACTGTGCTCTGTCTTTGTTCTGTAGTGGAGCTATGGAGCGCTCGTAAAGCTGCCTTTAAATCTGCGTATTGTCTTGTTAACCGTGCTACCTGCTGTTCTGTCTCTTATACCAAAATTGCGCACTGTGTATCTTGGTCAGCTTTATCGTACTGGGCCTGAAAGCTGCTAAGGTGAACTAAACAAGATTGGTGTGCCCGTTTGACATCAGCCATCTCTTTATCTTTAGCTGCGAACTGTTCCCGGAGTTGCTCATTAATCTTTTCACATTCACTATAGTTTCCCTCATTCTTCTCCTCTTTCTCAACTAGCTGTCTGCGGAGTGTCCTCACGACCTCCTCTGTGCCTTGCAACCGTGCCAAACACGACACTATTGCCATCGGCTTACGAACTTTCGCTGCATTCTTCTTATGTACCTCAGTTAGGTTGTCCCACCAGGTTTGTCCTATGCTTCCTGGACCTGACTCAGCATGTGAACAAAACTCGGCCCAAAGGGGCCATCCTTTCCCCTTCAAATACTTCCTCAACTCTTCTTCCCATATGGGGCACTGCTCTGCTCTGTTGGTCGCTGCGACCTCGGGTTCCTGCGGGTTCATTAGGCGTTCCATCGCTTTTGTGGCCATTGCTACTATTATCTCTGTTTTCCTACCGTTAAGTTCTCTGTTTTCCTACCTCTAAGTTCTCTTTTGCTCTGCTTCTAACTTCTCTTTTCCTACCGTCAATTTGGGACAGGGGGAATAAGGCGGTGATTCGAACAGCGGGTATGGCCGAGGCTATTTTCTGGTTCACAATACTCCCGAAAGTTTTAAGCAAAGTTTTATGCAAAACGAGTTTACCTTCTATCCCTTTTAGTACGCATGCAGGTTAATACACACTTCCGAATTTTGGTGATTTGATCGATTTCTTTCACTTTTCCTCAATTGGATTTCTGACGCAAAGTTTTGTGAATTCTCTCGGAGTGACAAAATCACTTCTATGTCACACCAAAAATTGTATGCATGTTGACTCTATCAAAGAATGCATGAACTTTACATAGATGGTACAACCCAGAATTGGGTCATTCAGATCACACATTCCATGTTGGTGTTTGTCCCCCACATGAGCAGTATCCAGATTCCATTTGCCCATCCTGAACCTTCGTCCTCTTTTTTCCTACAGTCAACTCACCTAATCTATTCTTCAAACTTTATACAGTCACTGCAGTAATCACTAACTCCAGTCATGCAATTCACAGCCCCATGGGCATCTGTGTAAAACAACAGCATACATTTATGTCGCATCTATAACATAGTAAAAATGTTCCATAGTGCTTCATAGAAAAAGGTATCAAGCAAAGGTTGACACCAATAATATAAAAGTTGACTGGAACAGTGTTTTTCAAACTTTTTTTCCGGGGACCCATTTTTACCAACTGGCCAACCTTTGGGACCCATGCTGGTTGACCGTCGCAACCCACGCCAGCCGACCTTCATGACTGACCATTTTTGCTTGTCTTTAATGTGACGCATGAGCCTGCTTGGTCCTCACGACCTCACTTGCTTTGTCATTCAATGTTACATTTCTGTATGGGTTGAGATCCTGGCGCTCACACCACCACTGCTTTGTCCTACTGCGGATTCTCCTGAACCACTCACTCCAGCAGGTTTAGCTGTGCGATTCTGGTCTGTTTCTGTCTCTGGCCCCCTCTTCCTTATTGCAAAATGATCCAATTTAAGTTTTACAGTACTGTTGCTTGTCTGCTGCTGACAAAATGGAGGAATCGCAATTGTGCACGTGATGTCAGTGTTCGGGGCGTGTGACCTGTTTTCTGCCGTCGCTTCAGGCAGGAAGACTGCATTGAATTTTTAAAAAACTCTTCTGGGTCAGTGCAGTCAATGCACTGACGTCAGGAAGAGGCGGTGTTTCTCGCTGGGCTCCACGCATGCGCACTGATGAGTGGGCACGCATGCGCAGCGCGCCCGCATTCTGAAAGCCGGACGCGGCCGTCAATTTTAAAGCCCTTCACAGCTGCCATTTTTAAAAGCCGGCTGCTGTGGCCGTTGCGCATTAATTCTCGCGAAACAAGGAAATGGCAGACTTTGAATAGGCATTTTGTATCAATCTTCACAGGAGAAGATATAAAGCACCCCAAGAATAATAGAAAAGTAGGGGACAAAATGGAGAGAGGAACATAAAATGATCGCGATTAGTAGAGAAAAGTACGAGGAAAATTAGTGGGACTAAAGATGAGACCATTGAACCCTATATCTTGCATCTGACGGTCTTAAAATAAGTGGCTACAGATACAGTGGATACATTGGAAACTTCAAAATTCTCTAGGTCTGGAAAGGATCCAGTGGATTTGAAAATTACAAATGTAACACCGCTATTCAAAACAAGTGGGAGGCAGAAAGAAGGAAACTATAGGCCAATTAGTCTAACATCTGTCATTGGGAAAATGCTGTTATTAGGGAGGGAGTAGCAGGACATTTTGGAAAATCATAATACAATCAGGCAGAGTCAACATGGTTTTGTGAAAGGGAAATGACGAGTGACAAATTTATTAGAGTTCATTGTGAATTAAACAAGCGGGTAGAATAATGGGGAACTAATAGATGTAGTATGTTTGGATTTCCTTGGGCAGCACGGTGGCACAGTGGATTAGCCCTGTTGTCTCATGGCGCCGGGGTCCCAGGTTCGATCCCGGCTCTGGGTCACTGTCCGTGTGGAGTTTGCACATTCTCCCCGTGTTTACGTGGGTTTTGCCCCCACAACCCAAAGATGGGCAGGCTAGGTGGATTGGCCACGCTAAGTTGCCCCTTAATTGGAAAAAATGAATTGGGTACTCTAAATTTTTTTTTTTTTTAAATAAGAAATGTTCGGATTTCCAAAAGGCATTCAATACGGTGCCACGTAAACGGTTGCTGCAGAAAAGCTCATCATGTTGGGGGTGATATATTAGCATGGATAGAGGATTGACTAACCAGAAACTGGCTACAATGGTCATTTTCTGGTTAGCAAACCGAGTGTATTGCTGCAGGGATCACTGCTGGAACCTCAACTATTTATGATCCATCTTCCTGACTTGAATGAAGGGACTGACTACGTCTGAGTCAAAATTGCAGATGATGCAATGGTAGGTACAGAGGTATGTTAGGAGGAGGATACAAAGAGTTTGTAAAGGAATAAAGATAGGTTAAGTGAGTGGGCGACAGCACGGTGGTGCAGTGGTTTAGCCCTGCAGCCTCACGGCGCCGAGGTCCCAGGTTTGATCCCGGCTCTGGGTCACTGTCCGTGTGGAGTTTGCACATTCTCCCCGTGTTTGCGTGGGTTTCGCCCCCACAACCCAAAGACGTGCAGGGTCGGTAGATTGGCCACGCTAGATTGCCCCTTAATTGGAAAAAAATGAATTGGGTACTCTAAATTTTTTTTTTTTTAAAGTGAGTGGGCAAAAATGTGGCACATGGAGTATAAAGTGTGAGGTTGTCCAGTTTGGCAGGAATAATAGAAAGTTCAAATTCAGAGGTATTGCAAAATACTGTAGTACAGAGGATCAAACGCGGGCCCTCGGCGCCGTGAGGTTGCGCCATTGTGTCACCCTAGGAAAGTGGAGTTAAGGCTACAGTCTGATCAGCATGATCTTATTGAATAGTGGAGCAGACTCAGTGGGACAAATGGCCAACGCCTATATGGTGAGATCTTTTATTTGCTCTTGCAGAGCACCTTGTAATGTTTTATTGTGTTAAATGCAAACTGCTGTAATTTAACACTGACGCGTACAGGGAGATACTAGAGCAGGTGTCTTAATGCTTGCTTAAGGACACTGATTTAAAGGAAGAGAGAGATAGAGAGTTTTAGGGAGAGAATTCCAGGGCCTTTAGCCTGGTCAATTGAAAAGCACAGCTACCAATGGTGAGGCGAAGAAAATGTGGATTGGACAAGAATGTGGCAGGCACATGGATTCCAGGGTTCAGATTCCTGGAGTGGGACTTGAACTCACAGCCATCTCACTCAGAAGAATTAGTGCAGTCCACTGTAGAATTGATACCCCAAGGATTGTTGGTTTTGATGAAACAATTCAGAGCATTTAATACTTATTTCCTGCAGAGCAGGAGTGAGAATGGGAAAATTAGGAACTTATACGTGTGTGAAAATTTTTTCCAATACAGCAGTGTACCCTGCATTTGCTTTGTTTAGCCTGGTTTGGTTTCCAAATAGGGCCTTGTGTTTGAATTTCATTATTCAGTTTGGCAAAGTTCTAATGTTGTTTCTCATGCAGATTTTCCAATCAGATTTATTTTTGTTAATGTAGCACAATCAGTCACTCACGAGGCGAGAAGAGATGAAGTCAATCGATGGCTTTATTATGCAGACTTGTTCCCCAGCAACTCGGTTACAGAATGCGGCTGCTGGGAGAACCCGGGTTCTTATACTCCACCTTACTGGGTGGAGCCAGCAGGCGGCAGATCCAATCATAACCCAGTGTCTGTCCACCAATGGCCTCTCTGCATCACTGGGTACCGTACTACCCCTAATACATACCTCCACAATTAATGCTGCCCCTTCTTAATCCATTGAGCTTTCCTGTAATTAACAGCAAGTTGCGTACTTATTTTGAATGTCTGGCTTTTGTAATTTGTCGGTAAAATAGGCAGGAGATTCATTGCAAAAACTGAATTCAATCAAACAGCATCCTTGCTTGCCATTGTGGCGGACGTATACGGTATATGATTGCCTTCCGAAAGTAATTGTATCACAGCTGACAGTAGTTACAGTCAAAAATGAGACACTGGCAATCTGACCTTACTCCCTCTCTCCCGTGAGGTTACAGTTTCATTTGAGCAGAATAGCCAAGGGACAAAAGAATAAACACTTGTACAATTGTTATTTTGTACTATGGGCAATTGCGAGAATAATATGTTAATACCAGCAATTAAATAAAAATCAAAAACAATTGATACCTCAAACGAAAGCCCTTCTTTGGAAAGATGTGTCCTGTGTCTATCACACACAAGCTATCACATATAGGAGCATCACATTGTTACAGACCCAGATTAGCTACAGAAAAAGCTCATGACATCTTGCATTTATTTAGTGCCTTTAATGTATAAGTCATGCCAGAGACTTGAGCTCATGATCGAGGCTTTGAGCAGAGTAGTGCAGGAGTCGGAAAGGCAAACTTTCAGATGAGTTGTTGAATTTAGATCCCAATCTGTTCAGTTGAATGTAAAAGATCCCAAAGCACTATTCGAAGACGAACTGTTCTCCTCTAATAACCCTCGAGCCCCATGCTAAATTGGGTTAACTGATGATCTAAGATAAAAACAAAAAATGATGGAAAAACTCAGCAGGTCTAGCAGCATCTGTGGAGAGTGAAATGTTTCAATTTTATAATACATTTCTTCACCTTCATGATCTATCTGGACTGCTGTCTGTGGGATCTTTGTGCACTGTTTGGCCGTCACGTTAGCTGACATAAAAGTGATTAAACTTGAGAAGTAGATCACTTTTGTGAACATCTTAAAAATGAGTTATTTCCATTAAATACTGCAGAAGGTTATTGAAGGCCTCAGCGGTGGTCTGTGGGTGGCACTCTTGCCTCTGAGCCAGAAGGATATGAGTTGAAGATCCACGCCAAATCACAGTGAAGTTCCAGACAGTACTAAGGGAGTGCTGTACTGTTGAGGTGCCATCAATCAGACAAGATCCTGTGGCACTATATCAAAGAAGAGTCTTCCCTAGTTTCCTGGCCAATATTTATCCCCTTGCCAGTCATAAAAATTAAAAGACGCTACCTGGTCATGATCACATTGCTGTTTGTGGGAGTTTGCTGTGTACTAATTGACTGCTACAATTTCTACATTGTGATAATGACTGCACCTCAAAAGTATTACCTTGGCTGGTAAGCACTTTGGGATGTCCCGTGGGTGTGAAAGCCACTGTACAATGCAAGTCTTTTCTTTTCAGAAACCTATTTTTTTTGTGTCGTGATTTAAATCTCTTTGATGTATCCAATAGGCTGACCTGAATTGCAATATTCAAGATGATGCAGGAGCATTTTACGGTGTCACTAGTCAATATGAGAGCTCAGAAAACATGACAATCACTTGCTCAACCAAGGTTTGCTCATTTGGAAAACAAGTAGTTGAAAAAGTAGAGGTGAGTTTACCCCAAGGTGAGACAATGTGGACAAGTTAAACTTTGTACCTGAAAAATATAAGTAATTGCTCTTGAATATGTGACCGATGTGGTTCTGGAAAACCTGAACCCATATCACCAGCTTTGCATACATTCATAGACTCGTATGGCATAGCAGAAGGCCAAACAATCCCCCCATGTCTCTGCTAGCAGCATTCTCCTTCGAGCATTTAGAAAATTTTCTTTTTTAAAAAACTGCTTTTTAATCTGATTCCTTTGAGGATGTGGCATTCCAATATGGGAATTGCATCATAATTTGCTGCTTATAAATAAAATTCTTCACCTCTTCGATCAGTTTTTTTTGCCAACTATTTTAAATTTACATCCCCTGTTTACTGACCCTCCTCCCAGTGGAAATGATGAGCACAAAGGAGGAAGGCCACTTCAGTCCACCTTTCCAAAGAGACCTAGGGCTGGATTTAGTCATGGTGTTGGAGATACTGCTAAAGGGCCTGAGAGTAGGGGCAACCCTGATTTGGTGGTCTGCAGTACTTGAGGCCTCAGTTAGTTGGCTGCCTCTGGGCAATGGCAACCAATTGATTAGCTGCCTCCTGGCAACAAACTGCCCTGAAAGGACTAGTCAGCGTGCCTGAATAGGAGCCTGCAAGACCCCTGCCCCCTAGTGTGCTGGGCAGCTCCCAATGTGGCGATGGGCCCTCCTGTCACTGGTGAAATGTCCCAGATGGTGGGAAGAGGTCCTTAATTTTTTTTTTTGTATTTTATTGATTTTTATTTTAAATCCACCATTACACAGATACAGCTATGAACAGTCTGTACAATCCTACACAGAACCTGTACGGAAATAGAAATTGAATGCCTTCAATACATGTAGTTAAATGTTAGTATCATAATTCTACAAGTCTACTACGGGACAGAAACGTTGTCCAAATATGTATAACACTCCTGTTATGCACCCATGGTGGTCAATTTTCTGTAGGCAACTTCACCTATCCATACTGCTGACAGGTCACACTATAAACCCCCAAAACTATCTTACAGAACCCATTCACAGCAGTTTTCACAGAAGAAAAGAGAAATCCAAGAAACACGATCACAGATATAGCAAAGACAACATTGCCACAGATTAAGAGGGAAATCCATGCTAAAGCAGGTTTTATTAGGCAAAGTTATCTATTAAAATTTCAAACAATGGGCACACAAGTCACCTAACATTTAGATTGTTTAACATACAAATGAATCTAAAATATTTTCAAAAAAAGCCAAAATTTAAGATTTTTCCTTTAAATGTCCATGACAGCCATGTTAACAAACTTTTTCCACCCTTGCCCATGGAATGTTACATATTTGGATTAAAAAGTGACTTTCAAACTCACTAACATATCTCAAGTGTGTTTGTGGATTTCATGATAAAAATCCCTGTAACATCCAAGTACACAATTATTTTATCTTTAATATAAAAAAATTAACATTTACAGACATGAACACCTTTAGATGTGAAATGGGTGGCAGGGGAAGGAAGAACAGATGTAGTTGTGCTGGGATTCCCTCCCTATTTCAAAATGTGTTGCCTATTATTGAACTACTAAAACCTTGCATTTACAAAATAGTTGATAAAAATATTCCTCTGAATTGTACAAGAGGTACATCGACCAAAGATAAGGGGACAAGACAGATGTTATTCTGACTTGGCTTTGTTCTCTCCAGCAGCAGATGCCTCATTGTTTTTCCGTTCACCGTTTTCTGCAGGTACTGAATCATCAGTGGCTTCCTGATTAGCCTGTGGGGGATTTGCTTTTGCTGCTCTGGCCTTGACCTTTTTTTGAGCAGCTGGTTTCTTTTTTGGGTTTTCATTGGTTGGTTTTATACGTCTCTTCCTCAATTGCATGGAAGTTGATGGTAGGGATTTGTCTATTACTCGATCAGAGGCCCCCTTCTTAGGCATGTTTGGAGAGTTTTTAAAAAATTACGTATAACGAAAAATTAAAATTTGGGGGGGAAACTAAGAGGCAAACAGATTGCACTTCTGCACAGCAAATTGTGCAGACAGCCCCGAATGCTATACAACTACCTTGTTACAATACAACTATGGAACGTTAATCGAAGAGGTCCTTAATTGGCTACCCAAGTTGCTCAATTGGCTTTTGCACAGGTCAACCTTCCTACCCACTGGTAAGATGGCATTGGGCAAGACGACCGGCATGTCAAGTTCCACCGCCTTCCTGCGGCATTTTGTGCACCCAAACCCCCCCCCCCCCCCCAACCACATAGTCCCTCGAGCCTGCTGCACCATAACCAGACGAGACAGATTTAAAATAATTGGTAAAAGGGGGAAATTGAGAAATTTTTTACGCGGCGTGCTATAATATGCAGTTTGTTTTCATGAAAGGATGGTATGGAAGCCGAGTCAATAGCAGCTTTCAACAGGAAGTTGGATATGTAATTGAAGTGAAAATTATTTGCAGGGGTGGGGAAAGAGCAGGGGAGTGCGACTAATAGAATAACTCTTTCAAAATGCTGGCATGGTACAATGGACAGAATATCCTGCTGTATTGTAAGATTCTATGTCCCCATTTCTGTTAAAATACCTTCTGAAAAAGTTAGAAATACAAATGCTAACATTCAAGGGCTACTCAAGATAATTTCACTCTTGTATTGGCTGGATCCTTTGCAACCTAACCATGTCTGAGAATCCAAGCTAGAGCTAAGAACCAAATTCAAATGTGTGTCGAGATTAAGACTGCATTTATGCTACAGCTAGTTACATTGTAGTGCAAAGCAAGATACAAAAATTATTTCATGCTAGAGCTGGGAGTTCCCTGATGTACCTAATGGTATTTGTAGAACTAGCCTTAGGAGGAGGAGTGCACTTCAGATTCAACAGAATGTTACCAGGGATCCCAGAGTTACCGATTATGAACATAGATTAATTAAACAAAGCTTGCACAAATATAGAAAGTTCAGGGTAATTTGATTTAGGTTTTTGGATTTAAAAAAATAAATTAATTGTTAGCCTACGAATCTGAATGTTAGGCAACGATTCATTTGAATTAAAGGTTTTAATTTTTTTTTTTAAATGCATTTTATTCAAACTTGTATCAAAGTAGGTTACAGCAAATAAACACCCCGGGAAACAGTCTTCCCACCAATCAACTACAGTTTGTACAGATTTTTCTCCTTTTTCACCCCCTCCCCATCACCCACCCTCCTGCGACGAACAGCTCCTCAAACATGGTCACAAACACCCCCACCTTTTCTCAAACTCCCCTGCTGAGCCCCTTAACTCATACTTTATCTTCTCTAACCGCAGGAAGTCATACAGGTCACCCAACCATGCTGCTACCCCCAGTGGCGATGCCGACCACCACTCCAGCAAAATTCATCGCCGTGCAATCAGAGAGGCGAAGGCCAAGACATCGGCCTTCCTCCTTTCCATAAGCTCCGGCTTCTCTGAAACTCCAAATATCGCCACCAAAGTGTCCGGGTCCACTACCTCCTCCACTACCCTGGCTAAGACAGCGAACACTACCGCCCAGAATCTTCCCAATTTTTCACAACCCCAAAACATGTGTGCATGATTCGCTGGCCCCCGCCCACACCTCTCACACTCATCTGCTACCCACTGAAAGAACCCACTCATTCTCGCCGGAGTCAAATGCACCCTGTGCACCCCCTTAAACTGTATCAGGCTCATCCTTGCACAAGAGGAGATACCGTTTACTCTTCGCAGTGCCTCACTCCATACTCCCCAATTGATCTCCATTCCCAACACAGTTTCCCATTTCTCCTTGATCTTCACCATTCGCTCGCCTCCTTGCTCTCCCAGCCACTTATATATATCCCCAGTACTTCCCTCACCTTCCGCATCCGGAAGCAGCAGTTGCTCCAGCAGGGTGTAAACCAGCAATCTAGGGAACCCCTTCCAGACCTTTTGTGCAAAGTCCCTAACCTGTAGATACCTGAACTCACTACCCGTCGGCAGCTCTACCCTCTCCCTTAGCTCCTCCAGACTGGCGAACCCTTCCTCCAAATACAAATCCCTCACCTTGACCAGCCCCACTTCCCTCCACCTCCTGTATACACTATCCATCTCCCCCGGCTCAAACCCATGATTCTCGCACAGCGGCGTTAGCACCGACATCCCTTCCACCCTAAAATGCCTCCTCAGCTGATTCCATATCTTCACCGTGAACTTCACCACTTGGCTCCCTGAATACCTACTCGGAGCCATTGGCAATGCTGCCGTCAGCATAGCCCTCAAACTGGACCCCTTACAAGATTCCTCCTCCATCCTAACCCACTCTACCCCTTCTCCTTCCCACCACTGCCGCACCTTGTCCACATTCACCGCCCAATAATAATGAAGCAAGTTTGGCAAAGCCAACCCCACCTGCTGCCTCTGCCTTTGTAGCAGGCTCCTTCCCACCCTCGGCACCTTCCCCGCCCAGACAGAGTCAGAGATGATTGTGTCGACTTTCCGAAGAAAGGCCTTTGGTATAAAGATCGGGAGAGCCTGAAAGATAAACCAGAACCTCGGCAGAATATTCATTTTCACAATTTGGACCCTCCCCGCCAACGTTAAGTGCAGTGTATCCCACCTCTTAAGATCATCCCTGGCCTCCTCCACCAGCTTCGATAAGTTCCACTTATGGAGTCGCGTCCATTCCCTCGTTATCTGAATCCCAAAGTACCTAAACCTATCCCTCGCTATCGTAAATGGCATCCCCCCGAAATTAGCCCGCTGTGCCAGCTCATTCACCGGGAACACCTCGCTTTTCCCGACATTCAACTTGTATCCCGACAACCCTCCAATCTTCCCCAACAGGCCCATAATCCTTCCCATACTCTCCAACGGATCGGAAACATAGAGCAAGAGGTCATCGGCATAAAGCGACACCCGATGCTCCCTCTGTCACCTCATTATCCCCTGCCACTCTGCCGACCCCCTGAGAGCCATCGGCAATGGCTCTGCGGCCTGCGCAAACAGCAGCGGCGACAGCAGACAAATTAAAGGATTTAATGGGATAGACATAGAGAATGGGGGCGCTTCTCTCAAATGCAGACAAAGTCGCGTTTCACGACGGCGCGAAACGGGCACGGGGACGACCGATTCGGTCCCCCACAGGGGGCCAGAATGGCGCTAGAGCGGTTCACGCTGCCAAATGGCCGCCGCGCCAACCCGCGCATGCACAGTTGGGCCGCGCCAACCCGCGCACGCGCAGAGGACTTCTTCAGCGCGCTGGCCCCGACTCAACATGGCGTCGGTGTTCAGGGGCCGGCCGCGCAGGAAAGTAGGCCCGGGGGGGGGGGAGGCCATCCCGCCGATCCGTGGACCCCGATCGCAGGCCAGACCCCATCGGAGGCCCCCCCCTCCGGTGAAGGATCGCTTTTCCACGCCCCACAGGCCGACCCTTCGCGGCGAGTTCCCGCCGGCAGCGACCAGGGGTGAACGGCGCCGGCGGGACTCTGTTGTATCCGCGCAGCCGCTTGGCCCACCCGAGCCGGAGAATCGGCGGCCCCGCCGATTCTCGCGGCCGGCGCCGCGTCAAACACGCCGGCGCAAATGGAGCCGATTCTCTGCACCTCAGAGAATCGCGCGCCGGCGTCGTGGCGCGGTTGCGGCGATTCGCCGGCGTGGGGCTCGGAGAATCCCCCCCATTGTGTTTTCACTTGCAGGTGAGATCAGAACTAGGGGTTATAAGTACTACGGTCATTAATAAAGCCAATAGGAAATGCAGGAGAAAAGTCTTTACCCAGAAAGCAGTGAGAATGTGGAACTTGCTACGGAGGGAGTGGAGACAAATAGCATCGATGCATTTAAGGGAAATTAAATACATACATGAAGAGAAAAGGAATATACTGATGGGGTGAGATAAAGTGGGGTTTAGAGGAGGCTCATGTGGAGCATAAATATCAACACAGACCCCGAAGCAAAAAGGCCTGTTTCTGTGTATTACATTATGTTTAATTCTATGTAGAATGAGATAAATATTTCCTGCTGGTGGGGAATTTAAGACCGGGGGGGAGGACATGATCTAAAATCAGAGCCATACCATCCAGGAGAGAAGTTGGGAAACACTTCAGAACTCTTCCTTCCACATCACTCCCTCCACTTTATCTACAGTCTGTACCATCTACAAGATACAATGCAGCAACCCACCAGGATCCCTCCATGAGCACTTCCCAAACTCCTGACCTCCATCATCTATAAAATCAAAGGTAGTATGCACATAGGAATGCCACCACCTCCAAGTGCCCCTCCAAGTCTTGCAACCATTCTGATTTGAAAATATTTCACCATTCCTTTATTGTTGCTGGGTGAAAATCCAGAAACTTGCTCCCTAACAACACAGTTAGTGAAATACCATCACCAAATGAGCTTTGGCCCTTCAAGAAGGCAGCTTACTCACCACCTGCTCGAAGGGCAACAAGAGATGGGGAGCAAATTCAAAAATGGTACCCATCATCTGTGCCTGTATTCTTCTGAAGTCTTTTACAGGATAGACTGAAAGCACTTGGGCTTTTCAGTCTGAGAATGAGATATTTGAGAGTTGACATGAGAGTCTGGATGGATGGACTAAGATGGACTGAAAGCATTAAGTATCCGTAATTATCTTATGAATTTCTTTTCTCTAATTGCAACATATTCTGCACACCAGCCAGGGGATCATGAATGTAGGCATTAGTAACATTAAAACCTGATTCATCCTTGAAAGTTTTGGCCAATTAGATTTGAGCTTGCATTAAATGTGACTCCATTTCATCAAAAGTTCTCGAGTTTATACTTTCTTTCCCTTTTCCCTCCAGACTGAATATGCAAGGTTTGAGAACGGACGTTTTGTATACAGAATAAACCGTTCTCCCATGTGTGAATATATGATCAACTTTATTCACAAGCTTAAACACTTACCAGAGAAGTACATGATGAACAGTGTTTTGGAAAACTTCACTATTTTGTTGGTGAGTCTTTGTTCTTGGGCTCATTTAAAATTCCATAACTCACTGAGCACGGACAGGATGAACTGTTGAAGTTATATTTTTTGATATTGTACTCTTGATGAAATTGTTGCTGCAGACCTGATCTCGTGTGAGCAGGATAATGAATAGTTATTTCGACTTGGTGGGGAGCATTCTCAGCTTGGGTGTCCTGCAATAGGGTTTGAACTGAGCGCACAATCTATTTCAGTGCAGTGCTATGGGGATCCCATGTTGTCAGAGGGGGCAGTACTGAGTGTCACACAGATTGAGGCATTTGGATGATTTGGTAAATCACAGCCCATCTACCAGCTTAGGGTGACATAAACAATTAAGTGATACTAATTACAGATAAATAAGGTGTTCTCTATTTTGAATAAAAAGCATTTGAGACCTTGGCCTTTATGAATAGAGGCAGAGTACAAAAGTAAGAAAGTTATCATGAGCCTTTATGAAACACTATTCAGGGTAGTGGACACCACACTTTAGGAAGATTTCAAGGCCTTGGAGAAGATGCAGAAAAGATATAGCAGGGTTGGAAGACTTCTGTTACGTGGAAAAACTGGAGAAGCTGAGGTTGTTTTCCTTAGAGCAGTGAAGTTGAAAAGGAGCTTTACTTGAGATGTTCGAAATCATGAAGGGTTTCAATAGCGTAAATAAGCTAAAACGGTTTCCATTGGGGGGGGGGGGGTGGTGCTAGTCTGTAATCAGTGGTTACATATTTAAGATTCCAGCAAAATAATGAGAAAAGATGAGAATTCTTTTTACGAAGCGAGTTGGACAATTTAGCATGGCCAATCCACCTACCCTGCACATCTTTAGTGTTGTGGAGGTGATACCCAAGCAGGCACTGGGAGAATGTGTAAACTCCACACAGACAGTGACCCGGAGCTGGTTCGCTTACCACCGTGCCGCGTTCTGTTTTGTTTTCTATGTTGTGAGAGAAGTGCTCAGGTCTATTTTTTGTATTCCCCAGGTTGTAACAAACAGGGATACGCAGGAGACGCTTCTGTGCATGGCGTGTGTGTTTGAAGTCTCAACCAGTGAACATGGAGCGCAGCATCACACCTATCGGCTTATGAAGGAGTAATCCTTGGAAGTTTCGTTCCCTTTCTGGAGAGAAAAGAAAACACACAGCTGCAGTTCAATAGACTTAAAACCTCAATACATGTGGCAGTGCCTCAAATCAATTGATACACCAAGAACACATCTGAGTTTTGATGTGGGTAGCCTTTTTAATGTGTGTGTGTGTGCGCGTGTGTATATACATCAACAGCTGTGAATTATGGTACGTTGTGATAGCTTTTTATATTGAATTTACATGTGCTTCAAAATACCTTTTTTTTTTTAAGAAAAATGCCTGTTTGTTAGGTTACTACATTACAAAAATGGGACTGTCATGTCTGGAAAAAAAAAATTATTTCGTAATTGTTGGGAGTGTCGTTTAGTCAGTAAAAGTTTTTCTGTGATGACAGAAAAGACAAAAAATAGAACATAATGATTGTAGACACAATGCATTTAACTGTGGGATGACTGTCTGCCTATGTAAAGATAATTTATTTAAAGAGGTTTTTTTTTCCAAAGATGGTATATTCACAGGTATATATTTATCAACATGTGAATATGCAGGAGAAAGCATCAGGATGAAATTCATGGCTTCAGGTCAACAGGTATTGTAATGCTGGTGAAATAATGTCAGTCATTTGACAGTCTGTTTGCTTTCAGGTTTCCTTATTTTTTTTTAAACAAAAACACACACACTCCTTATTTTTAAGATGTTATTTAAATTGGAGTACAGTGACTTGCGACACTAAATGAACAGTTTGAGTGAAACCTACAGTGAAAGCACGCCAAACAATCTTAAAGATGGTGTTAGATGCTAAATTATCAGGAGCACGATAGAGTGCAGACCCGTAATGGAAGAATATAGGTCATTGATCGATTAGATCTCTTTTAGCCACTTAACGTGACAGTGCTCTTCAGTGATGTCTGCAAAGAGTGCACAAAAGTTTTAATTTTTATTTTCAGAAAGCAAGATGTGTGCTGTTGTTTTGTAAGCCTTTTTTTTGGGCGGGGGAGGTTGATTCCTAAACATGATTTATAAGTGAGGAAACAGTTAACTGGTTGGGACGTCATCAAATTTCTGGAGATTTGTTTGTTTTGAGAATTGGGCATAAAAGTTAAAATTGAGAGTTTTGTCATGTAAGAAACAAAGTTGCCTTTTCACAGGGAAAACAGGAGTTTGACTACTTAACCTTTTCTTACCCATCTTGGCTCAATTCCTGGTGATAGTTTGCAGGGAATTTGTGTTTGTGTACAGATAGGGATGCATTGTTTTAGATCCTGGATTGGGATGAGGTGGGCGCTTTCTAATACCAAAATAAAACTGACCGTATCAGAAGAATTTTTGATGAAAATACTGTGAATTGAGAAACAGCACAGTGTTTTAGTACATTTCTATAATTCTATTTTGTAATAGTGTTCGGAAATTTACTTTAAAGAGAAGTGTATTTTTTGCGTCTGGGAGAAGTGCATGTTTAGAAATAAATCACAAGGGATTAGTTCAGTGCTCACAAACATGGTCCCGACATATGTTTGTAATGTTGCTCACTTTAAGAGGCTTGTAAATGAACCAGTATGATTTGTGTTCTTGAGTTGACGATTGGTTTGGTGGTGTGTGTTTCTATAAACTAAAAGAAACCGCCGACAAGAAATGAACAGCGTTACATCCAGGCAAGCAGGAGGACTAATGATGTCTCTCTGTTCTGAGCACTTGATTCCATTTGAGATGCGAAATACTCTTGTGGGCTGTCTCACTTTTTTTTTAACGTGTATGTTTCAATTTCGGTACTTGCGCGTGTAATCAGATGTGCATTTTCCACATTAATTTGGCAGGTAAGGTAACGATCGTGTAAACGAACCAGGTTAACATGTGTAAGCTTTTGAATTTAAGTTGCAACTTCTGTACTTTGAAATATTCAGCAGTGGCACAGTCACTAAATGTCCATTTTTGGGGACTTGAGAAAATACCATGGTTTTAAAGCATTGTCTTTACACAATTAAACTTGTAAATGGAAAACACTATTGTGATCACAGTTCATTGTAAGAAATCAGTGAAATCCAAATACGATGTTACTGAGGCTGTGAGTTCTTTCCTAAGCTGGAAGCTTCTGATACGTTATCAGTAATGTTTTTTTCTGATATAATTTTAATTCAGTGCTGCCAAAGCGTAGATTAATCAGTGCCTTAACAGCATACAATAGGAAACTACAGTCCACCTGTAGATCTACTCATTTAAATTGGGAAATTTGTGCTTTGAGATCTGTTGCGTGCTTTGACTTGTTACTGTGATAGTTTCCAACCTAGCTGTGTTGTGAGTGGTGAATCCAAACATACTTTAACGGTATTTTGAGAATTTATTATTAAAGTGTGTTAAAATTATGCCAACTCAATGCTAGTGACAAAACGATCACTTTCAATCCAGTCAAACAAGGACCTTGTTTCACAGTTTGGATTATGATCAGCACAGAACAGAACGCAAGAGTAGCCAGCTGTTTCGACACATGCCTTTACTAACTAATGACCAAATAACAATCTTCATACATTTCCTGCACTCCAGCACGTAAGTGCCTTTGTTTTTTGATATTCCAGCCTAGAAAAGATCTGTTCAGTCAAATGAAAAATAAATTGTGTGCAGACCCAGTCAAATGAAAAATAAATTGTGTGCAGACCAGAAACCAAATAAGAAATAAGTAAGTGATCACCTTTAATGCCTTTTACTGAGCTGAGTTTTGCAAGCAAATTGTAATGGAATAAATCTGAAGATGGCATTTAGAAGAAGTGTGTTCAGAGAAACCGAGAGACAGATTCAAAAAGGTTAAAAAATTGTACAGCGGAAGCAAAAAAGACAAAATTATTGTAATTTATTTTTTTAGCGGATGTTATAAGGTTTGAATCTTGGGCGGATTTTCACCGTTGTATGAGAAATCATGCAACAGTTGAGAAATCATGCAACAGTTCTTGGCTAAAATTGTACAGTACTGTGTCAGCATCAAACTTGCACAGATACAGTGCCTGTTGTGGAGAATCTATTGTAGATTAAATAATACTGATTTAAGTTATCCTTTTAAGAAATACACAATGCTAACCTCCAACATTATATAACTACAGATTAAATGTGAGGTTTGTTTTGCATAAAATTAGGTAGAATGTTCAGTACAGAAACATGCCCTTGGCCACAACAGATCCATGCCAGTGATCCTACTCCACACGAGCCTCCTCCATCTTACATCATCTCACCCTTTCAGCATATCCTTCTATCCCTTCCTCCTTCATATGCTTGTTCAACTTCCCTTTAACTGCATCTATGCTATTCGCCTCAACCATTCCCTGTGGTAATGAGTTCCACATTCTAACCTCTAGGTAAAGAATTTTCTCTTGAATTCCCTTTTGGATTCATTAGAAACTATCCTATATTTATGGTCTTTTCTATCAGGACTCTTCAGAATTTTGAGTACCTCTATTACATCTCTCCTCAACCTTTTAAGGAGAACAATCCTAGCTCCTCCAGTTTCTCAAAGTATTTGAAGCCCCTCATCCTTGTTACCATTCTAGTGAATCCCCTCTTTTGGCTTAACAGTGAACTGTTTGATGCACAAACAATTAGGTCTATTTCTTTATTCAGTAGCCATTGTATTGTCATTCACGTGTGCAAAAGCATCAAGAGCCATTAGCTTGGGTAATTGCCAAGATCGATCTGTGAGATTCCACCCATCACAGCAATGATCTGAATTTGAAAAGGGAGCGTTTACTTGGCATTGCAGTTGGATGATTCAGGTTTCTTCATGTTTGGATAGAGTCTGCAGCACAGAAGCAGGCCATTTGGCTCAACATGTCTGTACTTGTGCATCACAAGAGCTTCCTCACACTGATCTTCTAAACCTATCAGCATATCCTTCTAATCCTTTCACTCTCAAGTGTTTTGTCTAGCTTCTCCTTAAATATAGCTATGCTGTTCACCTCCCATGTGGTAGTGAGTTCCACAGTCTTATCACTCTGGATTAAAAAGTTCCTTTGAATTCCCTGATTGATTTCTTACTAGTGATCTTATATTTATGACCTGTGGTTCTGGTCTCCCCAGAAGTAGAAAACACTTCTCTAAGTCTACCCTAATGAACTCCTTCATAATTTTAAAGACTTCTATTAGGTTGTCTCTCAGTCGTTGCTATCCTAAAAAATTATGGATGTTATCATCCATCATTAATTGAATACGTGCAATTTTCCAGAATAGATTAACTGTTTGTCAGATTATGCGAGTGTTTTCAGCCTACTCATCAGCTTTGAGCATAAAGAAAGAATGACTTGTGTTTATATAGTGCTTTTAATGACCACTGAATGTTTCAAAGCACTTTACAGCCAATGAAGTATTTCTTAAAGTATGATAACTGTTATACAGCAGGAAATACAACAGTCAATTTGCCTGTAGAAAGCTCCCACAAGCAGCGATGAGATAACCAGATAATCTGTTTTGGAGATGTTGATTGAGGGATAAATATTGGCTAAGATGCTGGGGATAACTTCCCCACTCCTCTCCAGGCTCTTGTCTTGGGATCTTTTGCATCCACCTGAGAGGGCAGAGGGGGTCTTCAGTTTGAAGGTCACGTCTGCAGGGCACAAGTCAGGAGTGTGATGGAATACTCTCACTTGCCTGGATGAATGCAGCTCTGACAGCACTCAGGAAGCTCAACACAATGCAAGGCAAAGCAACCTGCTTGTTTGCTCTCATTCCCCCCCCCCCCCCCTCCCCCCACCACCACCTTAAATATTTTATCGACCTCTGATGCATAGTGGCTGCAGTATATACCACCTGCATGATGCATTGTTACAACTCACCGAGGCGCTATCAACAGCCCAAATCTGAAATCCATACCATCTAGGAGGATAAGGGCAGCAAATAATTGATTATCTATGCTGATCAGATTTTCTTCCGTAAAGTATAATTCCTCTTTGCTCTCCTTCAAACTCACATTCTGTAATTACATTTCTGCCCATTGTTTGAGATGATTCATGCTCTCCTGTCAGAGTTTCTATTTTCTCATGCCATTCTACGTTCAAAGTTTTCATCTCTTAAAATATCTTTTTGGATATGCAATGTTTTCCCAAGTTTTCTTTCAAACGCCCAACCATTTTTTTCAGCTGTGTAGTCTCTTTCTCGTACCTCTTGACTTTCTCCTGAAATATAGAACGTTCCTGAGTCTTTCACTTCTGAATTTCAAGATGGTGTCACCATTCACTTGGAAGCAAAGAGATTTCCCGCACCTGCTGGTTTTAGCGGGCTCCATTAAATTAGTGATTAGGCTCAGCTTTGTTTAAAAAAAAAAAAAAAAAAAACCTCAACAATGGCTGCCTGGACTAGTTGTCTGCAGAGTTCTCCTGCCCGATGTTTATGTTTAAAGTCGTGAATTTGTCGAATCCTGACTTTTGCTCGCCTTTATTTGAGTTTTATAAGTCATTTTTCTCTTGTCATATTCAACTAATTATTGATAAAAACATTTTGGAGCCACGTGTTATGGTGCTGACTTGAGGATCACGTTTTTAGTGACAGCTTTTCTCAAACTGCTCTTCTGACTCTGAAATTTCTAAAGGTTTCTCAGGACTTGCTGCTGCCTGGAGTTTAAAAAGATTTAGTGCACTTTCACTGGACCTGCTGACTCTGCACTCTTGGATTAGAAGCTGGACTTCCAAAGGAGATTCAATGCAGTCCTCTACTGCAGTAAGAAAATTTTAATTTCTGCCTTCAGCTTCCAAGGCTTTCATTGGAACTTTTTTTTCTAGTGGTTTTACCACTGAGCCTCTGCTTCTGAAGCTTCTTTTCAGATCAGGATGCTTTGTTAATTTTTTCCCCCAAACTTGATGCATTTTAGTTTTTCTCTGAAGTTCGTGCAAGATTTTTTTGTGTCTTTCCATAATCTGCCACCATGTTGTAGGGTGCTGGTTACAGTTCAGTAGGTCTGCAGAAGTCTTTGTAGTCTTCAGTAGGTTAACTGGAAGTCTTCATTGATTCCTGGAACTATTTACAAGTACAGGAAAGAGTACAAGTTAGGAGCTGGCCCTTGTTGGTACACATTGTCCAACATGTAACTGACCCTGGGTAAGTCTGGAGAACACTATTTGGACGATACTGTACTCAGTCCCACATTAACCCTACATGTGCCAGACCATTATACTGCAGGAACTACATCTCCGTTCCTTCATTATTGCTGTGTCAAAAGCCTGTAACTCCCACCCTAATAGCACCCTAATCTACACCACATGGACTGCAACAGTTCAAGAAGACGGTTCATCCCTACCTTCTCCAGAGCAATTAGAATGGGCAGCAAATGGTGGCAAAACCACAATGCCCACATTCTGTGAAAGAATAAGAAAATCAATCTCACGCTACGGCAGTCGCTCTGTATTGTACTGTCAGCCTAGGCATTTATGCTCAAGTCTCTGGAGTAGGTCTTGAACCTGCAACTTTGTGATTCAGAGGTGAGAATTCTACCAATTGAGTGAGTCTTCAGTCCTTGGGAGTCTAGCATTTAATATTCTCACTGCATCCTCACTAGCATCGCCTTGACCCAGTCATTAGTGTTCCATTTATGATTCAAGTGTTGGGGATCTTGATGTTGAGAAATGTTCCCTTACCATGTGAGAACATCTCAGATTCTTCAATGTGCTTATCATTCAGATACAGTACAGAAATCTGTAACTTTCAGCTTCTAGTCCTATACCCTGTTGACTCAGAAGTTCTTTTTTTCTCCTCAGCCGGTTAAATGCAGAATCACAAGTTTATGTGTACCTTCCCTGAATTGTACAGTGGCAAAGGAGGCTATTTGGCCAATTGTGCATGTGACATCTCTTTGAATGAGCTATCCAATTAGTTTCATTCCCCTGTTCTCTCCCCACAGCCCAGGAAATGTTGCCTTTTGAACTAATTATCCAATTCCCTTATGAAATTTCCAATGGCACTTTCTTCCACCGCCGTTACAGACAGTGCATTCCAGATCATCACAACTCACTGTGTATTTCCATGAAGTGAAGTGATTTTTGGAACTTCGATTATTCATGAAATAGTGTGTTGTACACAGCCTCTTATTGTACTTCCAGATTTGGGTGCAAGCTAAAGTTCTGACTAATTTCAGCACCTTGGGCTGGTTCCCTGCATAACTTAGCTGTTTCGAGCTGAGTCACTGGGATGGGCAAGGGAAGGGAAAGAGAATAGAAAGACCGATTAGCAACCTCCTTCTCCCAGCACCAGACTTGCCTCCTACCCAGTTAGGTATAGAATAAACCATGACAGCTTTAGTAATCTTTGACAAGTGTAGCATGGAATCACAGTGAGGAGCGTGCATGAGCACAGATCCCTAATGTACGTAGATAGCTTCCCAACATGTTTCACATTTACTCACTTCAGTTACTGCTGTTCCTGTGGCTAACAGCAACTTCCGTACAGCTCTGCAGGAGAATATAAATGATCTCAAAACAAAAAAAAACTTCCTTGAAGGAACTGAAAACTCAGATTCTGTTTGTTGGATGAGTTTTAATTACGTTTAAACCCACTTTCCTGTTTATTTCTATCAACCCATAAATTTTGGGAGGTGTTTTGTTTAATCATTAGCTATATATATTTTGGAGGTCCGTAGTCCTTTTTTCTATGCCCAGAATTACATTTTTATTCCAGATCTATTGTGTGAGGGTTTTCAAAATAAAAGGGCACTTTGTATACATGTCCACGGGAGTTTAAAACCAGTGACATACAGACATGAAAACATGCATACTCGGATACACTTGTGCACACAAGCACAAGTACAGACAGTTGCATGCATGCACACAAACACACAGCTGAAGTAGCTGAGGTCTGAATGATTAAAGGATGCAAAAAAAAAAAGGCTTTGTGTGCGTAAACTCTTAGTCACAACAAGGCCATTTTGACACAAGTTAAAACATTTCAGGTGGTGGGGTGGTTACGAATTACTTTAATTTTGCAAACGATAATGGGTTGTAGATTTGGCCATTTTAGTGTGGGAAATTTAGAAACTGTATGCAGATGTTTCTCTAATCTTTGTGACCCTGTGTGATACATCAGAACGATGTATATTATTTTGTGGTGGATTTTAGTTACAAATTTAAGTGTCACAGTTAATATCCAAAACAGCCCCTGTTACCTCCTTATTGACCA
Source organism: Scyliorhinus torazame (assembly GCF_047496885.1). Classification (NCBI taxonomy): domain Eukaryota; kingdom Metazoa; phylum Chordata; class Chondrichthyes; order Carcharhiniformes; family Scyliorhinidae; genus Scyliorhinus; species Scyliorhinus torazame. The sequence goes on from NC_092716.1 coordinate 191,610,655, forward strand.
ATAGTTTAGTTGCAGCCTGCGTGCAATGGTGGCCTGTGACTTGATCAAGTGAAGATTAGCCAGGGAGAAAAAAATGTGCCTGAGATAAGATAATAAAAGGAGTTCAGTATCCTTTAAACCTAAGTAGCCTTTCACTTTTTTTCCTATCTACAAGTTCTTTCTGTAAACAATTGTTTATTGCCATGTGTGTCTGCTCACATTTATAAAATAACTCATTGAATTTAACATTTGCTTATTTTTGTGTGTTGTACGTAATGTGTATGAAATGGTATTGTGGCTTTAACTGATGCTTTGAACTATGGTCAGTGGTTACTTTTAATATCACATACAGCTGGTAAATTTGATAGAAATTTCTTTTTTTGATCTATACACTCCTATAAAATTAATTGACATTAAAACTTCACGCATCTCTTGTATTCCAAGGCGAGACTCTGGTCTTCAGTAAGTAATGTCAGCACGGGGAACACTGCTATATTTGATAATCGTATTATGGTTCTTTTCGTTTAAAAAAAACACAGAAGTACTTCACTGTTGAATGTGGACAGGTGTGTTTGCCCTTTTAATTTATTTCAAGCACTTGCCTTAGCCCAAATCTTTGCCCTCCTGCAAATGTGTCCCAGTGATCTTTCCAGCTGGTTGCAAGGACACTAATTTATTAACAGTCAAAGAAGGAGATTATGTCAAACTTGCAAGCTGTACTATATGTTTGTATTGCTGTTAATGTGCAGGTACTGGTACCTTTTTTTGGTTATAACCATTTAAAATGTTGGCTTCAATGTAAACTCATCATTACTATGGATAGTTATATGAAATTTATAGGGTTTGTGTGCAGAGAATTTTTTAAAGGTGCTTTGTATAAAGGATGTATCTTAGCTTTCTTGGTACAGATGTGTGATAACCTAAATATCCATGACAGTTAAGTGCAATTATTTGATCATCACTGAAACACAAGTTGTGTGCCCTTTACAGCAAATGTTTGACACATTTTAATGACACATTTTAATGCCTTCCTAATAAAAGTGGTAGACATTTTGTAGCTTTCTAGAAACTTTGTATTTGTATTCATACAGTATAAATCAACAATAAAAAGGAGAATACCTTATCGCTTTTCTTCTTACTGTCCAGAAGTGCTCCAGTTTCTTTTTTGGCTTGGTTCATTCATACCTGATTGTGGATTTGTTACATCTGGATCCTTACAACAGCAACAACCTGCATTTATGTAGCACCTTCAAAGAAATAAAACTTCCCTTGGTGCTTCACAGGAGATGGCCCAGGTATGGAGATGCTGGGACAACTTGAGCAAAGCGGTGGGTTTAAAGGAACACCTGAAAGAAGAAGAAAGAGGTTTAGGGAGGAAATTCCAGAGCTCAGCATTGAGGTGGCTAAGTCACAGCTGCCAATGGTGGAGCGATTAAAGTTTGGGATCTGAAAGAGGCCAGAATTGCGGGAGCACAAGAAATCTGGCCATTGGCACCTGGCTCTTTGTGGGCGATTGCAAATTGGCTGCAAAAGTTTCCTACACTTCAAATGTGCACAATGCCTGCAAAGTGCTTTGATGGGGGGGGGGGGGGGGGAAGAGAGAAAGAGAGACTCTGATGCAGTGAGGCCAGTGCTCTGAGGACAAGAGTTCAAACCCCATCATGGCCCCTGGTGGAATTTAAATTCAATGAATAAAATCTGGAATTAAAAAGCCAGCCTCCGTAATGGTGACATGAAACTATCATCGATTGTTATAAATGCCCATCTGGTTCTCTAGTGTCCCGTAGAGAAGGGAATCTGGCCTTTTGGTGAATCCACATCCACAGCAATGTGCTGGACTCTTAACTGTCCTCTGAAATGGCCTGGCATGTCACTCCGTTCAAGGGCAATTAGAGATGAGTAGCCCCTGCTGGATGTGACAGTGCACCCAGATCCCATGAAAGAAATTAAGATTAATTGTGTTGGGTAAATGTTTAAATTTATTAATTACTATAGTTAATTTACATTTATATAGAGTACTGTGTCTCTGGAAGGATTTCATATACATTGAGATTCTGAAGGGGTTTGATAGAGAGATTATTTCTGGTTGGGAATCTAGAACATTGGGGCACAGTCTCGGGATAAAATGTTGATAATTTTAACAGATTCGGAGAAATCTCTTCACTCTGGGGTCTGTGAATCATTAGAATTCTCTAGCCCAGAGGGTTGTGGATACTCCATTGTTGAATACATTTAAGGCTGAGATAAACAAGAGTTTTGATATCTCAGGAAATCAAGGGATATAAGGAGTAAGCAGCATTGTGGAGTTGAGGTAGATCTGCCATAATTGATTTGAATGGTGGAGAAGGCTTGAGGGGCTGTACATTCTTCTCCTTTGACTATTTTCTTGTGTTTTTATGTGACTTGCCTTATGGCCACCATTTTTATTTAGGCAAAAGCAAATAATGAGATTTGGCACGAAAACATTGTCAGTTTTATTATATTGAAGCTCAATCACCAAGAAAATACAAAAGTCTTCAGCACCTCATGGGGCAAACCAATTTACTTCCTTGGGCTTCATACCGGGTGAGAGGCTCGTTATTTGCAAAACCCTGCATAACTGAGTCATCTAATTGAGGTGTTTAAGAAGTACTAATTCAGGTGATTAAAGAATTTGACAGGGGTAGATAGCAATGATTTCCTATGCTTGGGGAATCTAAAACATTACAGTCTTGGACATTGTGGTGATATGCATCACTGTAAATACACAAGGGGTTAATGTAAATACACTAAGACTAAGTAAACACTAGAGAGAGCACCCAGAGACATGACATGCAGACATACAGCTAATGAACACATAGAATAGGACACGACCAATGGGCAGTCAAGACACCCAGAGGTGACACTAACATAAGGGGGCATGCTCTTTTTCTTTCCACAGGCGACATTCCGAGAGAAGGACAGGGGCAGATCAGAAGCATCACACCCACCGCATGGCATAGAGCAGACTGGTTAGTTAGACTGAGTTACTATAGCAAGATTAGCAGGAGAATCGAACTCCAGTAGGAGAATTGTTAACTGTTCAATAAATGTGTTAAACCTATCTCCAAGTCTGTACCTTCCTTTGTCAGAGCATACTTCAAGGAAGCAGCTTATGCTACATGAAGAAGCATAACACATCAGACATAACCTTAAAATTAGTGCCAGGCCCTTCAAGAAATACTTCACATGAAGGCCAGGGTTTTACGCTCCTGTTCACGTTAGGCAGGTTCGGCGACGGGAGCAGAAAATGTCACTAGAAGTCCAAAGTCATGTTTTGCAAAGTCGTGAAAGCTTACCGCAATCTACCCCTCTATCAATGGCGGGCCCCGATCCCAGCATTCTGCATCAGTGTCAGAACCCCCTGGGCTAGTACGTGGTCTATTCCAACCCCATTTGACCTGGAGTCGCAGCACAAGTGAAATTAGATATTTTAAAATACATGAGGTTCTTGGCTGCGCCCAATAAATTAGTCATCAGGTTTGCAACTTTAACACAAATAACATTTTAGTATGCACAGTATTATAATAAAAATGACAAGATGTAACTGATTATAAAATACCTCTTTCCCCCCCCCCCCTCTAACTACCCTCTCTCCATACATACATATATATACAGTACAGAGAGGAAAGGGTGATTGAGAGGTAAAAGAAAATATTAATAAAATAAAAGGATAAAGGATCTTTAGCTAATCTTGGGGATACCGGACTTGACTTGGGAGACCACCAGCTTGACTTGGGGGTACGGGGGCGATTCCAATAGAGACCAAGGGAGTCTGGGGTAACACTCAAGGGAGACTGTGTTAGCACCCAAAGGGTATCTGCGTAACACCTGAAGGAAACTGGGGATGACTTTAAATGTCATCCTAGTACATTATTGTCTGTATGAGAGTTCAGGTTTTCAGTTTGGTACCTCTTTCTAGGTGTGAGATGGTGTTTTCTAGCAAGGTTGTCCACTTTCTCTGTAAATTCAGGGTCATTTCAAATTTACAGCAAAGATGTGCCAGGTACTCACTGTTTTTAGAGCAATAAAGCAGTTCTTTCCACAGCAAGAGAAAGAGTTCCTTCTCCTTCCACGGTCAAATCACTTCTGCCCAGTTCTCTCAGAAAGCATCACGCAGGAACCAATCGATGACTGTTGTCAGGTAGAACTCTGTCCCTGGCCAACCCACCGGTTGCCTGTCAGCCAATGGAATGGCCTTTCTCAAATCCACTTGGCCCGATGAGTCTGGTTTCTCCACTCCAAAACACAAAACCGAGGAACACCCTGTTTTGGCAAGCGCTCTTCTGCTTAAAGGCACATTCCGATTATCAAAATAAAAAAAATTAATGGGAACAAAGGAAATAAGCAGGAAGGACTCCTACATTGGGAACATCAATATAATTGTATTTTTGTCTCATTATCGGGCCCATATGTCATAATCATAGTTTCTCTTCCCCCCCCCCCCCCCATCCAAATGTTTATTCACAGCTACGTGATGGAAAAATGCATGAAACATGACTGGGTTCCAAAGGCATGCACCTGGCGAGCGCACCTCTGAGGGGAGCTCAGAGGAGCACTTGCGGAACTGCTCAGTGTTGATTTGAGGCTGGATTTGGGGACACCAGTCTTGACTTGGGAGACCACTAGCTTGACTTGGGGGGGGGCGGGGGGGGGGGGAGGTACGGTGGTTGACTCCAATGGAGACCAAGGTAAGACTCCAAGGGATACTGGGGAAACACTTGAGGGAGATTGGGGTAATACCCAAAGGGTATCAGCGTTACACCTGAAGGAAACTGGGGTAAGACTTTAAAGGTACCAAGGTAACACGAGGAGGACTGGAGTAACATTGAAGGAGTGCCAGGGGCTGACTGCAGGGCACCAGGGGGCCTCGACAGGGAAGACGGATTGGGGAGACGGGGTTTGACTCCGGGATACCAGGGGTTTGGTTGGGGGGTGACTCCAATGTACTAGGTGTTTGATTCCAGGGTACCGGAGGTCTAATTGCGTACAACCAGGTTTTGCCTCCAGGGAATTGGGGCCCAGATGGGTGAGAATGGTAGGAAGGGAAACCCTTGTCAATGCAGCGAGTGGCAGTGGGGTCTCAGCATGCACTACCAATTCCATTCAAATATTTACGGGGGGGGGGGGGGTGGGGGGTGGGACATATGGAGGTGGCATGTTGGCAAGGCTAAATGAAAAATTTGTAATAGTACCCTGTGTGGCTGAAACAGTTCCGTTTTAATGCAATTAACATGAGTAATCAAACTACTCATGCAATTATGCCCACTCAAGCACCACTTATGTGTGTGAATGCCATTGATTGCTGCTTTGCAATTAACTCTTGGTGTATTGACTTGCAAAATCAATGACTACCATGGTGTGCCTGTGCCACTGATGGACCGGGCAAGCAATTACATTCCTTTAGAGAGTTGGAAATGGCACGCTGCCTGAGAACAGCACTTCTAATCCTCAGCTATGTGCTGAGGTGCATTTGGACAAATGACCCCCATAGACCAGGTTGAGCGAAAGCCCTTAGAGTGAAGCTTTGGACAATGCCTAAGATAAGAGATCAGGATGCAGTAGAATGACCAAAGCTCTGGCCACTCAGTCATATGGTGTGGGTGTTGTCAAAGCAATACGCAAAGTAAGGACTGGATAGCAAGGTGGTGGCCAGGACACGAGTCAGTGGGCTTTGGGGGGGCAATTTCAGGTGAAGGATGGACAAAGAGTGGTGCTTCGGGTACAAATTCTAACTGTCAAATATCTCTCTTTGATAATGCAGTGAGAAGTATGTACAGAACGTGGCGTCTGGTTATCTCTCTGTCGTCCTTCTCGCTCATAGATAGGAGATAAGAGGAAGATGCCAATTTAAGTGACTGGCTGGGCAAAGGCAGGCACAGAACTGAGAGCAAGAAGAGGTGGCAAGACCTTATAACAATAAAACCCAGACTGAGTATTACTATTCGGCATCCAGTAACTTGCTTTCCACATTTCAAAGTATCCTGAGATAAATCTCATGTTAAATGACATCTTAAGAGAACCTGTGATACAGTGGTGTTTTATTGACATGGAAGCTTGAATGTATGTGACAATCCAAGGCAGAGATGTACTGAAAGGAGAAATTCAAATCCTGGAAGTGGATCCTTGGTGAATGCATATGAAGGAACACGTTAATTGGGAGAAGATTCGTGGGAATTCTTTTTAGAGAGTGGAGTTTGAAAAAAAACAGTGAAACAAGTTATCTAGTGACAAACATCTGGGGGGATTTGATGAGTAATCCACAAGTTGTATTGGGTGGCATCTGTCTCTTGGTTTCAGGGTGTGGTGTGTCTGACCACAGTTGGCCGGTTGGCTTACAGGGACTGTGTACTTACTGAGATAAGTGGTATTATCCTTAAAAATCTTTGTACATCTCTGCATAAATGGTTGGGGTGAAGGAGTAGTGTATTTAAGTTAATAATTTCTTGTTTAATAAATGTTTTATTATTTTGCTAAAACTTAATTGGCAATCTCTAAACAAAAAATAAAAGTTATGGTCTATTGAGCCAGGCTTCCATTCTGGGACCTGACTGTCCAGTGTGATGAAGGTAGAAATTGGTATTTATTATATTTTATATTTGTGGCAGGAATGTTATTTTTAAAATCCCGCTTAAAACTACAGACAGGCAGTGTTCTCAGGCTTTTCTGATTGGAAGGCTGTGACTAGTGATGTTCCGCAGGGTTCAGTGTTGGGACCTTTGCTGTTCGTAGTATATATAAATGATTTGGAGGAAAATGTAACTGGTCTGATTAATAAGTTTGCGGATGTCACAAAGGTTGGTAGAATTGTGGATAGCGATGAGGACTGTCAGAGGATTCAGCAGGATTTAGATTGTTTGGAGACTTGGGCGGAGAGATGGCAGATGGAGTTTAATCCGGACAAATGTGAGGTAATGCATTTTGGAAGGTCTAATACAGGTAGGGAATATATAGTGAATGGTAGAACCCTCAAGAGTATTGACAGTCAGAGAGATCTAGGTGTACAGGTCCACAGGTCACTGAAAGGGGAAACACAGGTGGAGATGATAGTCAAGAAGGCATACACCATGCTTGCCTTCATTGGCCGGGGCATTGAGTATAAAAATTGGCAAGCCATGTTGCAGCTGTATAGAACCTTAGTTAGGCCGCACTTGGAGTATAGTGTTCGATTCTGGTCACCACACTACCAGAAGGATGTGGAGGCTTTGGAGAGCATGCAGAAGAGATTATCAGGATGTTGCCTGGTATGGAGGGCATTAGCTATGAGGAGAGGTTGAACAAACTTGGTTTGTTCTCACTGGAACGAAGGAGGTTGAGGGGCGACCTGATAGAGGTCTACAAAATTATGAGGGGCATAGACAGAGTGGATAGTCAGAGACTTTTTCCCAGGGTAGAGAGGTCAATTACTAGGGGGCATAGGTTTAAGGTGAAAGGGACAAGGTTTAGAGGAGATGTACGAGGCAAGTTTTTTTACAGAGGGTAGTGGGTGCCTGGAACTCGCTGCCAGAGGAGGTGGTGGAAGCAGGGACGATAGTGACGTTTAAGGGGCTTCTTGACAAATACATGAATAGGATGGGAATAGAGGGATACGGACCCCGGAAGTGTAGAAGATTTTAGTTTCGACGGGCAGCATGGTCGGCACGGGCTTGGAGGGCCGAAGGGCCTGTTCCTGTGCTGTACTTTTCTTTGTTCTTTGTTCTGAAAGCTGCAGAAGTGATGTAACCATTGTTTCTAACCATTTTCTTGTTTACACATTGATGCTGAATGGGATATAGTTTTGATTGCTGGAGATTCCCTGGGCTGTAGATAATTTATGAGGAATGGTGTCGTCCTAGCTAAGCAGGTCATGGGACATTGTGGGATACAGATGATTTAATTAATGGGAGGAGTCAAGTCTGACTGTGGTTTATGCAATCTGTTGGAAGATTTTAAGTTGAACAGAGGTTTGCATTGGATTTGAGTCTGACAAGACAGAATTTCCCAGGTTGTTTCTGAAAAGGTCTCTCTCTCTCTCTCTCTCTCTCCAAAGATCTGCTCAGAAAAGCAAGTAACCCTGATTGTTAACTTTATTTATAAGTGACATTCGAACTGTATTGAGTTGCTTAACTGGAATATCTTCTTGGGCAGTCCCTCAGGGTCGAGATTACTTGTTTCCAGCTAAGGGAGAGGTGGGTTCTGCGGTGGCTGAATACTCCAACCTTGTATCCGCAGACTCTGTCAATGGTTTGGCAAGTGGTGTTTGATGAGATGAGTAGCTTGGATGCTCTGAATTCTGTGCACTCTCTGCTGTTTGCGCTTGGTCTCCGCGTGCTCCACCCTGTGGTGAATGGTGCTTTTGCGGGTGCTTCTCCAGTTTGTGCATTCTAAGGCAAGGTGATTCCCACGTGTCAATGGGGATGTTGCATTTATTCAGGGAGGCTTTCAGTCCTCTGCCCTCCTCCTGATTGCTTGGATAGATACATGGATAGGAAAGGGTTAGAGGGATATGGGCCAAATGCAGGCAAATGGAGTTAACTTGAATGGGCTTTTTGGTTAGAACATAGAACATACAGTGCAGAAGGAGGCCATTTGGCCCATTGAGTCTGCACCGACCCACGTAAGCCCTCACTTCCACCCTATCCCCGTAACCCAATAACCCCTCTTAACCTTTTTGGTCACTAAGGGCAATTTATCATGGCCAATCCACCTAATCTGCACGTCTTTGGACTGTGGGAGGAAACCAGAGCACCCGGAGGAATTCCACGCAGACGTGCAGACTTCACACAGACAGTGACCCAGTGGGGTATCGAAGCTGGGACCCTGGCGCTGTGAAGCCACAGTGCTATCCACGTGCTACCGTGCTGCCCTATGGCATGGAAATTGTACAATTTCCTCTACAATTGCAACATAACTTCCCAACTTCTATACTCAATGCCCTGACTGATGGAGGCCAGCATGCCAAAAGCCTTCTTCACTGCCCTATCTACCTGTGACTCCACCTTTAGAGATCTGTGCACCTGAACTCCAAGATCCCTCTGTTCCACAATACTCTGTAAGGTCCGACCATTCACCGTGAAAGTCCTATCTTGATTTGACTTTACAAAATGCAACACCTCACACTTGTATGTATTGAACTCCATTTGCCATTTCTTGCCCCACTTCCCCTGCTGATCAAGATCCTGCTGCAATTTTTGATAATCTTCCTTACTGTCTACAATACCACCTATTTTAGTGTCATCTGCGAGCTTACTGATCATGACTGGTACATTCTCATCCAAATCGTTGATACAAATAACAAACAGCAGTGGACCCAATACTGACCCCTGAGGCACACCACTAGTCACAGGCCGGTCCGACAAGCATCATTCCACCATTACCCTCTGCTTCCGACCATCGACCATCAAGCCAAATATATATCCAATTTGCCAGCTCTCCCTGGATTCCATGTGATCTAACCTTCCAGAGCAGCCTACCATGTGGAACTTTATCAAAGGTGTTACTGAAGTCCATATAGACTACGTCAGCCGCCCTGCCCTCACCAATCTTCCTGGTCACTTTATCAAAGAACTCTAACAAATTTGTAAGGCATGATCTCCCATGCACAAAGCCATGCTGACTACTCCTAATCAAACCCTGTCTTTCCAAATGCCTGTATATCTTATCCCTCAGAATCCTCTCTACTAACGTACCCACCACAGATGTTAGATTTACCGTCTATAATTCCCAGGTTTTTCGTTGCAGCCCTTCTTAAATAAGGGCACAACATTTGCAACCCTTCAGTCTTCTGGTACCTCACCCGTGGCTAACGATGATGCAAATATCTCAGCCAAGGCTCCCGCAATTTCTTCTCGAGCCTCACAGTGTTCTTGGATATACCTCGTCAGGGCCAGGGGCTTTATCCACCTTCATACATTTTAATACGTCCATCACCTCCCCTACTGTAATGCGAACTGTCCCCAATATATCATCACTAACCTTCCCAAGTCTTTCTCCATGGCAAACACAGAGGAGAAATATTCATTGAGAACCTTGCGCATCTCCTGCGGTTCCACGTGTATGTGCCCACCTTGGCCCTTGAGGGGTCCTATTCTCTCTCCAGTTCGTTTTCCTTTAATGTACTTAATGAATTCCTTTGGATTCGCCTTAATCCTCTCGGCCAAAGTTACCTGATGCTCCCCTTTTTCCCCTCCTAATTTCCTTCTTGAGTATACTCCTGTATCCCCTGTATACTTCCAGTGAATCCCTTGATTCCAGCTGCTTTTACCTGAGCCATGCCTCCTTTTTTTCCTGGCCAAAACCTCAATATGTTTTGTCATCCAGGATTCCTTACTCCTGCCAGCCTTGTCCTTCACCATAACAGGAACATATACACCCTGAACACTAGCTGTTTCACTTTTAAAGACCACCCACTTGCCGGAGGCCCCTTTGCCCTCAAACAAGCTATTCCAATCAACCCTTGCAAGCTCCTGTCTAATTCCATCAAAATTCACGTTGAACAAAGAACAAAGAAAATTACAGCACAGGAACAGGCACTTCGGCCCTCCCAGCCTGCGCTGATCCAGATCCTTTATCTAAACCTGTCGCCTATTTTCCAAGGATCTACTTCCCTCTGTTCCCCGCCCGTTCATATATCTGTCTAGATGCATCTTAAATGATGCTATCGTGCCCGCCTCTACCACCTCCGCTGACAAAGCGTTCCAGGCACCCACCACCCTGTGCGTAAAAAACCTTCCATGCACATCTCCCTTAAACTTTCCCCCTCTCACCTTGAAATTGTGACCCCTTGTAATTGACACCCCCACTGTTGGAAAAAGCTTGTTGCTATCCACCCTGTCCATACCTCTCATAATTTTGTAGACCTCAATCAGGTCCCCCCTCAACCTCCATTTTTCCAACGAAAACAATCTTAATCTACTCAACCTTTCTTCATAGCTAGCACCCTCCATACCAGGCAACATCCTGGGGAACCTCCTTTGCACCCTCTCCAAAGCATCCACATCCTTCTGGTAATGTGGCGACCAGAACTGCACGCAGTATTCCAAATGTGGCCTAACCAAAGTCCTATACAACTGTAACATGACCTGCCGACTCTTGTACTCAATAACCCGTCCGTTGAAGACTAGCATGCTGTATGCCTTTTTGACCACTTTATCGACCTGCGTTGCCACCTTCAGGGTACAATGGACCTGAACTCCCAGATCTCTCTGTACATCAATTTTCCCCAGGACTCTTCCATTAACCGTATAGTAAATAGTCGGCGCTTGAATTGGATCTTCCAAAATGCATCACCTCGCATTTGCCTGGATTGAACTCCATCTGCCATTTCTCTGCCAATCTATCTATATTTTGCTGTATTCTCTGACAGTCCCCCTCGCTATCTGCAACTGCACCAATCTTAGTATCATCTGCAAACTTGCTAATCAGACCACCTATACCTTCGTCCAGATCATTTCAGTATATCACAAACAGTGGTCCGAGCACGGATCCCTGTGGAACACCACTAGTCACCTTTCTCCATTTTGAGACACTCTCTTCCACCACTACTCTCTGTCTCCTGTTGCCCAGCCAGTTCTTTATCCATCTAGCTAGTACACCCTGAACCCCATGCGACTTCACTTTTTCCATCAACCTGCCATGGGGAACTTTATCAAACGCCTTACTGAAGTCCATGTATATGACATCTACAGCCCTTCCCTCATCAATGAACTTTGTCACTTACTCAAAGAATTCTATTAGGTTTGTAAGACATGACCTTCCCTGCACAAAACCATGCTGCCTATTACTGATAAGTCTATTTTCTTCCAAATGTGAATAGATCCTATCCCTCAGTATCTTCTCCAACAGTTTGCCTACCACTGACATCAAGCTTACAGGTCTATAATTCCCTGGATTATCCCTGCTACCCTTCTTAAACAAATGGACAACATTAGCAATTCTCCAGTCCTCCGGGACCTCACCCATGCTCAAGGATGCTGCAAAGATATCTGTTAAGGCCCCAGCTATTTCGTCTCTCGCTTCCCTCAGTAACCTGGGATAGATCCCATCCGGACCTGGGGACTTGTCCACCTTAATGCCTTTTAGAATACCCAAAACTTCCCCCTTCCTTATGCCAACTTGACCTAGAGTATTTAAACATCCATCCCTAACCTCAACATCCGTCATGTCCCTCTCCTTGGTGAATACCGATTCAAAGTACTCATTAAGAATCTCGCCCATTTCCTCTGACTCCATGCATAAATTCCCTCTTTTGTCTTTGAGTGGGCCAATCCTTTCTCCAGTTACCCTCTTGCTCCTTATATACGAATAAAAGGCTTTGGGATTTTCCTTAACCCTGTTAGCCAAAGATATTTCATGATCCCTTTTAGCCCTCTTTATTGCGCGTTTGAGATTTGTCCTACTTTCCCGATATTCCTCCAAAGCTTCATCAGATTTAAGTCGCCTAGATCTTATGTATGTTTCCTTTTTCATCTTAGCTAGTCTCACAATTCCACCCGTCATCCATGGTTCCCTAATCTTGCCATTTCTATCCCTCATTTTCACAGGGACATGTCTGTCCTGCACTCTAATCAACCTTTCCTTAAAAGACTCCCACATTTCAAATGTGGATTTACCCTTAAAGAGCTGCTCCCAATCCACATTCCCTAGCTCCTGCCGAATTTTGTCATACTTGACCTTTCCCCAATTTAGCACTCTTCCTTTAGGACCACTCTCGTCTTTGTCCATGAGTATTCTAAAACTTACGGAATTGTGATCACTATTCCCAAAGTAATCTCCGACTGAAACTTCAACCACCTGGCAAGGACCATTCCCCAATACCAGGTCCAGTACGGCCCCTTCCCGAGTTGGACTATTTACATACTGCTCTAAAAAACTCTCCTGGATGCTCTTTACAAATTCTGCTCCATCTACGCCTCCAACACTACATGAGTCCCATTCAATGTTGGGGAAGTTAAAATCTCCCATCACGACCACCCTATTGCTCCTACATTTTTCTATAATCTGTCTACATATTTGTACCTCTACTTCACGCTCGCTTTTGGGAGGCCTGTAGTAAAGTCCCAACAATATTACTGCACCCTTCCTATTTCTTAGCTCTACCTATATTGCCTCAGTGCTCGAATCCTCCGTAGTGCCCTCCTTAATCACAGCTGTGATATCATCTCTGACCAGTAATGCAACTCCTCCACCCCTTTTACCTCCCTCTCTATCCCTCCTGAAGCATCTATACCCTGGGATATTTAGTTGCCAATCTTGCCCTTCCCTCAACCAAGTCTCAGTAATACCAATAACATCATATTTTCGGCGGGAGAACAGCTGGTGAGTCAGTTTCAGCGGGAGCAGTGCGGAAGTGGCTGCTGGGAGGTAAGTCTGTCCTTTAAAAGCACTTGTCTTTGCAGGGGCAGGCCAGTCGATTTCGGCGGGAGAACAGCTGGTGAGTCAGTTTCAGCGGGAGCAGTGCGGAAGTGGCTGCTGGGAGGTAAGTCTGTCCTTGTCCTGTCCACTTGTCTTTGCAGGGGCAGGCCAGTCGATTTCGGCGGGAGTGGAGCTGGCTGGTTAGTCAATTTCAGCAGGAGCTGAGAATTTTTTTTAAAAATTAGTGTTTTAGGCGGGAACAGGAAGTCGACCCGCGGACGTCTGGGAAGACCCTCACCAATAAATTCTGGTGGAGAGGAAACCCGAGACACTACACGTGTAGTGTCTCCCACCCGCCCTCCTCCTCTAACCTAATAATAAAACCCATTGGTCTGAGGTAAGTACCATATTTTATTATATTATTATTATTTTTTATAAAAAATTTAATTTAGTTGTTAGCCAGATCTTGGTAGAAAGTTAGAGGAATGGCAGGGAAGGGAGTGCAATGTTCCTCCTGCAGGGTGTTTGAGGTGAGGGATGCAGTTAGTGTCCCTGCTGATTTTACCTGCAGGAAGTGCTGCCATCTCCAGCTCCTCCAAGACCGAGTTAGGGAACTGGAGCTGGAGTTGGAAGAACTTCGGATCATTCGGGAGGCAGAAGGGGTCATAGATAGCAGCTTCAGGGAATTAGTTACACCAAAGATTGGAGATAGGTGGGTAACTGTAAGAGGGACTGGGAAAAAGCAGTCAGTGTAGGGATCCCCTGCGGTCGTTCCCCTGAGAAACAAGTATACCGCTTTGGATACTTGTGGGGGGGGGGACTTACCAGGGGTAAGCCATGGGGTACGGGCTTCTGGCACGGAGTCTGTCCCTGTTGCTCAGAAGGGAAGGGGGAGAGGAGCAGAGCATTAGTAATTGGGGACTCTATAGTCAGGGGCACAGATAGGAGATTTTGTGGGAGCGTGAGAGACTCATGTTTGGTATGATGCCTCCCAGGTGCAAGGGTACGTGATGTCTTGGATCATGTTTTCCGGGTCCTTAGGGGGAGGGGGAGCAGCCCCAAGTCGTGGTCCACATTGGCACTAACGACATAGGTAGGAAAGGGGACAAGGATGTCAGGCAGGCTTTCAGGGAGCTAGGATGGCAGCTCAGAACTAGAACAAACAGAGTTGTTATCTCTGGGTTGTTGCCCGTGCCACGTGATAGTGAGATGAGGAATAGGGAGAGAGCATTTAAACACGTGGCTACAGGGATGGTGCAGGCGGGAGGGATTCAGATTTCTGGATAACTGGGGCTCTTTCTGGGGAAGGTGGGACCTCTACAGACAGGATGGTCTACATCTGAACCTGAGGGGCACAAATATCCTGGGGGGGAGATTTGTTAGTGCTCTTTGGGGGGGTTTAAACTAATGCAGCAGGGGCATGGGAACCTGGATTGTAGTTTTAGGGTAAGGGAGAATGAGAGTATAGAGGTCAGGAGCACAGATTTGACGTCGCAGGAGGGGGCCAGTGTTCAGGTAGGTGGTTTGAAGTGTGTCTACTTCAATGCCAGGAGTATATGAAACAAGCTAGGGGAACTGGCAGCATGGGTTGGTACCTGGGACTTCGATGTTGTGGCCATTTCGGAGACATGGATAGAGCAGGGACAGGAATGGATGTTGCTGGTTCTGGGGTTTAGGTGTTTTAGTAAGCTCAGAGAAGGAGGCAAAAGAGGGGGAGGTGTGGCGCTGCTAGTCAAGAGCAGTATTACGGTGGCGGAGAGGATGCTAGATGGGGACTCTTCTTCCGAGGTAGTATGGGCTGAAGTTAGAAACAGGAAAGGATAGGTCACCCTGTTGGGAGTTTTTTTATAGGCCTCCTAATAGTTCTAGGGATGTAGAGGAAAGGATGGCGAAGATGATTCTGGATAAGAGCGAAAGTAACAGGGTAGTTATTATGGGAGACTTTAACTTTCCAAATATTGACTGGAAAATGTATAGTTTGAGTACAATAGATGGGTCGTTTTCTGTACAGTGTGTGCAGGAGGGTTTCCTGAAACAATATGTTGACAGGCCAACAAGAGGCGAGGCCACGTTGGATTTGGTTTTGGGTAATGAACCAGGCCAGGTGTTGGATTTGGAGGTAGGAGAGCACTTTGGGGACAGTGACCACAATTCGGTGACGTTTACGTTAATGATGGAAAGGGATAAGTATACACCGCAGGGCAAGAGTTATAGCTGGGGGAAGGGCAATTATGATGCCATTAGACGTGACTTGGGGGGGATAAGGTGGAGAAGTAGGCTGCAAGTGTTGGGCACACTGGATAAGTGGGGCTTGTTCAAGGATCAGCTACTGCGTGTTCTTGATAAGTATGTACCGGTCAGGCAGGGAGGAAGGCGTCGAGCGAGGGAACCATGGTTTACCAAGGAAGTGGAATCTCTTGTTAAGAGGAAGAAGGAGGCCTATGTGAAGATGAGGTGTGAAGTTTCAGTTGGGGCGATGAATAGTTACAAGGTAGCGAGGAAGGATCTAAAGAGAGAGCTAAGACGAGCAAGGAGGGGACATGAGAAGTATTTGGCAGGAAGGATCAAGGAAAACCCAAAAGCTTTCTATAGGTATGTCAGGAATAAGCGAATGACTAGGGAAAGAGTAGGACCAGTCAAGGACAGGGATGGGAAATTGTGTGTGGAGTCTGAAGAGATAGGCGAGATACTGAATGAATATTTTTCGTCAGTATTCACTCAGGAAAAAGATAATGTTGTGGAGGAGAATGCTGAGCCCCAGGCTAATAGAATAGATGGCATTGAGGTACGTAGGGAAGAGGTGTTGGCAATTCTGGACAGGCTTAAAATAGATAAGTCCCCGGGACCTGATGGGATTTATCCTAGGATTCTCTGGGAGGCCAGGGAAGAGATTGCTGGACCTTTGGCTTAGATTTTTATGTCATCATTGTCTACAGGAATAGTGCCAGAGGACTGGAGGACAGCAAATGTGGTCCCTTTGTTCAAAAAGGGGAGCAGAGACAACCCCGGCAACTATAGACCGGTGAGCCTCACGTCTGTAGTGGGTAAAGTCTTGGAGGGGATTATAAGAGACAAGATTTATAATCATCTAGATAGGAATAATATGATCAGGGATAGTCAGCATGGCTTTGTGAAGGGTAGGTCATGCCTCACAAACCTTATTGAGTTATTTGAGAAGGTGACTGAACAGGTAGATGAGGGTAGAGCAGTTGATGTGGTGTATATGGATTTCAGCAAAGCGTTTGATAAGGTTCCCCACGGTAGGCTATTGCAGAAAATACGGAGGCTGGGGATTGAGGGTGATTTAGAGATGTGGATCAGAAATTGGCTAGCTGAAAGAAGACAGAGGGTGGTGGTTGATGGGAAATGTTCAGAATGGAGTACAGTCACAAGTGGAGTACCACAAGGATCTGTTCTGGGGCCGTTGCTGTTTGTCATTTTTATCAATGACCGAGAGGAAGTCGCAGAAGGGTGGGTGAGTAAATTTGCAGAGGATACTAAAGTCGGTGGTGTTGTCGATAGTGTGGAAGGATGTAGCAGGTTACAGAGGGATATAGATAAGCTGCAGAGCTGGGCTGAGAGGTAGCAAATGGAGTTTAATGTAGAGAAGTGTGAGGTGATTCACTTTGGAAGGAATAACAGGAATGCGGAATATTTGGCTAATGGTAAAGTTCTTGAAAGTGTGGATGAGCAGAGGGATCTTGGTGTCCATGTACATAGATCCCTGAAAGTTGCCACCCAGGTTGATAGGGTTGTGAAGAAGGCCTATGGAGTGTTGGCCTTTATTGGTAGAGGGATTGAGTTCCGGAGTCGGGAGGTCATGTTGCAGCTGTACAGAACTCTGGTACGGCCGCATTTGGAGTATTGCGTACAGTTCTGGTCACCGCATTATAGGAAGGACGTGGAGGCTTTGGAGCGGGTGCAGAGGAGATTTACCAGGATGTTGCCTGGTATGGAGGGAAAATCTTATGAGGAAAGGCTGATGGACTTGAGGTTGTTTTCGTTGGAGAGAAGAAGGTTAAGAGGAGACTTAATAGAGGCATACAAAATGATCAGGGGGTTGGATAGGGTGGACAGTGAGAGCCTTCTCCCGCGGATGGAAATGGCTGGCACGAGGGGACATAACTTTAAACTGAGGGGTAATAGATATAGGACAGAGGTCAGAGGTAGGTTCTTTACGCAAAGAGTAGTGAGGCCGTGGAATGCCCTACCTGCTACAGTAGTGAACTCGCCAACATTGAGGGCATTTAAAAGTTTATTGGATAAACATATGGATGATAATGGCATAGTGTAGGTTAGATGGCTTTTGTTTCGGTGCAACATCGTGGGCCGAAGGGCCTGTACTGCGCTGTATTGTTCTATGTTCTATGTTCTATATTCCCAGGTACTAATCCAAGCCCGAAGTTCATCTGCCTTACCTGTTACACTTCTTGCATTAAAACAAATGCATCTCAGACCACCTGTCCCTTTGCGTTCATCATCTCTTCCCTGTCTACTCTTCCCCTTAGTCACAATGAGTTTATTATCTAGTACCTTACTGGTTTTAGTTGCTGCCTCTTTACTGACCTCTAACTTCCTAATCTGGTTCCCATCCCCCTGCCACATTAGTTTAAAAACTCCCCAACAGTGTTAGCAAAAGCACCCCCTAGGACATTGGTTCTTGTCCTGCCCAGGTGTAGACCATCCGATTTGTAATGGTCCCACCACCCCCAGAACCGGTTCCAATGTCTAAAAAATCTGAACCCCTCCCTCCTGCACCATCTCTCAAGCCACGTATTCATTCTGACTATTCTTGAATTTCTACTCTGACTGTCTCGTGGCACTGGTAGCAATCCTGAGATTACTATCTTTCAGGTCCTACTTTTTAACTTATCTCCTAACTCCCTAAATTCTGATTGTAGGACCTCATCCCGTTTTTTACCTATATCGTTGGTGCCTATATGCACCACGGCAACTGGCTGTTCACCCTCCCCCTTCAGTATGTCCTGCAGCCGATCTGAGACATCCCTGACCCGTGCACCCGGGAGGCAACATACCATTCGGGAGTCTCGTTTTCGACCACAGAAACGCCTGTCTACTCCCCTTACGATTGAATCCCCTATGACTATATCCCTGCCAGTCTTTTTCCCGCCCTTCTGTGCAGCAGAGCCAGCCATGGTGCCATGAACCTGGCTACTACTGCCTTCCCCTGGTGAGTCATCTCCCCCAACAGTATCCAAAACGGTATACCTGTTTGGGAGGGAAATGACCGCAGGGGACACCTGCACTGCCTTCCTGCTCTCTCTCTGCCTTTTGGTCACCCATTCCCTGTCTCCCTCACCAATCCTAATCTGCGGTGTGACCAACTCACTGAACGTGCTATCCACGATCTCTTCAGTATCGCGGATGCACCGAAGTGAGTCCATCCGCAGCTCCAGAGCATTCATGCGGTCTAACAGGAGCTGCAGCTGGACACATTTCCCGCACATGAAGGAGTCAGGGGCATTGGCCGCGTCCCTGAACTCCCACATTGAGCACGAGGAGCATAACATGGGTCTGGGATCTCCTGCCATTTTTACACTTTACCTTAACTGATTACAAATATAATATATTACAAATATATCAAATAATGAATAAGTGAAAGGTATAAAGATTTTACTTACCAATCACAATACTTACCAACACACAAAGAGTTAAATTTCTCCCAGCTACTGCTACTTGGAGCACTTTCCTTACCAGCCAATCAGGTCACTGCTTTGCTGTGCTGTCACTCTTCAAATTTATCCCCAAAGACCCTGTGGCCGCTGTTTAAGCAGCGAAGCAGCTAGATTAAATACTCACCGCTCGACTATGTAGCCCCGCCCACTCCAACAGCTGAATTCCCGCTGAAAAGACTCGAATCCTCGAAGCAGCTAGTTTAAATTCTCACCGCTCGACTCTGTAGCTCCGCCCACTCCAACAGCTGAATTTCCGCCAAAAAAGTTGCTCCAATTTAGAACTTGCACCTGTGGACCAGTTTTATCCCTCTCCAAAACTATTTTAAAATTAATAGAACTATAATCACTGGTCCCAAAGTGGTCTCCACCGTCACCTCAGTCACTTGCCCTGCCCTCTTTCCCAAGAGTAGGTCAAGTTTTGCCCCTCCACATACTGCCTGAGGAAACTTTCCTGAACACTCTTAACAAATACCACCCCATCGAAGCCCTTAACACTATGGAAGTCTCAGTTTAAGTTAGGAAAATTAAAATCCCCTACTATGACAACCCTGTTTCTCCTGCAAGTCTCCCCAATCTCCCTGCATATTTGTTCTTCTAAATCCCGTTGACTATTTGGGGGCCTATAGTACAAACCCAATAAGGTCATCATCCCCTTTTTATTTCTTAGTTCCCCCCACAAAGACTTGCTGAATGATCCCTCAGTTATTTCATCTTTGACTACTGCCACGATGCTCCCCTTAATCAAAGATGCAACTCCCCCTCCTCTCTTTCCTCCACCTCTGTCCCGCCTAAAGCACCTGTACCCTGGCACATTAAGCTGCCAGTCCTGTCCCTCGCTTAGCCATGTTTCAGTTATGGCTATAATATCCCAATCCCATGTACCTATCCATGCTCCGAGTTCATCAGCCTCACCTGACAGCCCTCTTGCAATGAAATAGATGCAATTTAACCAACAGGTTTTCCCGCTCCCTGCCATACTCCATGTCTATGCCTTTGCTGAGTACTGTATCTCCTTTCAACACCTCATTTGCTTCCCTGCTGCTGAGGATCCCACCCTCCTGCCAATCTAGTTTAAACTCCCCCTTGTAGCACTAGCAAATCTGCCCCCCAGTATATTGAATCCCCTCAAGTTCAGATGCAACCCATCCCTCTTAGAGAGGTCACCTCTGTCCCAGTAAAGATCCCAATGATCTAAGAATCTGAATCCCTGCCCCCTGAACCAATTCTTTAGCCATGCATTTATCTGCCATATTCTCCTGTTCTTACCATCAGCACGTGGCACTGGAAGTAATCCAGAGATTAACACCCTCAAGGTCCTGCTTCTCAATCTTTTTCCTAGCTCTCTATAATCGCTCCTCAGGACCTCAACCCCATTTCTATTTATGTCATTCGTGCCAACGTGCATAACGATTTCTGGCTGCTCACCCTCCCCCTTGAGAATGTTCTACAGGGCAGCACAGAGGCACAGTGGATTAGCCCTGTTGCCTCACGGCGCCGAGGTCCCGGGTTCGATCCTGGCCCTATGTCACTGTCCGTGTGGAGTTTGCACATTCTCCCCGTGTTTGCGTGGGTTTTGCCCCCATAACCCAAAGATGTGCAGGCTAGGAGAATTGGCCACGCTAAATTGCCTCTTAATTGGAAAGAATGAATTAGGTACTCTAAATTTATTTTTAAAAAGAGATTGTTCTACAGCCACTCAGAGATATCCTTGACCCTGGCACCCAGTAGGCAACACACCATCCTCGACTCCCATTTGCGGCCACAGAGTCTCCTGTCTGTCCCCCTAACTATCGAGTCTCCTATCACTATGGTCCTGTTTACCTTTACCTTTTCCTGCTGTGCCCCAGAGCCAGTCGCAGTGCCACAGATGTGGCTACTGCTGATTTCACCTGAATGGTCATCCCCTCAACAGTGTCCAGAACAGTATACTTGTTAATGAGGGGAATGGTCACAGGGACTCCAGTACTCTTTGCCTGCTCCCTTTGCCTTTCCTGGTGGTCACCCAGCTACTCTCTGCCTGCACCTTAGGTGTGACTGCCTCATTAAAACTCTTATCTAAAAAATGCTCAGCATCCCGGATGATCCTGAGTGCATCCAGCTCCAGCTCCCTAACTCGATCTCCCAGGAGCTGCAACCGGGTGCATTTTCCACAAGTGTAATCATCAGGGGCAACAGAGTTATATCTGAGCTCCCACATCCTGCAGGAGGAGCACATCACTGCCCTCATTGCCACCCCAACTGCACCAAGACTAAAGAGGAAAGTTAAGAGGACGTTATCTGAGATTACCTGTTCTCTGCTGAGATGCCACTCGCCAAAGCAGCCAGAGCCAGAGCCTCCCCCAGTCAAGCACTCTGCTGCAAATTTTCTAATGACCCACCTCCCTCTCACACAAACCACTTTCTGGAAGTACTGACCGCCTGATGCAAATCTTCCCCACAACAGTCAATCAGTGTTGCCGCTCTGCTGGGCGTTCGCCTTCACTCGAACACGGAGGGTGTCTTGTTGAGGTCCACTTTCTGGAAGCACTGACCCCCCAATGCAAATCTTGCCCGCTACAACCAATCAGCGTCGGTGCTCTGCTGGCTTTGCAGGATTTTGCAGAGGCAATATTGGTGATATCTCCTCAGGGATTTGAGGTGTCTACTGCACATTGTCCATGTTCCTGATGCATACAGGAGGGTGGGGAACATGGGGTGGGATTTTCTGCCAGTGGGATTCTCCATTTTGCCGGCGCCTGGAGGTTTCCCGATGGCGTGGGGCTGCTCCACAATGGGAAACCACATTGACAGTCCAGCGTAACGAAGAATCCTGCCGGCGGATCGAGGCTGAAATGTGGCGGGGCGGAGAATCCTGCATGGAACCTACATGGTTTTCCTGTAGACCATGAGCTTGGTGCTGGATTTGAGGTCTTGGTCTTTGAACACTTTGTTCCTCAAGTATCCGAAGACTTCAAAGGCGCATTGGCGCTGGATTTCATTGTCGATGTCTGCCTTGATTAAAATGAATGTGTTGTCTAGACTGTTACACCCCCTGCATATGTTGCCAATCTTGCTTTCAGCTAGAGTTTTTTTTTTCAATTAAGGGGCAATTTAGTGTGGCCAATCCACCTACCCTGCACATCTTTAGGTTGTGGGGCGCGAAACCCACGCAAACACGGGGAGAATGTGCAAACTCCACACGGACAGTGACCCAGAGCCGGGATCGAATTTGGGACCTCGGTGCCTGAGGCAGCATTGCTAACCACTGCGCCACCATGCTGCCCCCTTTCAACTAGAGTTTTAAAGGAGATCAATGGAATAATCAGTTTGTTTATTTGGATTAAGAAGAAGCCTTGCCCTAAGTTTACCAAATTCGAGCTTCAGGGACAAAATGGGTGTCGGGGCATTCCGGATTTTAGGCTGTATCAACTGGCTTTTCACCTTAGTTTCATAAGTTACAAGGACCCTACCTCCATTTGGCTCAACATTGAAGTAGATCAGTCAGCTTGCTCTCTGCAAATCTTGTTATTTTATGGAGATTTAAGGCACGCCCTGCGATCTGTGATAATCCTGTTATTGTTAATACTCAGGGACTTACACTTGTAACCATGGAGTGATTGGTCACGTGAAGGGCTGTTCCTGTTCAAAGTCAGAGAAAAGGACTCTTTTTACCCAGATCCGGGTGGAATTTTGATAAAAAGGCGTGGGTGAATGTTAGAGGAGTAGTTTATCCCTGAAATGGTATGTCTTCTGTGTGGTGTTAGGTGCTCTGGTGCACAGATGAGCCAACACAGTTGTATGTGGTACAACTCTATTTTATTTTAACTCTTATATACAGTTTGTTCTGGATACTCTGCACGTGCTGTCTCCCTGAGTGTGTCGTGTAGCAGGTCTGTCCTTGTCCTCGTCTCCAGCTAATACTGTCCACCAGGCGTCGTGTTTGTGCTTTTTATATGTTTCCTGTCTTTGTCTGTGATTGGTTGTGGTGTTGTGTATTCTGATTTGTCTGTTGGTGTGTCTATCATGATGTGTGTGTTTGAATATCGTGACATCCCCCCTTTTTACAAAGATATGTGCCTACGTGGTTATAAATATAATCGTGTCGTGAGTGCATCTAAGAGTGTGTGTGTGTGTTGTGTACAGCGTGTGTATATGACGTAACTATTTACATGGGGCGATGTCGGGTGCGTCACACTAACAAGGTTGTAGCATAACAAAACATGAATGCGAGAAAAAAAAAACTTGAACAGTGGTCCGGTCAGACGATATCTGGGACGATAAACAACAACAGGTTATAATACAGAAGTGTTTGACTTTTTGAACGTATGAACAGCGTTATAAGTCCAGTCTAATGGGTGACCGCCTCAAGAATAGGCTGGTCCTCAAGCCGGTTCAGCTGTGGAGATGTGGGTTCACACTGGTTCACATTGGACTGTTGGAGGTGATGCTGTTGCCGAAGTCTCTACTTTTCCATTTATTGTACTTCGTGCAGTGCTTGGTTTTTCATTCGTGCAACTTTAACATTCAACATCTTTGTTAGTGTTGCCTTGGCTGTGGTTTGGTTTACTAAGTTTTTTGCAGGCCAGGTGAATATTGTAGCACATTCTAACAGCCTGTAACACAGTTCCTTCGTGTATTTCTATGTGCTGAGATGTTACTGTAGTTAGTAAGGCCTTAATTATCTGCAACTGAACACCGTTGGTTTGTGGTCCTTGAGAACAACCACATATTGTCTCTATAATTCTATCAATTAATTTCTGTAAACAGTCAGATGATGTGCTGACTATGCGGGGACATTTCGACTGACATGCCAACTCAAAAGGGAGAAAATACTTGTCTGCTTCAATAAAGTTTGCCCTGGATTTGACAGGTGGCAAGGTCCCAGAAACAGCCTTAGGTTCTGCATGGGGAGGATTTTAGCTGCTGTGGCCTGGTCACAGGTGGCGATGGAAGGGGCATGATCCGTGGCATCTCCACGAAGTCATCCTTGGGAACCAGTGGAGGATCCGGCGTGTGCGTACGGTTCAGTTGGGAGCGTGGAAGGCGGCGCAAAGCTCGCTGATTGCGCCTACGCACCAATCCATCCGCCCTGCATGCCAGGAACAAGGTGGAGTCTTTTTTCTTTTTATGTTTGTGGTGGACGGCATCTTGTAGCCGATGGGTCGTTGCCATCGAAGAAGCACCATCACTAATGTCATGCAAGGCGATGACTGTGCCAGATGTGGAAGTTGGCCGAGACCGTGCACGCTGGTTCCGGCCACCTGCTGTGCCGGAAGGGCGACTCTGCAGAGAAACGTCGAAGCATGTCGCCTTGGAGAGAGAATTGTTGCTCGCATCAACGTCTGGCGATGGCGCAAATTGATGCGTCCATCTTGGACCGCCGGTGCTGGTCGCCACTGCCGACCCAGTGGGACTGCCACGCGATCCATTCCCTGTCGCCATGGCATCCGCCATCACCCTGAGCGTGCCATCACCGAGGCCGCGACACCGCCCGTCCGGAGCAAGGTCTGGCATGCGCGAATCAGAGTTTGCGCTTGGCTGCTCCCCATCTGGAGTCCGGTCTGTCTTCCGTCGATGCTCCCCGTCCGGAGTCCCAACAGGTTCACTGGAGGCAGCCGAGATTCCCTGAAGCTGCACTTCTGGAGTCGGAACATGCAGGAATGCACCGACCAGTGGAGAGGCTCGAGCCATCGAGGGTGGAAGCGGTGCGCCGCCACCGCAGTCGTCAGTGGTCCCACCGTGATCGTTGAGTGCCTCGGTACGCACTAGGCGAGGTCTGTCACCTTGCACCTTTTGCATGGGAAGTGAGATGCTGTCGTCACTCGTCTCCCATCCTGTGGATAGATCCTCATTAGCAGCTTGCTGTTCACTAGGGTTGGGTGAATTGTCAGAGTTTTCATCTGGTGGTGCACACCATGTCGGTGGACTGTCATTGTCTTGCCGTTGTCCTTCATTTGGGATTTTCTTCTTTGGAATTTTAAATCTTCCCCCAGACATTGCAGAACCTTGTTTATTACCTTCAAATTCTCCCATATGTATGGTCTCGAATATAGGATCCAATGTTTCTATCGACAGTGTACTATTTTCCAAAGAACATTCCGTTTCACTTTTCTTCTCAGGTGCCTCATATGTATCTTTGTCTAATGTACATGCCTTCATGGTCTCTGGGTCTGATTTTGCTGGGACTGGCATGGTCACAATCTCTCTTTTACTGTTCTCAATTGCCCACATTATACTCCCCATACATAACTGCTTAATCACTGGGGTTAGTGTGGTACAATGGATAATTGGGTCGACCTTATCTGCATCTTCACCATTAGTGGAAAGCTCACTTGGTTCACTTGAAACTGCTGCGGGTTTTAAGTGCTTTATCTGGCTACTCGATGTCGGTGTTCTCAGGATTCTTGCTCCAATGTTCTGCTCATTTATCAGTGGAGTGTGTATAGGTTCAATGCAATTAATGTTCCCCTCAAGGTTTGAAGAGTCATTACTGACTAACTGCTGGTCTCCGAAGTTGGAACTTCGCGGTGTTGTGTTGAAGGGAGACATTTGTCCCTGCTGTAGATATGATTCAGGTTGTGTTATTTCCATTACCTGAGGATCAATGTCTTGTCCATTTTTTCGATCCGTACTAAAACACTGGCAATTCTCAGTCTGCTCAGTCTGCAAGTTAAACATTCAAGTAATTTCTTTAGCAAATCCTCAGCATCCTTCTGTGACCGTGCAGCATTATTAATCCCTGTTCGGCTATAATGATCCTGAAGGTCAGCGCATAAACCTTTTTTCTTCGGGCTTGGAAGAGGCAATTCCTTTGGCTTGTCTTCAGTTGGGCTTGAACAGTCTTCAGCACTGTGCCCTTCATTGTAGCATGAGAGACCGTCATGGTCATGCTGCTGTGTAGTGGAGCATGGTAGGCTGTTATAGCCTTCTTGCTGTTCACGTGAGCATGGCAGACTTGCATCATCTGCAGCTGGTTGGTCAGGAGAGGTTGCTAGACCCTCATGGTCTTGTTCCTGCAAGGACCGCACATTGGAGTCTTGCGTTGCTTCTATCGTGGAGGCTGTCCATGAGCTCTCTGTGGAGGCTTGTGACACTGGAGTCACTTCTTGTTTGTGCAAGGACTGCGCTCTGGAGTCTTGCGTTGCTTCTATCGTAGAGGCTGTCCACGAGCTCTCTGTGGAGGCTTGTGACATTGGAGTCACTTCTTGTTCGTGCAAGGACTGCGCTCTGGGGTCTTGCGTTTCTGCAATTGTGGAGTCTGTCCACGAGCTTGCTGTGGAGGCTTGTGACTCTGGAGTCACTTCTTGTTCATGCGAGGACTGCGCTCTGGAGTCTTGCATGTCTTCTTTCATAGAGTCGGGAACGCTGAGCGGGACGTGGACCACGCTCTGTGTGGCAGCAGGGCGCTCTCCGTGTGCTTGCACCGCTCCCTGTCTGTTAATGTCAGGCCGCAGCATCATCCGGCACTGATAAGTTGGGACGTCATATCTGCTGGGTTGAAGATCTTCAAATCCGAATAATGAATCCGCATCTGCGTCGGATTCAATGTGGGGGCCGCCAATGTGCAACACGAAAGGTTCGTCCGAGTCATAGTCGTATAGGACCACGGAGCTATCATTGGGCACGCGAGGTCCCGAAACACTGTAAAGATCGTCATCGAAGTATTCGAGGTCGGAATCATCGGCTTGTGCATAGGTAACTGCTTTATGGAGCGTTCTTCGGAGGTCAAATTCATCTCCTGGGTCAATTTGCGGCAATGTGCTGTCATTCCAGGTGAGGGAAGGTTGTTTTACAGCTTTAACAGATTTTTGTTTTTTTGATTTGGGACGTTTCCCTTTTAAATTGGATTTGGGAAGTTTCCCCTTTAAATTGGTGCGGTCTGGGGCCTCTGACATCCTGACGCTCGGTATGTAGCACGTAAGAAGCGACTGCGCATGCTCAGATCGCTGTTCCTTTACCGATGGCCGTTTTCTTCACTGCGCATGCGCAGCATCTCGCGCATGCGCGAACAAAACTTCCGGTTCTGCGCACTGCTCGCGCAACTGTGCTAGCGTGATACCTTTAGCAAGATGGCCGCCGACCTCGACCCAGCCCTCTCTCAGGCCCGGGATTTCGGCCTCTGGGAATTCGGGCTCCGGGATCCCGGCCACGAGGTGAGTACTGCCACTTTTCTTACCTTTACTTGCCGATTGGATTGCGTTTTCTTCACAGTACTTGGAGAATTTGTCCAGGACTGCCTGGTAATCGTACCTTTGCTGCCTCCTGAAGAACCTGAACCTTGTGAATATTTCTCTTGCCCTTGCCCCGGCGATGGTGAGGAGAAATTCAATTTTTTCGCTATCATCCAGGTCTTGGAGTTCAGCTGCCACCAGGAACAATTCGAACCATTGCCGGAATCGCCGCCAGTTTTCGTGGAGATTGCCGTGGCACTGGAGTGGCTGCGGAACCGGGAGCTGTAACATTTTGCCTGGGTACTGCTGGTTGTCTCTGTACACTGAGGTATGCCGGCAGGTATCGATCCACTCCTGTACCATGTGGTGTTGGGTGCTCTGGTGCACAGATGAGCCAACACAGTTGTATGTGGTACAATTCTATTTTATTTTAACTCTTATATACAGTTCGTTCTGGATACTCTGCACGTGCTGTCTCCCTGAGTGTGTCGTGTAGCAGGTCTGTCCTTGTCCTCGTCTCCAGCTAATACTGTCTACCAGGTATCGTGTTTGTGCTTTTTATATGTTTCCTGTCTTTGTCTGTGATTGGTTGTGGTGTGAGCACCACGGGCTATTTGCCTTCCCCTTCCTCGGGATAATTCCCACCCACAGTATGATAGGCTGCAACGGTGGAGGGCGTATATACCTAGCCACTTCACTCCCAATAGGGATTCCCGGTCGTACGAGAATTGTTTCCGCAGTGAAGGATACGGCTGTTTGCTGGTAGAGGTGGACACGAATATAACATGTCAGTTCCCCACCTGTACGGACAGGAGGTGCCATATCACCCAGGCGTCTGGCCAATGCATTTGTTACAACACCACTTGCGTTCCATTGAACGCCGGCCTCCAGCTCCTTTGTGGCTGGGCAAATGTCTCTCATATCACTGTTGGGACTCGGGCTTTCCGCATTGCTAGGCGGCCCGAATGGGCGTTTCTAAGCTGGATAAACTGGGCTACTGGGGGGTCCTTACGCAACCGATATACTGATTGTGATGCTAGCCTGCACACGGAGCAAGGATACTACTTTTTATTTAATGGTACAGCGACCAACGTTTTGTCACCCCCATTTCCCCACCAAATTGCTATAGGGACTCTAGTCCCTACCACAGTCCCCTGCCCTTCGGCGTGGAAGCTGCATAATCAGTTAGCACGCCGGGCAGTCTCAGCTGAATTCTGCGAGAACTGGAAAAAACCTCAGGTTCTTGCACCCAACCGGGGCCACTCAGCCGGGTGGGTGATTCTGAACGTATTGACACTGGGAGGTGTGGGGCGGTTCCTTGGCTGTCAGTGATAGGAATTATTTTATTTGTGGCCTTTCCATCTTGGGAAATGAAACCTTGGGAGCCCTCGGGGCAATAACCAAGGAATTGTCTCAGCTACGGTTGTTTGCAATGCAGAACCGGTATGCTCTTGACTATCTTCTGGCCCGTGAGGGTGGGGTATGCGCCTTGGTGCAGGGCAAGTGTATCATGGGAGTTCAGGACTTGACCGCTAACATCACTAAATTTACGGATCACATACGGGATCACCTGGACGGAATGCAGGATCCTGGCTCTTGGGGTAATTGGGGATTTGGGGGTTGGAAGGACTGGTTGATAAATATGGCCATGTATTTAGTGGTGGCTATCGGCTGCATCTTTGTGGGCCTGGCCATCCTTAAATGTGTGATGGGTAGAATGCGGGGTGCACTGGATCAGATCAACGCCCCTAAAAACTTAACTGTTAAAATCCATGAGGGTGCAGCAGATGAGGGCGGGCTAAGCCAGGAATTGGAAATGCAGCGACGGATCTTTTTAGATGAGGAACCGTAGCTATGGATTGGATAGTCCGGTTATCATGGAATGATAAAAGGAGGGAATGACGAATGTGATATAAAATAGTTACTTTAGAGATATTAGTTAATGTAATGTAGAGATAGGCCAGTTTAATTCTGGTTAGTTCACAGACAAAGGATTTCAGACCGCATGGAAAAGCAGGAAGAGGTGTGTCCACCAAAGTGATGCTGAGTAATAGGGGCCAGAGGAAGGGATCCGAAGTGAGCCAATCAGAATAGATCAAACAGGTCAGGAGGGACATAAGATGACCTATGGGCGTCGAGTATGTGAAACTTGATGCCATTTGAATGTATCAGTACAGAGCTCTTTGTCTTATAGCCTCACTTGATTCCGGAGGTACAGAGAGCAAGAGGCGTTCTGTACTGCTGTGAACTGAGAAAGACTTGCAAGTCTAATAAAATAACTAATGCTGTACCTGCAAATCCATCTCGACTTTTATTGAGGCCAGACTGACGGGTAAAGAAACTGAGGATTAAACCTGCAAAACAACCAGACAGCACCAAACCAGCAGCCATCTGCATAGTAATATGCGATTTCCAGGCACAATGAAATGAAAATGAAAATGAAAATCGCTTATTGTCACAAGTAGGCTTCAAATGAAGTTACTGTGAAAAGCCGCTAGCCGCCACATTCCGCGCCTGTACGGGGAGGCTGTTACGGGAACAGTTAAGGTAAATAAATGGCAACAGTTAAGGTAAATAAAGCCAAGTCAGACTCCTCGGCGCCAGCAGGAGCCAAGACAAAGGAAGGCCAACGGACACTTAGGGGCCGCCTAGCGATTAGGGAACCACTCCAGCATTGGAGAAATCGATCCAAGTGATCGGAAAGTAGTCCAATCACTTGGAACCAGGTACGGGGTCTGCCACGAAGGGCGGGAAGCCCCTGGGGACTATAAAGCCCCCAAGTTCAAATCGTCCTTCTTTGGCAGGGTCACTCAGCAACTTGAATCAACCCGTGAGAGTGACCTGTCTCAGCTGCCGCCAAGCAAGTAAGTCTCAAGTCAATGCTCGCTACGAGATAGGCGCTCCTAGCTACCAGTCTATATCAGCTTTTGAATCCTGCAGACTCAGGACCTGAACAAAAGGCCATTTGTTCCCCGGACCTGGTGGGCCAGTCCAAAGTATAGGCCTTTTAGTGATAGGAATAGCCTAGAAAGTAGAGTTTATGCATGAGTAGTGATTTACTGTGTATAATAAATGTGTTTTGATTTGAATCTTACTAATTGGTATGTTGAGTTATTGATCATTACTTGAACATGAACCTTGTGGCGGTATCATAAAGATACCTGGTGACTCTAGAGCAAAGGTTAAACAAACAGAGCAAATTACGAATTAAGAGCCAACCAAAAGTTAGCAACATACCCCGATGTATTCCATAACTGCTTTAAAAAATATAATGTCCCAGTAGGACTGCACTGGTGGTGGGTGGGAGGTGAGTGCTGTGATGATTCTTCTGTTCCTGTGTCCATGAATCTCTCCACTGGCTAGTTAGCAATCCAAGCTGGTGTTACTACTAGTGTTACTGGTCAAGAAACCCCAAAGAAGGGATCACCTGAAGGGGAAGCTAGCAAGGGGGAGGTCTATCCCTCAGCCCTCCCACCAGCATCGCCTCTGACTTTGCAAAAGATTGATCTTATATAACCAGAGAAGGCACTAAATTTATCCACCACATTAATAATAGCGGGAACTGAGACATCCGACTTTGACACAAACAGCAGTACAAAGTCTGCATCAAGTGTAATCTTGTGCTGCTTGTCCCCACACTCCAGCCCCGATGTTAGTGGGTCCCATCTAATATCCTCTGTCAAAGGGTCTATGGCCAGAGCAATTAACATGGGGGATGGGGGCAGCCCCACCTGGTCCTTCTCTGGAGCCCAAAGTGCTTGGACCTAAAACCATTCATGAGCACTGCTGCCACAGGCCTATGGTGAAACACCTGAATCCATTTAACATAGTCCTCACCCAGCCCAAATATCCACAGTGTGTACACCAAATAATTTCACTCAACCCGATCAAAGTCTTTCTCCACATTCAAGGAGATCAGTCCATCCAGGGCCTGCTTCTTCAAGGCCTGAATCACATTCAGCAATCTCCTAACATTATTACTGGAGAACCTGCCCTTAATAAATCCAGTCTGGTCCTCCTGAATAATCGTCAGAAGGGCACCCTCCAACCGTCTCGGCAGTACCTTAGACCCGGAACTTTTTTTCCGGGGACCCATTTTTACCAACCGGCCAACCTTCGCGACCCACGCCGGCCGACCTGCGCGACCCATCATTTTCTCTTACCTTGTTTGCTGCTGACAAAAATGGAGGAAATGGCTATGGGTCCCTTTGACCCTCGTACACGCTCCTCGAATGGAACCTGTTGGTTGAAGGTGAAGCCTTCCGGTGTCGGAAAGTATGGAGTCTCCATCTGTCTAAAGTTGGGCATTTTTTCCTGCAACATTTTATCAAATAAAACCCCCCCCCCGAACTTGTAAAAGAAAATAAAAATAAAATGAATAAAATAAATGAAAAAATAAACATTCAATGAATAAAATCAATAACCCCCCCCCCCCCCCCCCACCACCCTAACGTGTAAAACAAAAAGCGGCGACCATTTAAAAAAAAGTGGCCGATCACCGGTTATGCGCATGCGCACCGATGATCTGGCACGCATGCGCAACACGGCTGCATTTTATTTTACATGTTCGCGGCCATTTTGAAGGCCGCTTGCAGCCGGCATTATTAAATGCCGGCTGCTGTGCGCAGATTTGCGCGATCGGGAGCGCCACGAAGGACGGCTCCGTGACCCTCCCGCGCGTCGCGCCCCTGAGTTTGATAATCACTGCCTTAGACAACAATTACAAATCGACGTTCAAAAGAGATTGGCCTATAAGAGGCAGATTCCTCCAAATCTTTACGTGCCTTCAAGATCAGGGAGATGTTTGCCTCACGAAGAGTCAATGGCAGCAGCCCTGCCTCAAAAACTTGACAGTACATACCCACCAATGGTTCCATCAATAGATCCTTAAACCCCCTGTAAAATGCACACCCAAAACCACCTGGCCCCAGGGCCTTGCCGGTTGAAGCTTCCTAATAGCTGCAGCCACCTCGTTTTTGCCACCTCATACTTGCCATCACATCACCACACTGATCCAATTTATATAACTCAGCATAGAAATCCCTAAATGCCCCACTAATCTCCTCCATCTTCAAGTGCACTGGCGGGATAACTCTAGAGTCTGCTTTCTTCTTAGACAGGCCAAGTACTTGCTTGGCTCATTCCAAGGCTCATACAGTTTCTGTTTTGCAAATTTTAAGCTTCTCCCAGCGTGCTGCAGCAATCAGGAGTCCAGAGCCACTCTTGATGCACAATAAAATAGTAAATTCTAGTCAGTTACTGTTGGTGGAGGGAGGGGGGCAGGGGGTGGTTGCAAGGAACAAGTAAAATCTCTTTCCCTACGATGCAAAGTCCTCCACATATTTAAATATCCCACCTCCATCAAAGGATTCAGATGACAATTGGAGTCACAATAGAGGATCTTTTTTCTTTTGATTGGATGATGAATTCCCTATACATTCTATGAAAAAAGTTTAAAATTAGTTACTGCTATTGCGTAGACCACCAGAAGAAAAGGAGGATAGGATTTTCGTGCCACCTTCTGGCATGCGCCTTAACACCCCTGCCCATCTCAATTTATACCAGAGGCACCAAAATGTCCCTAACATGTTCCTTTCACAGATGAAAGACCTGGATGTATCAATGCAGAATATAGTCAACAACATAGAGACTCCAATATAACAATAATACAAAGAGAATTGCAACCACATCAGTTCCAAAGGGATATTCCTTAACAAGAGTGAGGACTGTAGGACTAACCCTATGGCCATACTGTCATTACCAACAGGATGGAACCTTCTAGTCAGTTACTGTTGGTGGAGGGGGGGGGGTGGGGGGCAAGGGACAAGTAAAATCTCTTTCCCTGGTATGCAAAGTACGCCATATGTCTAAATATCCCACCTCCATCAAAGAATTCAGATGACAATTGGAGTCACACCCACAAACAATTAGCCACGGCCAATTCTGCAAAGTCTTGAAAAGCCAACTTACTAGGATGCTGCCTGGATTGGAGGGTAGGTCTTATGAGGAAAGGTTGAGGGAGCTAGGGCTTTTTTCATTGGAGCGAAGGAGGATGAGAGGTGACTTAGTTGAGGTGTATAAGATGATGAGAGGGATTGATAGAGTGGACGTTCAGCGACTTTTTCCTTGGGTGGATGTAGCTCTCAGAAGGGGGCATAACTATAAGGTTCATGGTGGAAGATATAGGAGGGATGTCAGAGGTAGGTTCTTTACTCAGAGAGTGGTTGGGAAGTGGAACGCACTCCCAGCTATGGTAGTGGAGTTGGACACTTTAGGAACTTTCAAGCGGTTATTGGATAGGCATATGGAGTGCACTAGAATGATTGGGAGTAGGTTGATTTGATCTTAGTTTCAGACTAGTTCGGCACAACATCATGGGCCGAATGGCCTGTACTGTGCTGTACACTTCTATGTTCTAAGGGAATGGGAATCAAATGCCCCTCCTGCATTTTAAGCCCACCCAGGAAGACCTGTATCCACCACCCACCCTTCAGCAATGGTGCCACTTGATTCTGCCATGATTAATACACGGGTAATATGAAAAGACGACAGATAACTAGCATGCGGCACAGCTACCATACATAATGATAATAAGAGTCCCCAGAACACTCAAGGCAAGAAGACATTAATTGCATTGCTCAAATATTAACCTCTCCCTTTAAGCAGGATATATGACAAATGCAAACAACACCATGATAAGGAGTGGGTCTGGATTAGAGCTATAGACTTTTCTGAAATGCAGACTAACAGTCCAATTCCTTGCCCATCATAGGCTGTAGTCAGATTCGTGAAGACTTAACAGAGTCATCGCTATCACTTTCAGGGTCACAGGCTAATGCATAACATAATTCACTCCAGCTGTCTTTGTAATGTTCCTTGTATTGTTCTCCAAGATAGCCAAAAGTCATAGTGTTTACAAAGAACATTAAGCTATGCATTTAAAACAAAGCTAGTTTATTTTGCACTACTGTAAATGGTTTACACACTCTACTGAGTAACAGCTAACAAAATAACAGTATTGAATCTATGTTACAGTAATTTATTATCTCTCCCTAATACAACCAATACTCTAACTCAACCTCACACTATCCTTCTCTATCAGCTTCTCCCAGAATGCTTAGAGACATAGCCTTTTATAAGACTACTCAGTGATGCCATCTATTGTTGATATACATGAGCATCATCTTGCTAACCCTTTACTCTCCTTAGATTGTACATATCATTACAGTCTTGAGTTACATTTGAACTGAATCGAAGCCTCAACATTTCTGCTGTGTCGGTGCCAAAAAGACCTGGAAAAAGGAGATCCTCGCTCCCTCGTGGAGTCAGGCCTGATGTGTTGGGTGTTCTGGATCACATACAGGTAACCAACACTTGAAATAGTGCAACACTATTTTATTGAATCATTAACTGTTTAAACATACTCAGACTGTGGGTGAATACGACACTAGCTTTAACTAAAGACCTTTGCCTTGTCCTAACCAGTCGATGCACTCAGCACATGGTGAATGCCTGTGTTACAGGCTGTGAGATCTGTCCTCCTAGCTAGCTGCTACTCGAATGAGCGGGAACTCTGATGCCCCCTGTCTTTATAGTGCGTGTGCTCTCACTGGTGATTGGCTGCAGTGTTGTGTGTGTTGATTGGTCTCACTGTGTGTCCATCAGTGTGTGTGTCTGCACCATGATATACTGGTGTATATTATGACAAGGCCCTGCCACATCTTGCCGTCTCCAGAATCTTCTGGTGATCTTTAAAATAGTGGAAGCGAATGATTATAGACCTGGGACATTGTTTGCTCCTTGGCCTCAAAGGCAGGTTACAGCACGCCCTTTCCAATTTGAAGCACCCAGCCTCCACCTCCAACCCAAGAAAATGTGGCAGCCAGTTCTCAAAGAACTTAATGGGAGCCTTGCCCTCCACTCCCTCTGGCAGACCGACAACTCAGATATTCTTTCTCCGACCTCGGTTCTCCAGATCCTCCAGGGTTTATGACATGGACATAGCTGGTTTCCCAAGGATTGAATACAAGCTTCAGCTGAAGAAGCAACATTTTCAATGTTCAGGATTCTCTCTGGATTTGGATTTGTTTATTGTCATGTCTACTGAGGTACAGTGAAAAGTATTTTTCTGCGTGCAGATAAAAGATCATTTAATACATGAAAAGAAAATACATAATAGGGCAACACAAGTGTACACAGTGTAAATACATAGACACCGGCATCGGGTGAAGCGTTCAGGAGGGTAGTATTAATCAGGCCAGTCCATAAGAGAGTCATTTAGGACTCTAGTAACAGTAGGGAGAAGCTGTTTTGAATCTGTTCGTGCGTGTTCTCAGATGTTTGTATCTCTTGCCTGATGGAAGAAGTTGGAAGAGTGGGTAAGCCGGGTGGGAGGTGTCTTTGATTATGCTGCCCGCTTTCCCCAGGCAGCGGGAGGTGTAGATAGAGTCAATGGATGGGAGGCGGGTTTGTGTGATGGACTGGGCGGTGTTCACGACTCTCTGAAGTTTCTTGCGGTCCTGGGCCGAGCAGTTGCCATACCAGGCTGTGATGCAACCGGATAGGATGCTTTCTATGGTGCATCTGTAAAAGTTGGTAAGGGTTAATGTGGACATGCAGAATTTCCTTTGTTTCCTAAGGAAGTATAGGCACTGTTGTGCTTTCTTGGTCGTAGCATCGACGTGGGTGAACCAGGACAGATAGTTGGTGATGTGCATACCTAGGAATTTCAAGCTGTCAACCATCTCCACCTCGGCCCTGTTGATGCTGACAGGGGTGTGTACAATACTTTGCTTTCTGAAGTCAATGACCAGCTCTTTAGTTTTGCTGACATTGAGGGATAGATTGTTGTCGTTACACCACTCCACTAGGTTCTCCATCTCCTGTATTCTGACTCGTCGTTATTTGAGATCTAACCCACTACAGTCGTGTCATCAGCAAACTTGTAGATGGAGTTGGAGCCAAATTTTGCCACACAGTCGTGTGTGTATAAGGAGTACAGTAGGGGGCTAAGTACGCAGCCTTTCAGGTCCCAGGTATTGAGGGCTATCGTGGAGGAGGTGTTGTTGTTCATTCTTACTGATTATGATCTAGGGTCAGAAAGTCAAGGATTCAGTTGTAGAGTTAGGAGCCAAGTCCTAGGTTTTGGAGCTTTGATATGAACTTGGCTGGGATTATGGTGTTGAAGGCAGAGCTGTAGTCAATGAATAAGAGTCTGATGTAGGAGTCCTTGTTGTCAAGATCCTCCAGAGATGAGTGTAGGGCCAGGGAGATGGCGTCTGCTGTGGAATAGTTTCAACGGTATGCATTCTGGGAGTATGGAGGTGATGCGCTTCATGACCAACCTCTCGAAACATTTCATTACGATCGATGTCAGGGCCACCGGATGGTAGTCATTGAGGCATGTTACCTGGTTTTTCTTTGGCACCGGTATGATGGTGGTCTTCTTGAAGCAGGTGGGGACCTCAACAGAATAGGGAGAGGTTAAAGATGTCCATGAAAACATCTGCCAGCTGGTTCGCGCAGGATCTGAGTGCACGACTAGGGATTCCATCTGGATCCGTCACCTTCCGAGGGTTCACTTTCAGGAAGGTTGATCTGACTTCGGAAGCTGTGACGGTGGGTACGAGTGTGTCTGGAGCTGCTGGGGCAGTCGACAGCGGTTTGCTGGTTTCCTGCTCAAACTAAGCATAGAATGCATTGAATTCATCGGGGAGGTCGCTGCCGCCGGAGATCCTGCTCGGCTTCGCTTTGTAGCCGTTATGGTGTTTAGGCCTTGCCACAACCGACGAGAGTCTGTAACGCTAGCCTGTGACTCTAGCTTGGTCTGATATTGTCTCTTGGCATCCTGGATGACTTTACGGAGGACGTACCTGTTGTGTTAAGCACACTGAGATAACACGGGCTGCAACTGGATGCAGCTATACCTGAAATATACTCCAGACCTTGAAGTTAGTTCAATTT
This sequence comes from Scyliorhinus torazame, assembly GCF_047496885.1. Lineage (NCBI taxonomy): Eukaryota > Metazoa > Chordata > Chondrichthyes > Carcharhiniformes > Scyliorhinidae > Scyliorhinus > Scyliorhinus torazame. The sequence continues at coordinate 191,647,793 of NC_092716.1, forward strand.
GATTTATTGAACCTGTCACACAGTTAGCACAGTTCTCTGTGAGTTCGACTCTCTGCTAACCTAAGTGTTATTACTCTGTCTGACTGAACCAGACTAGCTCTTAGCCATGTGCTGTAGGAGTTATATAGGAACATAAGAACATAAGAACTAGGAGCAGGAGTAGGCCATATGGCCCCTCGAGCCTGCTCCACCATTCAATGAGATCATGGCTGATCTTTTGTGGACTCAGCTCCACTTTCCGGCCTGAACACCATAACCCTTAATCCCTCTATTCTTAAAAAAACTATCTATCTTTACCTTAAAAACATTTAATGAAGGGGCCTCAACTGCTTCACTGGGCAAGGAATTCCATAGATTCACAACCCTTTGGGTGAAGAAGTTCCTCCTAAACTCAGTCCTAAATCTACTTCCCCGTATTTTGAGGCTATGCCCCCCTCGTTCTGCTTTCACCCGCCAGTGGAAACAACCTGCCCACATCTATCCTATCTATTCCCTTCATAATTTTATATGTTTCTATAAGATTCCCCCTCATCCTTCTAAATTCCAACGAGTACAGTCCCAGTCTACTCAACCTCTCCTCGTAATCCAACCCCTTCAGCTCTGGGATTAACCTAGTGAATCTCCTCTGCACACCCTCCAGTGCCAGTACGTCCTTTCTCAGATAAGGAGACCAAAACTGAACACACTACTCCAGGTGTGGCCTCACTAACACCTTATACAATTGCAGCATAACCTCTCTAGTCTTAAACTCCATCCCTCTAGCAATGAAGGACAAAATTCCATTTGCCTTCTTAATCACCTGTTGCACCTGTAAACCAACTTTTTGCGACTCATGCACGAGCACACCCAGGTCTCTCTGCACAGCAGCATGTTTTAATATTTTATCATTTAAATAAGAATCCCTTTTGCTGTTATTCCTGTCAAAATGGATAACCTCACATTTGTCAACATTATATTCCATCTGCCAGACCCTAGCCCATTCACTTAGCCTATCCAAATCCCTTTGCAGACTTCCGGTATCCTCTTTACTTTTTGCTTTACCACTCATCTTAGTGTCGTCTGCAAACTTGGACACATTGCCCTTGGTCCCCAACTCCAAATCATCTATGTAAATTGTGAATAATTGTGGGCCCAACATTGATCCCTGAGGGACACCACTAGCTACTGATTGCTAACCAGAGAAACACCCATTAATCCCCACACTTTGCTTTCTATTAATTAACCAATCCTCTATCCATGCTACTACTTTCCCCTTAATGCCATGCATCTTTATCTGATGCAGCAACCTTTTGTGTGGCACCTTGTCAAAGGCATTCTGGAAATCCAGATATACCACATCCATTGGCTCCCCGTTATCTACCGCTCTGGTAATGTCCTCAAAAAATTCCACTAAATTAGTTAGGCACAATCTGCCCTTTATGGACCCATGCTGCATCTGCCCAATGGGACAATTTCCATCCAGATGCCTCGCTATTTCTTCCTAGATGATAGATTCCAGCATCTTCCCTACTACCGAAGTTAAGCTCACTGGCCTATAATTACCCGCTTTCTGCCTACCTCCTTTTTTAAACAGTGGTGTCACGTTTGCTAATTTCCAATCCGCCAGGACCACCCCAGAGTCTAGTGAATTTTGGTAAATTATCACTAGTGCATTTGCAATTTCCCTAGCCATCTCTTTTAGCACTCTGGGTTGCATTCCATCAGGGCCAGGAGACTTGTCTACCTTTAGCCCCATTAGCTTGCCCATCACTACCTCCTTAGTGATAACAATCATCTCAATCACCTGTCATAGTCGCATTTCTATCACACTGGCATGTTATTTGTGTCTTCCACTGTGAAGACTGATCCAAAAAACCTGTTCAGTTCCTCAGCCATTTCCTCATCTCCCATTATCAAATCTCCCTTCTCATCCTCTAAAGGACCAATATTTACCATGGCCATTGTTTTTTGTTTTATACATTTGTAGAAACTTTTACTATCTGTTTTTATTTTCTGAGCAAGTTTACTCTCATAATCTATCTTACTCTTCTTTATAGCTTTTTTAGTAGCTTTCTGTTGCCCCCAAAAGATTTCCCAGTCCTCTTGTCTCCCACTAATCTTTGCCACTTTGTATGCTTTTTCCTTCAATTTGATACTCTCCCTTATTTCCTTAGATACCCACGGTCGATTTTCCCTCTTTCTACCGTCCTTCCTTTTTGTTGGTAGAAACCTTTGCTGAGCACTGTGAAAAATCACTTGGAAGGTTCTTCACTGTTCCTCAACTGTTTCACCATAAAGTCTTTGTTCCCAGTCTACCTTAGCTAGCTCTTCTCTCATCCCATTGTAACCTCCTTTGTTTAAGCACAAAACACTAGTGTTTGATTTTACCTTCTCACTCTCCACCTGTATTTTATGTTATGTTATGTGATATATACACCGGACTCACTCTGTAGATGTCCCCAGTGGAAAGAGGCGGAGTGTGAGTGCCTCGTGCCTTTTATAGTGGGAAATCACCCCCAAGTGTTCTGCCTGCTGATTGGTTATGTCCTGTTCTCTGTGCTCATTAGCTGCCTGTCTGTATCTCATTATGTGCATGTCTGCATATCATGACAGTACCTGTATTTCTTGTATAGGGCAGGATCGCCTCAGACCTGGCCTTCAGTAATGCGTCAATCTCCCAATTAAGCCATGGTTTCCAGTTGGTTTCCGTTACACCAAGCCTTTAATTGGAATTCTGCAACTCAGTCTCGTGAGCACTAAGGTGTTGTGTCAGCACGCCGAGTCCCAGGTCAATAACTCAGACAATGTTGGCAGCCATAATTTTCAGCACCTCCCAGAGGATGTCAGAGAGTGCAGGATCAAGAGACTGCTTGATGATCAAGTTGCCATGCTGAAAAGATGACTCCATCCTCATTGAATGTGACTGCGCCATTTTATTGCTGGGTTTCTTCATGTTTTTCAGCATTTCCTCACTAGTGCTAATTCAGAAGCCTTCTAGGGATATAACATCGGATATTAATCATGGATTAGGCAAACCTGTGCTGGGCAATCAGGATAAATGATGGATTATAAAGTAAGTGGTGCCAGAGCCTGCAGAAAAGCAGCTATTCCCACATCACGTGATCGCCTGAATGAGGGATTTTAAATGGGGAGAAACTGTTTTCACTGGCACAAGCAGGAGGGTAGGTAAGCAGGGGTTACAGATTTAAAGTAATTGACAAAGAACCAAGCAGGAGATGAGATATTTTAATAGCAGCAAGTTGGTACAATCTGCGATGCACAACCTGAAAAGATCATGAAAACAGATTTGGTAGTAACTTTCAAAGGCAATTGGACAAATACTTGGAACGTGAAACCTTTGCAGTGCTTGTGGAGGAAGTGCCGCTTAGAGGACCAATTGGAAAGCTCTTTCAAAAAGCCAGCTCAGAGACAAAGGGCTGGATGGCTTATTTCTCTGGTTTATGATTCAATGTTTTTTGAATATTACCCTGCTGCATCCAGGGATCATACTCTATTCTTCAAGCGGCAGAAGTTGCCTGAGGAGCATAAGCTGCTATGGAAATTAACTCCCAAAAGTAACTCAATTTCATCCACAGGGAAAAAGAACATTTGAAACTGAAATTCTAAAGGTTATTTGTTAATATAGGTAAGATGATTTTGCGTATAATTATACACATTGACTTCAGTGTGGCGCTGATGTTTGTTTACACTTGGGGGTTATTTTGTTAACAGTGTTCCTTGCTCTAAGGAGGCGGTTAAATCAAAGCTAAGTCTATTTTAAGTCCTAAAACAAGCAGCTGTGTGATTATAAATCAATTAAATTCAGCAGAATGCAGTTTGAATGTTTTAGTAATGTCATATTTTGGATTATTAATGTGTTTGTCTGTGCAGATGCACTTGTGTATGTACCTAGATGATGTTTGTGTGTATATGTCTCACATAAAGAACTGGTGGGAAAACCTTGCATTTGGCTGTAAAGATAGAAGATCTGTACTATATTTGACACACCACTTGCCCTTAACCCCCTCCATAAACCCCTTATCCTCCTCCAAAATCCTCCCATAAATTGCTGAGGGGACCCCCACCCTCCAACCCCATCAAGAGGAATTGACTGTTTTGGTGCAATCGGAATCAAATAATAATAATAATCACTTATTGTCATAAGTAGGCTTCAATGAAGTTACTGTGAAAAGCCCCTAGTCGCCACATTCCGGCGCCTGTTTGGGGAGGCCGGTACGGGAATTGAACCTGCGCTGCTGGTCTTGTTCTGCATTACTAGCCAGCTGTTTAGCCCACTGTGCTAAACCAGCCCCTTCCCAGAACAGATTAACTCCTCTGAGGTCAACTGGCCCACAGTCCCCTGCTTTCTGTCTACCTCCCTTTTTGAAGAAGGAATTATATCTGTTATCTTTGAATCTTTTGGAACCTTCCCCGAATGTCGGCAATTTTGGAAAATTAAAACCATTGCATTTGGCACCTCTTTCAAGATCTTCGGGCGAAGTCCATTCAGACCAGTGTATTTGTCAGCCTGTAGACCAGTGTTTTTCAAACTTTTTTTCCCGGCGCCCCACTTTTATCAAATGGCTAGCCCTCGCGAGCCACACCACGTTGACTTCCAACTTAGGTGACCTGTGCATTTAAAATAAATAGAATTGATCTTCCTCACTTATGACAGTAAATTGTATTCAGTTCTGCTTACGTAAAAGCAAGATGTTGCATGACAACAAAATAATTCCACCTTGTATAATGTAAATTTCACTCACCAACAAGCAGTTTCACATCCCTGACATTGACATGGCTGATTTTGAACAATCAGACGTTTCCAGCTCGAACCCGAAATTTAACTCGGGGCTCCAAAGTACCACATGCTGCTGAATCAATCTGAGGATTTGAACACCGTGTACCATCCCAACTACCCAAACACATTCGCTGATCTGGGAGCACTATCAACATAGATACGTGAATTCCGTTTTTCTTTAATTTAGAGTACCCAATTCATTTTTTCCAATTAAGGGACAATTTAGCGTGGCCCATCCACCTACACTGCACATTTTTGGGTTGTGGGGGCGAAACCCACGCAGACACGGGGAGAATGTGCAAACTCCACACGGACAGTGACCCAGAGCCGGGATCGAACACGGGACCTCGGCGCCGTAAGGCAGCAGGGCTAACCACTGCGCCACCGTACCGTCAATTAGTTCTATCACTTGCTACTTATGTTGTTTGGCACACAAGTAGTCCTGTGTTGCAGCTTCACCAGGTAGAGACCTCATTTTTCGGTATGCCTCGTGCTGCTCCTGGCATTCCCTCTTGCACTCTTCGTTGAACCAGGGTTGATCCCCTGGCTTGGTGGTAATGGTAGAGTGGGGGATATGCCGAGCCATGAGGTTGCAGATTGTGGTTGAATACAATTCTGCTGCTGCTGGTCCACAGCGCCTCATGAATGCACAGTCTTGAGTCGCTAGACCTGTTTGAAGTTTATCCCATTTTGTCTTGCAAAAGACAAGGCTTAACAATTCGTAAGAAAATTCAGCCAGATGTGCCAAGTAGATGCTCCATCTCGATCTCCCCCAGAGGTCCCCAAGCATCATAGATGTCAGTCTTTAGCCAATTCAATTCACTCCATATGATATCAAGAAATGGCTGAAGGCACTGAATACTGCAAAGACTATGGACCCTGATAATAATCCGGCAATAATGCTGAAGTCTTGTGCTCCAGAACTTGCCTCGCCCCTGGCCAAGCTGTTCCAGCCAAGCATCTACACAGCAATGTGGAAAATTACTTAGGACAATTACAAGCAAGACAAATCCAAACCAGCCAATTGCCGCCATATCAGTCTACTCTCAATCATCAGCAAAGTGGTAGAAGGAGTCACCATCAGTGCTGTCAAGTGGCACTTACTCAGAAATAACCTGCTCACAGGTGCTCAGTTTGGGTTCTGCCAGGGTCACTCAGCTCCTGACCTCTACAGCCTTGGTTCAAACATGGACAAAAGAGCTGAATGCCAGAGGTGAGGTGAAAGTGACTGTCCTTGACATCAAGGCACCATTTGACCGAGTGTGGCTTCAAGGAGCCCAAGCTAAACTGCAGTCAATGGGAATCAGGGGGAAAAATCTACACTGGTTGGATCATACCTAGCACAAAGGAAAATGGTTGTGGTGGTTGGAGGACAGTCATCTCAGTCCCGGGACATCACATCAGGCGTTCCTCAGGGTAGTGTTCTAGACCCAACCGTCTTCATCAATAACCTTCGTTCAACATAAGGTCAGATATGGGGATGTTCGCTGATGACTGCAAAATGTTCAGTACCATTCGTGACTCCTCAACCACTGAAGCAGTCCATGTCCAAATGCAGCAAGACCTGGACAATATCCAGGCTTGGGCTGGCAAGTAGCAAGTAACATTCGCACGACACAAGTGCCAGGCAATGACCATCTTCAATAAGAGAGAATAATCAATGGCATTACCATCACTGAATCCCTTACTATCCTGGGGGTTACTACTGACGACAAACTGAACTGGACTAGCCATATAAATACCGTGGCTACAAGAACAACAGATTCTAGGAATCCGGCGGTGAATAACTCATCTACTGACTCCCTAAAGCCTGTCCACAAGGCACAAGTCAGGAGTGTGATGGATAATTCCTCACTTACCTGGATGAGTGTAGCTCCAACAGCACTCAAGAAGCTTGACACCATCCAGGACAAGACTGCCTTCTTGATTGGCAGCCCTTCCACAAGCATTCACTACCTCAATCACTGACGCACAGTAACAGCCGTGTGTACCATTTACAAGATCCACTGCAGCAACTCATCGAGGCTCCTTACGCAGCACCTTTCAAACCCACGGCCAGTACCATCTAGGAGGACAAGGGCAGCAGATACATGGGAGCATCACATGGAGGTTCCCCTTCAAGTCACACACCATCCTGATTTGTAAATATATCGCCGTTCCTTCACTGTCGCTGGGTCAAATTCCTGAAACTCCCTAACAGCACCATGGGTGTACCTACACCACATGGACTGCAGCGGTTCAAGAAGGCAGATTACCACCACTTTCTCAAGGGCAATTAGGGATGGGCAACAAATGCTGGCCATGCCAACGAAGCCCACATCCCATAAAAATGAATTTAAAAAAATGCTGAACTAGCCAGCAATGCCCAAATCCTGTATATTAATAAATAATTACTTTGGTCTCATATTTTGTCAGCTAGTGCTCCTATGAAGTGGTATGTTTTATTAAACCAAAAGTGTTTTTTCATTATTATCTATAGTGAAAATTAATATCTCACACCACACTAAAATATGGATACATTTTTGCAATATTTCTCATGGCATTAGGACATCCTCTGGCGAATGACGTGCTTTGGATGCATCATCACTGTCGTAGGAAGCCATGCAGCCAATTTGAGCAGAACAAGATCAGAGAAACAGTAATAGATGAATAACAAGTTAAACTGATTTGGGTTTGGTTATTGAGGCATCAATATTGACCAGGACACCATGGAAAATTCTTTCACTCTCCTTTGATTGGATCTTTAATACAAAAAGTTGCCACTTGTCGAAATCCCGGAATGAAAACCCCTTAAAGACGAGGAGTAGAAATTGCTCTTGGCTGGCAAAGCAGAACGGAATGTTAAACGTTCTGTCTGACCAGACAATATGGGCACAGGTAGAACAATTCAGAGATCCAGGAGGTGAAGGATAAAACTGGAGCCTAGATTTTCGACATTTAAAAGTTTTTCTTTTACAGAGGCAAGCATTACATATCATCCAAACCAATAACCACAGTTTCAGTCTGTTCATATATATACGGATAGAGCAGAGCTCCACTTAATACTCAAAACATGAATACAATTAAATATTTAATTAGTATATGATCCACGTCCTGTTTGAAGGATCGATTCCTGGGTGAAGTATCTGGATGAAAGTCGGATCCCAGGGTGAAGACTCTGGATGGAGGTTGTTATGGGTCCAGACCAGAACCCCAATTTTGGTTAAGATCTCAGACTAGAACCAAACTATTTGCATTTGGTAAAATTGTGAGGAACTGTTACTGCACCACAGGAATGATAACACTGACCCAGTAGACAGCTTTTATGTTGAAACAAACTTGAATTTTTACACAGAATCAAGAACATTAGCAACAAGGAAATAGCTTTTCAGTTAACAGGTACAGCGTCTCAACTTGCTTCCTGAAACCTGCCTCTACATTTTGTTACACAAAAGAGATATTAGGAAATTGGGTCCAGAAATGAAACCCCAATGTAGCAGGCAATTTAGGGGTTAAACCGACTGAGGTAAAATACTGCTAGCACAGAGCCAGAAAGATACGCTCACACCTGGCTGAGTTACATTGTCCCATAGAGACTTGTTAGTGGGAAGACACAGCATGGCTCAGTTCGGCAAGGGTGATTCACTCAAGATCTACTGTCTTTCAGGACACTCCTGTCTGTCCAGCTATTAAACCATTACAGAGTCTGATGGCCTCTTTGTCTGTCAATGGGAGGTTTGTTGCTTATCAATATCATGTCTCTGTTCTTTTGTTTAAATGGGAGTGGGAAATCGAACAGCCAAGATAAAGCTGATGGGTTCAAGTTTTGGCACCCCAGGAGAGAAAGCCTTTGTTTTAGGGATGGGGTGGAGCTCAGAGAGAGAGAGAGGAAATCCTTGTTTGAACAGGTTCAGGAGAATGATCTTAACAGCCACCGAGAGAGGTCATTAAAAGTTGCTCCATATATGAGTTTTCGAAAAGTGTTCTAAAAGAACATGGCTAACAGCAGAAAGTTGCTTCATAAATGCAAGTATTGCCTTTGTCTGTCAGTGTAAATGCCTGAGACCTGTATGTTCATTGTAGAGTGTTGCTTAAGGGGAACTAATGTGTTAAGGTTAAGAAACTACATGTAATCTGTTATTGGTAGGGTGGAAGTTTAAATAGTGTTTTCTTTTCTTTTCTTTTATAGTTATAAAGTTTATTTATATAATAACCAAGCCCTATGTCTTATATCATCACTCCTAGAATGAATTGATCTTTCCACACCGACTTCAGCACCAACTTAAAACTTTACAAAATTATGGCTCTGATTCAGAATCTTAACAATTCCAATTAAGCAAACCCATATATTTCAAATACTACTTATGTATAACGTTAACAACTAGGTTTTACTTGCTTGCTCCAAGCAGAATCCTTGGAGAGAGAACCATTTTATAGAACCAAGCTGAAAACGTTCTGCTCAGCTTAGAGCCCTGGAAGAAACTGTTTTCTCCAGACAGACTTGCCCCTCCCATTAGCTACACCAGGTGCACTCAAGACACACAGCATTCGTTTGTCTCTTGTTACAAGATGCACCTTGATTTGTTTAGCCAGGGTCAAACTGTTACAACATTACATTAGCTAGCTATCAGCAAACAAGTAAAATGGTTTTTAATATTTATTAGCTGAACACTTCCCCTGCAAAATCGCTGATTACCTCACTTTTAATCACAGCTCTAGCAGTCATATTGGCTGCATGCATTTCAACCCAGGCCTTAATAATATCACTGCAAAAATACAAAACTATAAAATATGATCATTTCTCAATTTTGGAAAGGCTTTGCAAAGGCTATGTCCAAGGTCTTGGACACTTGGGTAAAGCCGAGTTGGGGGATAGCGATATTTGGGGTGTCAGACGATCCGGGAGTGCAGGAGTCGAAAGGGGCCGGAGTTCTGGCCTTTGCCAGATTTTATTTGTAGAGGGCAGATAACCCACCTTGTTTTGCTAATTTGTTAAGTTGTTTTCTTAATTATTACTATGCTTTTTGTTGTTTTCTTTTTGTAGTGATTTGTAAAAATTATTGAAAAATTTTGAATAAAAACAAATTTTTAAAAAACAAAAAAAAACAGGCCTTTCTATCCCTTCCTCTTCCTCTTGTAGTAATACAGCACCAGCACCCATATCACTCACATCAATGGCCACCTTAAATTGTTGTCATAATTCAGTGTCATCAAAACTGGTGCTGTGATCAACACTGTTCTCAAGTTATCAAATGCCTCCTGCCATTCTGAGGTCCACTGAAATTTCTTGTTCTTTTTCAAAAGTTCAGTCAGTGGAGCAACGGCACTGCTACAATTTGGCACAAACTTTCTGTTGAAACCATTTGTGCCCCAAAATCTGAAAACTTCTCTTCTTGTTGACCATATGGAAAACTTCCCAACAGCTTTCGTTTTCACATGGGGCCATCTAACCATATTCAGCAGTATGGCTTAAAAGTGTGACTTGGGCTTTTAGTCAATTTTACCTTGTTACCACTAAGCCAACCTCTTATAGTTGATCAAACAATCTCTTAAAATGTTCAAAATTCTTTTGCCACATTTGACTGAACACCACCAGATCGTCTATGTACATTGCACAATTCTTTAGTCCAGAAATGACCTTATTGGTTAGTTGCTGGCACATTTTTCATCCCAAATGGCAAGACGTTAAACTGTTACAAACCATTAGGCAGTACAAAAGCTGAATGCTTTGTCCTTCCCGATAAAGGTATTTGACAATATCCTTTAGTAGGTCAATTTTGGTAAAGAAATTTGTGAATCCCAGTTCTTCAATACAGTCTTCCAAATGAGGAATAGGATACAAATCTGACTTTCTTACCGCATTGACTCTCCGATAATCTACACAGAATTGTGCATTCCATCTGGTTTTGGAACCATCACAATAGGTGAGCTCCAATCACTGCAATTTACTCCAATGATATCATTCTTAAGTATGCTTTCAATTTCCTTTTGCACTTGTGCCAACGTGAGTGGATTTAGCCTATATGGATGTTGCTTAATTGGAATGGAGCTTCCTATATCTATATCATGTATAATCGACGTTGTATTTCCTAGGAGATTTTCACCGTAACTTCATTGCGGTGTTAATGTAAGCCTACTTGTGACAATAATAAAGATTATTATTAGTTTGTTCACACATATAGCTCCATGTGATTGTAATAGCTCTTTCAAACCACTCTGATTTTACGCCGGAAGGTAACTCAATAATGTATCCCAATTTCTTGTTACTTTTTCATTGTCCAATCTAGTTTGAGGAACCTCCAATTCAGAATCCTCTGGATTTATCTCTACTCCCTGAGTTATAACTACTAATACATCCTTTTGCTCTACTCCCCTATCAAAATACCTTTTGAGCATATTAACATGATACACGCTGAGTTTTCCTTCTGTCAGGCATTCTTATCAAATGATTTACCATCTCAGTTTCCATTCATTTTTATAAGACTAAACTTTCCTTTTTCACCTACCGCCGGTAACAAAACTAATACTTTCTCCCACAACAAAACAACGAGTCTTTGATTTCTTATTCACCTTGCTGTGACAGTTTTAAATGCTTTCTAGCGAACTCAGCAGCCCTATTTAATCTCTCCCTAAAGTTTGTCACATTGTCCAAAACTGTAGTCTCAAAACTCTGACTCAGCAATTTCTCCTTAATCAATTTAAGCGGTCCTCTTGCCACATGACCAAAAATCAATTTGAATGCACTGAATTTAGTTGATTCATTACGGCGCAGCCCTAATTGCAAATAGTACAAATGGGATTCCTTTATCCCAATCTTCTGGGTAATCCTGACTATAGGCCCTCAACATGGCCTTTAACGTTTGGTGCCACTTTTCCAATGCTTCTTGCAATTCTGGATGATACGCAGTTGATTTAAGTTACTTTACCTTAAGCTAGCCATAACTTCCCTGAATAACTTCAACATAAAAATTGATCTCTGATCAGATTGGAGTTATCTTGGGATTCCGTTTCTGGCAAACAATTTGATGAACTAATCTACAACTCTCTTAGATGTAATATCTCGGAATGATTGGCCTCTGGAAATCTAAGAGACACATCCATTTCATTTCATTTCATTATAGTCAATAAATACTGATTTCCACTTTTTGTCTTAGGAAGTGGTCAAAAAATGCAATTGACAATTTCTTATATTTATCACAAGGTCCAATCCCTGGGTGAAGCCTCTGGATGAAGATCCGCTCCCTGGGAGAAGTCTCTGGATGAGCGTTCGATCCCTGGATGAAGTTTCTAGGTGAAGATCTGATCCCTGGGTGAAGTCTCTGGATTAAGATCTGATCCCTGGGTGAAGTCACTGGATGAGCGTTCGATCCCTGGGTGAAGTTTCTAGGTGAAGATCTGATCCCTGGGTGAAGTCTCTGGATTAAGATCTGATTCCTGGGTGAAGTCTCTGGGTGAAGATCTGATCCCTGGGTGAAGTCACTGGATGAAGATCTGATCCCTGAGTGTCTCGGACATCTGTCAGGAGCTTATGGGGTCGGAGGAGACGCAGACCGAGGAGCTGAAGCGCAAGTAGGAGGAGCTGGGAGGTGAGACAGAGGATGGTCTATGGGCAGACGCGTTGAGTAGAGTCAACATGTCTGCAACATGTGCCAGGCTCAGCCTGATATAATTTAAGGTTGTTCACCGGGCTCACATGACAGTGGCCCGAATGAGCAGATTCCTTGGGGTGGAGGACAGGTGCGCAAAATGTGCAGGAGAACCGGTGAACCATGTCCACATGTTTTGGACATGTCCAAAGTTTAGGGGATTTTGGCAGGGGTTTGCGGACGTCATGTCCACGGTGTTAAAAACAAGGGTGGCACTGAGTCCAGAGGTGGCGATTTTCGGGGTGTCAGAAGACCCAGGAATCCAGGAGGAGCAAGAGGCAGACGTTCTGGCCTTTGCTTCCCTGGTAGCCCGGAGACAGATACTATTAGCATGGAGGGACTCAAAACCCCCAAAGTCGGAGACCTGGCTATTGGACATGGCTAGCTTTCTCTGTTTGGAGAAAATCAAGTTCGCCTTGAGAGGGTCACTGTTACGGTTCATCTGGAAGTGGCAACCGTTCGATCTGAACCCTGGGAAAAGTCACTGGATGACGGTTCAATCACTGGGTGAAGACTCTGGATGAAGATCTGATCCCTGGGTGAAGTCTCTGGGTGAAGATCTGATCCCTGGGTGAAGTCTCTGGGTGAAGACCTGATCCCTGGGTGAAGTCTCTGGGTGAAGACCTGATCCCTGGGTGAAGTCTCGGCATGAAGATCTGATCTCTGGGTGAAGTCACTGGATGAAGATCTGATCCCTGGGTGAAGTCACTCGATGATCTGACCCCTGGGTGAAGTCTATGGATGAAGATCTGATCCCTGGATGAAGTCTCCGGGTGAAATTATTATCCCTGGGTGAAGTCTCTGGATGAAGATCTGATTCCTGGGTGAAGTCTCCGGGTGAAACTATGATCCCTGGGTGAAGCCACTGGATGAAGATCTGATCCCTGGGCGAAGTCTCTGCATGAAGATATGATCCCTGGGTGAAGTCTCTGGATGAGCGTTCAATCTCTGATCCCTGGGTGAAAGCTCTGGATGAAGGTTGGATCCCTGGGTGAAGTCTATGGATGAAGATCTGATCCCTGGGCGAAGTCTCTGGGTGGAGATCTGGTCCCTGGGTGAAGTCTCTGGATGAAGATCTGATCCCTGGGTGAAGTGTCTGGATGAAGATCTGATCCCAGGGTGAAGTCTCTGCATGAAGATATGATCCCTGGGTGAAGTCTCTGCATGAGCGTTCAATCTCTGATCCCTGGGTGAAAGCTCTGGATGATGGTTGGATCCCTGGGTGAAGTCTATGGATGAAGATCTGATCCCTGGGCGAAGTCTCTGGATGGAGATCTGGTCCCTGGGTGAAGTCTCTTGATGAAGATATGATCTTGAGTGAAGTCCATGGATGATGATCTGATCCCTGGGTGAAATCTCTGGATGAAGATCTGATCCCTGGGTGAAGTCTCTGGATGAAGACCTGATCCCTGGGCGAAGACTTTGGGTGAAGATCTGATCCCTGGGTGAAGTCTCTGGATGAAGATCTGATCCCTGGGCGAAGTCTCTGGATGGAGATCTGGTCCCTGGGTGAAGTCTCTGGATGAAGATCTGATCCCTGGGTGAAGTGTCTGGATGAAGATCTGATCCCAGGGTGAAGTCTCTGCATGAAGATATGATCCCTGGGTGAATTCTCTGGATGAGCGTTCAATCTCTGATCCCTGGGTGAAAGCTCTGGATGATGGTTGGATCCCTGGGTGAAGTCTATGGATAAAGATCTGATCCCTGGGCGAAGTCTCTGGATGGAGATCTGGTCCCTGGGTGAAGTCTCTTGATGAAGATATGATCTTGAGTGAAGTCTATGGATGATGATCTGATCCCTGGGTGAAATCTCTGGATGAAGATCTGATCCCTGGGTGAAGTCTCTGGATGAAGACCTGATCCCTGGGCGAAGACTTTGGGTGAAGATCTGATCCCTGGGTGAAGTCTCTGGATGAAGATCTGATCCCTGGGTGATGTCTCTGGGTGAGGATCTGATCCCTGGGTGAAATCTCTGGATGAAGATCTGATCCCTGGGTGAAGTCTCTGGTTGAATATCTGATCCCTGGGTGAAGTCTCTGGATGGAGATCTGATCCCTTGGTGAAATCTCTGGATGAAGATCTGATTCCTGGGTGAAGTCTCTGGATGAAGATCTGATCCCTGGGTGAAGTCTCTGGATGACGATCTGGTCCCTGGGTGAAGCCTCTGGATGAGGGACCAATCCCTGGGCAAAGTCTCTGGATGAGGGTCCAATCCCTGCGTGAGGTTCTGGGTGAAGATCTGATCCCTGGTGAAGACCCTGAATGAGGGTCCAATCCCTGGGTGACGTTCTGGGTGAACATCTGATCCCTGGTTGAAGCCTCTGGATGAGGGTCTAATCCCTGGGCAAAGCCTCTGGATGAGGGTCCAATCCCTGGGTGAGGTTCTGGGTGAAGATCTGATCCCTGGGTGAAGACTCTGTCTGGAGATCTGATCCTTTGGTGAAATCTCTGGATGAAGATCTGATCCCCGGGTGAAGTCTCTGGATGAAGATATGATCTTGGGTGAAGTCTCTGGATGGAGATCTGATCTCTGGGTGACGTCTCTGGGTGAGGGTTCAATCCCTGGGTGCAGTTTGTGCATGAGGGTCCAATCCCTGGGTGAAGTCTCTGGATGAAGATCTGAGCCCTGGATGAAGTCTCTGGGTGAAGATCTGATCCCTGGGTGAAGTCACTGGATGAAGATCTGATCCCTGGACGAAGACTCTGGATGAGGGACCAATCCCTGGGTGAAGTCTCTGGATGAGGGTCCAATCCCTGAGTGAGGTTCTGGGTGAAGATCTGATCCCTGGGTGAAGACTCTGGATGAGGGACCAATCCCTGGGCAAAGTCTCTGGATGAGGGTCCAATCCCTGGGTGAGGTTCTGGGTGAACATCTGATCACTGGGTGAAGACTCTGGATGCAGCCCAATGCCTGGTTGAAGACTCTGGATGAGGGTCCAATCCCAGGGTGAAGTCTCTGCGTGAAGATATGATCCCTGGTTGAAGCCTCTGGATGAGGGTCCAATCCCTGGGAAAAGCCTCTGGATGAGGGTCCAATCCCTGGGTGAGGTCCTGGGCGAAGATCTGATCCCTGGGTGAAGACTCTAGATGAAGATCTGGTCCCTGGGCGAAGCCTCTGGACGGGGATCCAATCCCTGGGTGAAGTTCTGGGTGAACATCTGATCCCTGGGTGAAGTCTCTGTATGGAGATCTGATCCTTTGGTGAAATCTCTGGATGAAGATCTGATCCCTGGGTGAAGTCTCTGGATGGAGATCTGATCTCTGGGTGAAGTCTCTTGGTGAGGGTTCAATCCCGTGGTGCAGTTTGTGCATGAGGGTCGAATCCCTGAGTGAAGTCTCTGGATGAAGATCTGATCCCTGGGTGAAGTCTCTGGATGAGGATCTGATCCCTGGGTGAAATCTCTGGATGAAGATCTGATCCCTGGGTGAAGTCTCTGGTTGAAGATCTGACCCCTGGGTGAAGTCACTGGTGAGGATCTGATCCCTGGGTGAAGTCACTGGATGAATATCTGATCCCTGGGTGAAGTCTCTTGATGGTGATCTGATCCCTTGGTGAAATCTCTGGATGAAGATCTGATCCCTGGGTGAAGTCTCTGGATGAAGATATGATCTTGGGTGAAGTCTCTGGATGGAGATCTGATCTCTGGGTGAAGTCTCTTGGTGAGGGTTCAATCCCGTGGTGCAGTTTGTGCATGAGGGTCGAATCCCTGAGTGAAGTCTCTGGATGAAGATCTGATCCCTGGGTGAAGTCTCTGGATGAGGATCTGATCCCTGGGTGAAATCTCTGGATGAAGATCTGATCCCTGGGTGAAGTCTCTGGTTGAAGATCTGACCCCTGGGTGAAGTCACTGGTGAGGATCTGATCCCTGGGTGAAGTCACTGGATGAATATCTGATCCCTGGGTGAAGTCTCTTGATGGTGATCTGATCCCTTGGTGAAATCTCTGGATGAAGATCTGATCCCTGGGTGAAGTCTCTGGATGAAGATATGATCTTGGGTGAAGTCACTGGATGGAGATCTGATCTCTGGGTGAGGGTTTAACCCCTGGGTGCAGTTTTTGCATGAGGGTCCAATCCCACGGTGAGGTATCTGGATGAAGATCTGAGCCCTGGGTGAAGTCTCTGGATGAAGATCTGATCTCTGGGTGAACTCTCTGGGTGAAGATCTGATCCCTGGGTGAAGTCTCTGGATGAAGATCTGATCCCTGGGTGATGTCTCTGGATGAAGATCTGATCCCTGGGTGAGGCCTCTGGATGAAGATCTGATCCCTGCGTGAAGTCTCTGGATGAAGATCTTGTCCCTGGGTGAAGTCTCTGGATGAAGATCTTGTCCCTGGGTGAAGCCTCTGGATGAGGATCTGATCCCTGGGTGAAATCTCTGGATGAAGATCTGATCCCTGGGTGAAGTCTCTGGTTGAAGATCTGACCCCTGGGTGAAGTCACTGGTGAGGATCTGATCCCTGGGTGAAGTCACTGGATGAATATCTGATCCCTGGGTGAAGTCTCTGTCTGGAGATCTGTTCCTTTGGTGAAATCTCTGGATGAAGATCTGATCCCCGGGTGAAGTCTCTGGATGAAGATATGATCTTGGGTGAAGTCTCTAGATGGAGATCGGATCTCTGGGTGAAGTCTCTGGGCGAGGGTTCAATCCCTGGGTGCAGTTTGTGCATGTGGGTCCAATCCCTGGGTGAAGTCTCTGGATGAAGATTTGAGCCCTGGGTGAAGTCTCTGGGTGAAGATCTGATCCCTGGGTGAAGTCACTGGATGAAGATCTGATCCCTGGATGAAGACTCTGGATGAGGGTCCAATCCCTGGGTGAGGTTCTGTGTGAACATCTGATCCCTGGGTGAAGACTCTGGATGAGGGCCCAATGCCTGGTTGAAGACTCTGGATGAGGGTCCAATCCCAGGATGAAGTCTCTGCATGAAGATATGATTCCTGGTTGAAGCCTCTGGATGAGGGTCCAATCCCTGGGAAAAGCCTCTGGATGAGGGTCCAATCCCTGGGTGAGGTCCTGGGTGAAGATCTGATCCCTGGGTGAAGACTCTAGATGAAGATCTGGTCCCTGGGCGAAGCCTCTGGACGGGGGTCCAATCCCTGGGTGAAGTTCTGGGTGAACATCTGATCCCTGGGTGAAGTCTCTGTATGGATATCTGATCCTTTGGTGAAATCTCTGGCTGAAGATCTGATCCCTGGGTGTAGTCTCTGGATGAAGATATGATCTTGGGTGAAGTCTCTAGATGGAGATCTGGTCTCTGGGTGAAGTCACTGGGTGAGGGTTCAATCCCTGGGTGCAGTTTGTGCATGAGGGTCCAATCCCTGGGTGAAGTCTCTGGATGAAGATCTGAGCCCTGGGTGAAGTCTCTGGGTGAAGATCTGATCCCTGGGTGAAGTCACTGGATGAAGATGTGATCCTTGGGTGAAGTCTCTGGGTGAAGATCTGATCCCTGGGGGTGAAGACTCTGGATGAAGATCTGAGCCCTGGGTGAAGTCTCTGGGTGAAGATTTAATCCCTGGGTGAAGTCACTGGGTGAAGATCTGATCCCTGGGTGAAGTCTCCGGGTGAAGATCTGGTCCCTGGGTGAAGCCTCTGGATGAGGGACCAATCCCTGGGCGAAGTCTCTGGATGAGGGTCCTATCCCTGAGTGAGGTTCTGGGTGAAGATCTGATCCCTGGGTGAAGACTCTGAATGAGGGACCAATCCCTGGGCGAAGTCTCTGGATGAGGGTCCAATCCCTGGGTGAGGTTCTGGGTGAACATCTGATCACTGGGTGAAGACTCTGGATGAGGGCCCAATGCCTGGTTGAAGACTCTGGATGAGGGTCCAATCCCACGGTGAAGTCTCTGCATGAAGATATGATCTCTGGGTGAAGCCTCTGGATGAGGGTCCAATCCCTGGGCAAAGCCTCTGGATGAGGGTCCAATCCCTGGGCAAAGCCTCTGGATGAGGGTCCAATCCCTGGGTGAGGTTCTGTAGAAGATCTGATCCCTGGGTGAAGACTCTGGATGAAGACCTGATCCCTGGGTGAAGCCTCTGGACGAGGGTCCAATCCCCGAGTGAAATTCTGAGTGCACATCTGATCCTTGGGTGTAGACTCTGCATGAGGGTCCAATCCCTGGGTGAAGTTCTGGGTGAACATCTGATCCCTGCATGAAGACTCTGGATGAGGGCCCAATGCCTGGTTGAAGACTCTGGATGAGGGTCCAATCCCAGGGTGAAGTCTCTGGATGAGGGTTCAATCCCTGGGTGAAGTCACTGGATGAGGGCTCAATCCCTGGGTGAAGTCTCTGGATGAAGATCTGATCCCTGGGTGAAGTTCTGGGTGAAGATCTGATCCCTGGGTGATGTCTCTGGATGAGGGTTCAATCCCTGGGTGAAGTTCTGGGTGAAGGTCCAATCCTTGGGTGAATTCACTGGATGAAGATCCGAAATCTGGGTAAATTCCCTGGGTGCAATTCTGATCCCTGGGAGAAGTTGCTCGATGATGTAATGGAATACCCTCCACTTGCCTGGATGTGTGTAACTCCAACAACACTCAAGATGCTTGACACTATCCAGGACGAAGCAGCCTATTTGATGGGCACCACTTCCACAAACATTCACTCTCTCCACCACCGCACAGTAGCAGCCGTGTGTACCATCTTCAAGATGCACTGCAGGAACTCACCAAGGTTCTTTAGCTGCACCTTCCAAACCCATGACCATTCCATCTAGAAGAACAAAAGCAGCAGATACCTGGGAACACCACCACCTGGAGGTTCACTTCCAAGTCACCATCCTGACTTGGAAATATATCGCCGTTCCTTCTCTGTCGCTGGGTCAAAATCTTGGAGCTCCCTCCCTAAAAGCACTGTGGATATGCCTACACCTCAGGGACTGTAGCGGTTCACGAAGGAAGCTCACCACCAGCTTCTCAAGGGCAATTAGGGATGGTCAACAAATGCTGGTCTCGCTGGTGACTCCCACATCCTGTAGAAATTAATTTAAAGAAAGAGAAGAAACTGCTTCTTAATTGAAATTGGCAGAGAAAGGGAACCAGAATCAGCTAATGGTTCTGCATTAAGTGCCATGCTTGTAGAATCTGAAAAACAAGAAACCTTCTCTCTTCCCTGTACCCTGTTCCACCTATTAAGTTTATCTATGAAAGCAATTTTGGTCGATCAACAGTGGAAGGTGTTGCAGCTGCAGAAGCTATTCTACAACCTGAAAATCTTCGCTATGGACAGCTCAACACTTTGACATCAAAAACACCAGGCCTGCAAACAATAGAGACTGAACTGATTCAATTTTTTAAAGATAATTTTATCTTCAGCTGTAACTAATCTTTGTGTATATGTGTTAGCAACTTTATTGTTTCCTAAATAACTTCCAGAGCAATAGTGTGAATTAAACTAACCTTTCCCTTTTTGAAGAAAAAGGCTTTGCTGCTGAGTTATTTTTAAATCGAATGATTCACTCCAAGGGTGAATCATGTACACACTCACATGTAAGTAAAGTCACCATTGTCCAGGTGACCAAAGGTTGCTTTCACCTTTGAGGGGCAAGATTGGGAAGGTAGTTCCTTCATGAGTAAGCTCGGCTGGTACAGGACTTGAACCCACGCTGTTGGTCTTGCTCTGCATCACAAACGAGTTGGCAGCTAATTGAGCTAAATCAGCCACATATTGATACATTGTGTATGGGCAACTTTCAACTCATAAAAACATCTGTGACACATTTCAGTACTATTTGTTCTGAAAACAAGTGTTAGTTACACAAAGCTCATGGTAGCAGCAAAGCTCCGTTTTTGTTTGTTCTCATTTATCTTTCCCAGGCTCTGATATCCAAGGGAAAAGGGACATGCCCCATGGTCCGCATCCACTCTTGCATTGAAAACCTCAAGTAACTAAAAATGTCCTGACTTGAGGTTTCTGCTGATAGCAGTGTCAAGCACCTCGTAAAAGTGGTCTTTTGCCTCTGTCCTGCCTCGCAGCATACTCATAAAGCTAACTGGCTCTGTTTTAGTTGAGAGGCAGATAGAGAGAACACGCTCTGAACCATTTGTTGGGGACGCCGCCGTCCTTATGGTGAAGCTTACCCACCATTTGCACATTTCCTCTGAACTCTTCCTCTGCCAGGTGACTGTGTAATGTTTTGTTTTCAGTGATCCAATCTCGGTCTCTTGTAGAGATGTGATGTCAATGTTCAGCCTGTCAACGTCCATGTTGGTCATAGCTGCCTTGCTGCAAGGGACCTGTCAAGCCTGTGCGCATGGTACTGACGTTCCGGCTTGCCAAACAAAGAGTTAGCATCTTCTTTCCTTATGTTTGTTTCCAGGTGCAATGGATTCCATCCACTTGTTGAGCAGAGACTCTAAGCTCCAAACACCCATTGAAGCAGATGGATCATGATGGATCAGCAATTTACGAGTCAGAACCTTCCCAACTTGAGGTGGGAAGTGGCTGACCAGTGGGAGAAAATACTTCCTCCTGTCGTCGGAAACAGTCTGCACGACATGTTCTCTGGGCCAATCAAGCTTCTTACTTGTAACTGGTGCCTCCTGCTGTTACGTTGACATTCTGCAGAAAACTGGAGTGCTCCCTTCAGGACTCAAGCCTGGGCCAAGTTTAAGGAGACCCTAGGCTGCCCAAACATCATTATTCCCTCTCGATCTCCCCAGTTGGCTCCAAAGGAATTCCAAATGCTACTTTTGGCACCAGCTTGGTTGCAGGAGTTGCCATAAAGGAGACATATTTAGACACACACCTTTGGTTCCACTTAAGATATCAGGTTACTTGCCAGGCTTTAGTCCCTCAGCCTTCAACTCTCCCAAGGCTAATGCTCAAGGGCTATTCAACCAGAACTGGGAGTTTGGTTCATGAGTGCTAGTGTGTGTCCACAAGAGTGCTCAATGCATGTCTGGAGGTCAGAACCTCTTCCACATTGGACACACTAATGTTTACAGTTCCAATTAAGGAATAAGTCAATCATTTTAGTAGGGGTGATTTACAGATTCAATGAGGTAAGAGAAGTTGTGAGTTTCAATTAAATGCACCTTTATTATTGCACAGGGAGTGAGTGGATCTTTATTATTGCACAGCGAGTGAGTGGATCTTTATTATTGCACAGCGAGTGAGTGGATCTTTATTATTGCACAGCGAGTGAGTGGACCTTTATTGTTGCACAGGGAGTGAGTGGACCTTTATTGTTGCACAGGGAGTGAGTGGACCTTTATTATTGCACAGGGAGTGAGTGGATCTTTATCATTGCACAGGGTGTGAATGGATCTTTATTATTGCACAGCGAGTGAGTGGACCTTTATTGTTGCACAGTGAGTGAGTGGACCTTTATTATTGCACAGGGAGTGAGTGGACCTTTATTATTGCACAGGGAGTGAGTGGACCTTTATTATTGCACAGGGAGTGAGTGGACCTTTATTATTGCACAGGGAGTGAGTGGATCTTTATTATTGCACAGGGAGTGAGAGGATCTTTATTATTGCACAGCGAGTGAGTGGACCTTTATTGTTGCACAGGGAGTGAGTGGACCTTTATTATTGCACAGGGAGTGAGTGGATCTTTATCATTGCACAGGGTGTGAGTGGACCTTTTTTTTTTAAACACATTTTATTCAAAATTGTATCAAAGTAGGTTACAGCAAATAAACACCCCGGGAAACATTCTTCCCAACAATCAACTATACAGTTTGTACAGATTTTTCTCCTTTTTCACCCTCCCACTCCCCCCCCCCCCCCCCCCCCGCGACGAACAGCTCTTCAAACATGGTCACAAACACCCCCACCTTTTCTCAAACTCCCCTGCTGAGCCCCTTAACTCATACTTTATCTTCTCTAACCACAGGAAGTCATACAGGTCACCCAACCATGCTGCTACCCCCGGTGGCGATGCCGACCGCCACTCCAGCAAAATTAGTCGCCGTGCAATCAGAAAGGCTGAAGGCCAAGACATCGGCCTTCCTCCTCTCCATGAGCTCTGGCTTCTCTGAAACCCCAAATATCGCCACCAAAGTGTCCGGGTCCACTACCTCCTCCACTATCCTGGCTAAGACCGCGAACACTCCCGCCCAGAATCTTCCCAATTTTTCACAACCCCAAACCATGTGCGTATGATTCACTGGCCCCCGCCCACACCTCTCACACTCATCTGCTACCCACTGAAAGAACCCACTCATTCTCACCCGAGTCATATGTACCCTGTGCACCCCCTTAAACTGTATCAGGCTCATCCTTGCACAAGAGGAGGTCCCGTTTACCCTTCGCAGTGCCTCACTCCATACTCCCCAATTGATCTCCATTCCCAACTCCGCTTCCCATTTCTCTTTGATCTTTACTACCCGCTCGCCTCCCTGCTCCCCCAGCCACTTATTTATATCCCCAATTCTTCCCCCCCCTCCACATCCGGAAGCAGCAGTCGCTCCAGCAGGGTGTAACTCGGCAATCTAGGGAACCCCTTCCAGACCTTTCATGCAAAGTCCCGAACCTGTAGATACCTGAACTCACTACCCGTCGGCAGCTCTACCCTCTCCCTTAGCTCTTCCAGACTGGCGAACCCTTCCTCCAAATACAAATCCCTCACCTTGACCAGCCCCACTTCCCTCCACCTCCTGTATACACTATCCATCCCCCCCGGCTCAAACCCATGATTCTCGCACAGCAGCGTTAGCACCGACACCCCTTCCATCCTAAAATACCTCCTCAGCTGATTCCTTAGGGTGTGCAATGGACTGCCTGCTGTGATAGTGGACACTTTTGGAACTTTCAAGCGGTTATTGGATAGGCACATGGAGCACACCAGAATGACAGGGAGTGGGATAGCTTGATCTTGGTTTCGGACAAAGCTCGGCACAACATCGATTCCTCCTCCATCCTAACCCACTCTACCCCTTCTCCTTCCCACCACCGCCGCACCTTGTCCACATTCGCCGCCCAATAATAATGAAGCAGGTTTGGCAACGCCAACCCTCCCTGCTGCCTCTGCCTCTGTAGCAGGGTCCTTCCCACCCTCGGCACTTTCCCCGCCCATACAAAGTTAGAGATGATTGTGTGCACTTTCTGAAAAAAGGCTTTTGGTATAAAGATCGGGAGAGCCTGAAAGATAAACCAGGACCTCGGCAGAATATTCATTTTCACAATTTGGACCCTCCCCGCCAACGTTAAGTGCAGTGTATCCCACCTCTTAAAATCCTCCCTGGCCTCCTCCACCAACTTCGTTCAGTTCCACTTATGGAGCCCAAGTACCTAAACCTATCCCTCGCTACCATAAATGGCATCCACCTAAATTAGCCCGCTGTGCCAGCTCATTCAATGGGAATACCTCGCTTTTCCCGATATTCAGCTTGTATCGCGAAAACCCTCCAAACCTCCCCAACAGGCCCATAATCCTTCCCATACTCTCCAACGGATCCGATACATACAGCAAGAGATCATCGGCATAGAGCGACACCCGATGCCCCCTCTGTCCCCTCATTATCCCCTGCCACTCTGTCGACCCCCTGAGAGCCATCACCAATGGCTCTATGGCCAGCGCAAACAGCCACGGCGACAGCGGGCACCCCAGCCTCGTACCCCTGTGCAAGTCAAAGCTTCGTGAGCTCATATCATTCGTCCTCACCCTCGCTCTTGGCGCCACATACAGCAACAGCACCCATGCCACAAATCTCAGCCCAAACCCAAACCTTCCCAAAACTTCGAACAAGTGCCGCCACTACCCCCGATCAAATGCTTTCTCCACGTCCATGGACACCACCACCTCCGGTACCAGAGATCTCGACGGATTCATCACCACATTCAACAGCCGTCTTATATTACTCGCAGCTGCCTGCCCTTCACGAAGCCTGTTTGATCTTCTGCAATCATTCCCCGGGATACAATCCTCCATCTTCCCCGCCACAACTTGGCCAATACTTTCACATCCGTGTTCAATGGTGATATGGGTCTATACAACCCACATTCACCGGATCCTTCCCTTTTTTGGGGATTAGTGTGATTACTGCCTACTTCATCGTCTCCGGCAACTCCCCCTTCTCCAGTGCTTCATTAAACGCCCCCAACAGATGTGGTGCCCGGTCCACCGCAAATTCCTTGTAAAATTCTGCTGGGTACCCATCCGGCCCAGGGGCCTTCCCCGACTTCATACCCCTGATACTATCCAGCACCTCCCTCAGCCCCAGCGGCTCCTCCAACGCCTGCCTCTTTGCTTCCTCCACCTGGGGAAATTCCAGCTCGTCCAGAAACCACCCCATGTCCCCTACCTCTCCTCCTGGGTCTGCCTCATAAAGTCCCTGGTAATACTCTCTAAATGCCTCATTTATCTTCCCTGGCTCTGACACCTGGGGCGGGATTCTCCGATGTCCGCCGACCGGCGGCAAAAACGGTGCGAATCAGTCCAGCATCGCGCCGCCCCAAAGGTGCGGAATTCTCCGCATCTTGGGGCGCCGAGCCTCACCTAGAGTGGCTAGGCCCACGCCGGACTGATTTCCGCCCCGCCAGCTGGCGGGAAAGACCTTTGGTGCCCCGCCAGCTGGCGCGGAAATGACTTTGACGTGCGGCGCATGCGCGGGAGCGTCAACGGCCGCTCACGGCATCCCCGCGCATGCGCAGTGGACGGGGCCTCTTCCGCCTACGCCATAGTGAAGACCATGGCGAAGACGGAAGGAAAAGAGTGCCCCCACGGCACAGGCCCGCCTGCGGATTGGTGGGCCCCGATCGCGGGCCAGGCCACCGTGGGGCACCCCCCGGGGCCAGATCGCCCCGCGCCCCCCCAGGACCCCGGAGCCCACCCGCGCCACCTTGTCCCGCCGGTAAGAGAGGTGGTTCCCACCTTGTCTCGCCAGCGGGACAGGCATTCCAGCAGTGGGACTTCGGCCCATCGCGGGCCGGAGAATCGCCGGGGGAGGCCCGCCAACCGGCACGACGCGATTCCCCCCCCGCCGAATATCCGGTGCCAGAGAATTTGGCAACCGGCGGGGACGGGATTCATGCCAGCCCCCGGCGATTCTCCGACCCGGCGGGGGTCGGAGAATCCCGCCCCATATCCCCAGCCCCAGTCCGGATCTTCAATATTTCCCTGGACGCAGCCTGCCTCCGCAGCTTGTGCGCCAGCATGCGGTTCGCCTTCTCCCCATCCTCGTACTGCATCCCTCTTGCCCAACGCAGTTGCCCTACCGCCCTCCCCATTGTCGGCCTGTCAAATTGCCCCTGCAACTTTTTCCTCCTCGCCAATCCCTCCACGGTGGGCACCCTCGAATATTCCCTGTCCACCTCCACTATCTCGCTGACTAGACGGTCATGTTCCGCCCTCCTTTCCTTATTCGCACAAACCGTAAATGAGAATTTCTCCCCGGACCACTGCCTTCAGTGCTTCCCAAAAAATGCCCGCCAACACCTCTCCATTCTGATTGAACTCCACATAATCCCTAATCGCCAACCGCACCTTATCACAAAAACCTCCATCCGCCAACAACCCCGAGTCAAACCTTCACCTCGGCCTCTGCTCTCGTCCCGTACTGAACCGAATATCCAGCCAATGGGGTGCATGGTCCGAGATAACTATCCCCGCATACTCTGCCCCCTCCACCCCAACCAAAATCTCCCGACTCACTACAAAGTAATCAATCCTCGAATACACCTTATAGACGTGTGAAAAGAAGGAATACTCCCTTCCCCCTGGGTTCTGAAAGCGCCATGGCTCCATCATACCCATCCTCTCCATAAAACCCCCCCAGCTCCCTTGCCATTCGTACCCTACCCATCGACCTGGGGCTCGATCTATCCACCCTCGGCTCCAGGACACAGTTAAAATCTCCTCCCATGATCAACTGGTACGTGGCCAAATCTGGGGATCCCCTCATAAAACCCACATCATCCCAATTTGGGGCATACACATTTACCAACACTACCGGTGCCCCTTCCAATACCCCACTCACAATCACATATCTCCCACCTGGGTCCCTCACCTCCTTCGCACTCACGGATCCCATTTTTTTGCTCATTAAAATCACCACACCCCTCGATTTCAAATCAAACCCCGAGTGAAAAACCTGCCCGACCCACCCCTTCCTTAACCTAACCTGGTCCTTCACACGGATGTGTGTCTCCTGACAAAAGACAACCCCCGCTTTCAAGCTCCTGAGGTGCGCGAACACCCGCAACCTTTTAACCGGCCCATTCAGTCGCCGGACGTTCCACGTTACCAACATTACTGGAGGCTTGTGCCTCCAATCCCCTGTACCGTCTGTCATCTTCCCCATTTAACTCCTGCCCCTTTAATTCCACTCTGTACCTAGCCCATCCCAGATGGCCCCTTTCTTCGCCCTTGACCGTGTCATCTCTCACCCCCTGCCACATCGCAGAAACCGCCACCCCTCGCTTTTCCCCTTCCCCTTCTTCCCCCCCCACTTCCCCTTTCCCCCCAACCCCCGGCCACCCCTCTTGGCCTTCTCCCCCACCACCTCACTTCCGTTCACCAGCATAACCTGCTAGCGCGGCTGCCCCTGCCCAAAGGCACATCCTAATGACCTCCCCCTCCCTCTCCCCCCCCACTCCTCAGCTCAAAGAAGAAGGCCTCCTGCTTGCCTTACCCTCCCCCACCCGAACAAGGGCTTCTCCTGAACTCCAGGTAGCCTTCTCCCACACAAACAGTCCCATAAAACAGGAGGGGCGATGGGAACATCCATCCCCACATAAAATTTTCACCCCAACAACTCCTTACAATCTCAAGATTGAAAAAATCGAAAATCCCCCAATCCCTACACCCACTTCAAACATGCTCCCGACCATCACATTACCGGTTCCCAAGCATGTCCACTCAGCTCTCCCCCAGTTTATGCTCCTTAATGAAGTCTTCGGCCGCTTCTGGGGTCTCAAAATAATACTCCTGGCCTCCGAATGTCACCCATAATTTTGCCGGGTAGAGCACCCCAAACCTGATCTGCCGCCGGTACAGCACCGCCTTGGCCTTGTTGAAACCTGCCTGCCGTTTTGCCAATTCAGCTCCAATGTCCTGATAAATCCGGACGTTATTTCCCTCCCAGTCGCAGCTACGCTTCTCCCTCGCCCACCGTAGAATTTTCTCTTTCTCCACAAATTTATAGAGTCTCACGATCACCGCCCGCCGCGCCTCTCCAGCTCTGGGCTTTTGCCTCAGAGACCTATGCGCTCGGTTCACTTCAGGTGCCTTATCTAGCACCCCTTCTGCCACCAGTCCTGCCAGCATCCTCGAGACGTACCTCGTGGCACTCACACCTTCCACTCCTTCAGGCAGGCCCACTATTCGCAGGTTCTGTCTTCTCGAGGCATTCTCCAGCTCCTCCACCTTTGCCCTCAAC
This sequence comes from Scyliorhinus torazame, assembly GCF_047496885.1. Taxonomy (NCBI): domain Eukaryota; kingdom Metazoa; phylum Chordata; class Chondrichthyes; order Carcharhiniformes; family Scyliorhinidae; genus Scyliorhinus; species Scyliorhinus torazame. The sequence continues at coordinate 191,675,519 of NC_092716.1, forward strand.
GTTTTACAAACGTCTCCTAGGAGCCCCACCTCTGCCTCCAGAGCCACCACACGAACGCTGTGGTCCGAGATCACTCCTTCAATCTCCCGAATCTGTGACCCCTGCACCTCTAAACACCTCTCCATCCGCTCCAAAGTACTCGACAGGGGTGCCACAGCTTCTGCAATGGCCTTTATGTGATCTTCATGCATTTCTTTCCTCTGTTTATGGAATTCCTCCTTGATAAAAATAATCGGTTCCTGTATCTGGGGCCTTACAGCTTGCCCCTCCCCCGCCTGCATGCTGGAAGAGACTGTGAAGCACAAGACAGTTTCAACTTTCCAGACAAACCTCTCACTGTTTTCTGCCGGGTCCGGTGATCAGGAGACATACCATTCCAGGGGTAAACTACTCCTCTAACATTCACCTACGCCTTGTCAGCAAATTTCCACCCGGATGTGGGTAAAAAGAGCCATTTTCTGTGACTTTGAACAGGAACAGCCCTTTATGTGGCCAATCACTCCATGGTCACAAACGGAAGTTGTGAGTGGACCTTTTATTTTGCACAGGGTATGAGTGGACCTTTGTTATTGCACAGGGAGTGAGTGGATGTTTATTATAGCACAGGGAGTGAGTGGATCTTTATTATTGCAGGGGGAGAGAGTTGATCATTATTATTGCACAGGGAGTGAGTGGATCTTTATTATTGCAGGGGGAGAGAGTTGATCATTATTATTGCACAGGGAGTGAGTGGATGAAATCAAAATGAAATGAAACCCGCTTATTGTCACAAGTAGGCTTCAAATGAAATTACTGTGAAAAGCCCCCGGCGCCTGTTCGGGGAGGTTGGTACGGGAATCTTTATTATTGCAGGCGGAGAGAGTTGATCTTTATTATTGCAGGGGGAGTGAGTGGATCTTTATTATTGCACAGGGAGTGAGTGGATCTTTATAATTGCACAGGGAGCGAGTGGATCTTTATAATTGCACAGGGAGCGAGTGGATCTTTTTATTGCAGGGGGTGTGAGTGGATCTTTATTGTTGCACAAGGAGTGAGTGGATCTTTATTATTGCAGGGGAGTGAGTGGATCTTTTTTGTTGCACAGGGAGTGAGTGGATCTTTATTCTTGCACAGGGAGTGAGTGGATCTTTATTGTTGCACAGGGAGTGAGTGGATCGTTTTTGTTGCACAGGGAGTGAGTGGATCTTTATTCTTGCACAGGGAGTGAGTGGATCTTTATTGTTGCACAGGGAGTGAGTGGATCTTTTTTGTTGCACAGGGAGTGAGTGGAGCTTTATTCTTGCACAGGGAGTGAGTGGATCTTTATTGTTGCACAGGGAGTGAGTGGATCTTTTAGTTGCACAGGGAGTGAGTGGATCTTTATTCTTACACAGGGAGTGAGTGGATCTTTATTGTTGCACAGGGAGTGAATGGATCTTTATTATTGCACAGGGAGTGAGTGGATATTTATAATTTGCACAGGGAGTGAGTGGGTCTTTATTATTGCAGGGGGAGTGAACGGAACTTTATTATTTGCCCACAGAGTGAATGGATCTTTATTATTACACAGGAAGTGAATGGAGCTTTATTGTTGCACAGGGAGTGAGTGGATCTTTATTGTTGCACAGGGGGTGAGTGGATATTAATTACTTGCACTGGGAGTGAGTGGGTCTTTATTATTGCACAGGGAGTGAAGGGATCTTAATTATTACACAGGGAGTGAATGGATCTGTATCATTGCACAGTGAGTGAATGGACCTGTATAATTGCACAGTGAGCGAGTGGATCTTTATTATTGCACAGGGGATTATTGGATCATTATTATTGCACAGGAAGTGCAGGGATCTTTATTATTGCACAGTGAGCGAGTGGATCGTTAATATTGCACAGGGAGTGAGGGGATCAACATTCTAGCACAGTGAGTGGGTGGATCTTCATTATTATACAGGGGGCGAGGGGATCTTTATTATTGCACGGTGAGTGAGTGGACCTTTCTTATTGCACAGTGAGTGAGCGGATCTTTATCATTGCATGGGGAGTGAGTGGATCTTTATTATTGCACAGTGACTGTGTGGATCCTTAATATTGCAGTGAGTGGGTCTTTATTATTGCACAGGGAGTGAGTGGACCTTTATTATTGCACAGGCAGTGAGTAGATCTTTAACTTTGCACAGGGAGTGAGTGGATCTTTAATATTGCACGGTGACTGAGTGGATCTTTAATATTGCACAGTGAGTGCTTGGATCTTTAATATTGCACGGGGTGAGTGGATCTTTATTATTGCACAGAGAGTGAGTGGATCCTTATTATTGCAGGGTGAGTGAGTGGATCTTTATTATTGCACAGGGAGTGAGTGGATCCTTATTATTGCAGGGGGAGTGAGTGGATCCTTATTATTGCAGGGGGAGTGAGTGGGTCTTTATTATTGCACAGAGAGTGAGTGAATCTTTAACATTGCACGGTGACTGAGTGGATCATTAATATTGCAGTGAGTGAGTGGGTCTTTATTATTGCACAGGGAGTGAGTGGATCTTTAATATTGCACAGTGAGTGAGTGGCTCCTTAATATTGCAATGAGTGAGTGGGTCTTTATTATTGCACAGTGAGTGAGCGGATCATTAATATTGCAGTGAGTGAGTGGGTCTTTATTATTGCACAGGGAGTGAGTCGATCTTTATTATTGCACAGGGAGTGAGTGGATCTTTATTATTGCACAGGGAGTGAGTGGTTTTTAATATTGCACAGGGAGTGAGTGGATCTATATTATTGCTCAGTGAGTGAGTGGATCTTTAACATTGCAGTGAGTGAGTGTATCTTTACGATTGCACAGGACGTGAGTGGATCTTTAATATTGCACAGGGAGTGAGTGGATCTTTATTATTGCACAGGGAGTGAGCGAATCCTTAATATTGCAGTGGGTGAGTGGGTCTTTATTATTGCAGGGGGAGTGAGCGGATATTCAATATTGCAGTGGGCGAGTGGGTCTTTATTATTGCACAGGGAGTAAGTGGATCCTTATTATAGCACAGTGAGTGAGTGGATCTTTATCATTACACAGTGAGTGAGTGGATCTTTATTATTACACGGGGTGAGTGGATCTTTTTTATTGCACAGTAAGTAATTGGATCTTTATTATTGCACAGGGAGTGAGTGGATCTTTATTATTGCACAGGGAGTGAGTGGTTTTTAATATTGCACAGGGAGTGAGTGGATCTATATTATTGCTCAGTGAGTGAGTGGATCTTTAACATTGCAGTGAGTGAGTGTATCTTTACGATTGCACAGGACGTGAGTGGATCTTTAATATTGCACAGGGAGTGAGTGGATCTTTATTATTGCACAGGGAGTGAGCGAATCCTTAATATTGCAGTGGGTGAGTGGGTCTTTATTATTGCAGGGGGAGTGAGCGGATATTCAATATTGCAGTGGGCGAGTGGGTCTTTATTATTGCACAGGGAGTAAGTGGATCCTTATTATAGCACAGTGAGTGAGTGGATCTTTATCATTACACAGTGAGTGAGTGGATCTTTATTATTACACGGGGTGAGTGGATCTTTTTTATTGCACAGTAAGTAATTGGATCTTTATTATTGCACAGGGAGTGAGTGGATCTTTAATATTGCACAGGGAGTGAGTGGATCCTTATGATTGCAGGGGGTGAGTGGATCTTTATTATTGCACAGGGAGTGAGTGGTTCTTTAATATTGCACAGTGACTGAGTGGATCTTTAATATTGCACAGTGACTGAGTGGATCTTTAATATTACACAGTGAGTGAGTGTATATTTAATATTGCACAGTGAGTGAGTGGATTTTTAATATTGCACAGGGAGTGAGTGGATATTTATTATTGCTCAGTGAGTGAGTGGACCTTTATTATTGCACAGGATGTGAGTGGGTCTTTAATATTACACAGGGAGTGAGTGGATCTTTAATATTGCACGGTGACTGAGTGGATCTTTAATATTGCACAGTGAGTGAGTGGATCTTTAATATTGCACAGTGAGTGAGTGGATCTTTATTATTGCTCAGTGAGTGAGTGGATCTTTAATATTACACCGAGAGTGAGTGGATCTTTAATGTTGCACGGTGACTGAGTGGATCTTTAACATTGCACGGTGACTGAGTGGATCTTGAATATTGCACAGTGAGTGAGTGCATCTTTAATATTACACAGGGAGTGAGTGTATCTTTAATATTGCATAGGGGGTTATTGGATTTTTAATTTTGCACAGAGAGTGAGTGGATCTTTAATATTGCACGGTGACTGAGTGGATCTTTAATATTGCACGGTGACTGAGTGGATCTTTAATATTGCACGGTGACTGAGTGGATCTTTAATATTGCATAGGGAGTGAGTGGATCTTTAATATTGCACGGTGACTGAGTGGATCTTTAATATTACACAGTGAGTGCGTGGATCTTTAATATTGCACGGTGACTGAGTGGATCTTTAATATTGCACAGTGACTGAGTGGATATTTAATATTGCACAGTGAGTGAGTGGATCTTTAATATTACACAGGGGGTGAGTGGATCTTTAATATTGCATAGGGAGTGAGTGGATTTTAATTTTGCACAGCGAGTGAGTGGATCTTTATTATTGCTCAGTGAGTGAGTGGATCTTTAATATTGCACGGTGACTGAGTGGATCTTTAATATTGCACAGTGACTGAGTGGATCTTTAATATTGCACAGTGAGTGAGTGGATCTTTAATATTACACAGGGAGTGAGTGGATCTTTAATATTACACAGGGGGTGAGTGGATCTTTAATATTGCATAGGGAGTGAGTGGATTTTAATTTTGCACAGCGAGTGAGTGGATCTTTAATATTGCATAGGGAGTGAGTGGATTTTTAATTTTGCACAGCGAGTGCGTGGATCTTTATTATTGCTCAGTGAGTGAGTGGATCTTTAATATTAAACCGTGAATGAGTGGTTCTTTAATATTGCATAGGGTATGAGTGGATCTTTAATATTGCACAGGGGGTGAGTGGATCTTTAATATTGCACAGTAAGTGAGTGGATCTTTAATATTGCGTCGGGTGTGAGGGGTTCTTTACTATTGCACAGGGACTGAGTTGATCTTTAATATTGCACAGTGAGTGAATGGATCTTTAATATTGCACGGGGTGAGTGGATCTTTAATATTGCACGGGGTGAGTGGATCTTTAATATTGCACGGGGTGAGTGGATCTTTAATACTGCACAGAGAGTGAGTGGATTTTTAATATTGCACAGGGAGTGAGTGGATCTTTATTATTGCTCAGTGGATGAGTGTATCTTTAATATTGCTCAGTGACTGAGTGGATCTTTAATATTACATAGGGTGTGAGGGGTTCTTTAATGTTGCCCAGGGAGTGAGTGGATTTTTAGCATTGCACAGGGAGTGAGTGGATCTTTAATATTGCACAGTGAGTGAGTGGATCTTTAATATTGCACAGGGCGTGAGTGGATCTTTAATATTGCACAGGGAGAGAGTGGAACTTTAGTATTGCACAGGGAGTGAGTGGATCTTTAGTATTGCACAGGGAGTGAGTGGATCTTTAGTATTGCACAGGGAGTGAGTGGATCTTTAATATTGCACAGGGCGTGAGTGGATCTTCAATATTGCACAGGGAGAGAGTGGAACTTTAGTATTGCACAGGGAGTGAGTGGATCTTTAGTATTGCACAGGGAGTGAGTGGATCTTTAGTATTGCACAGGGAGTGAATGGATCTTTAATATTGCACAGTGAGTGAGTGGCTCCTTAATATTGCCGGGGGAGAGAACAATTTCACTCAGTCTCGCCGTGCAGTTCGCCAATCCTGCGGCCACCGTCTGCCAAGCTGATCCGACAACCTGAGCACGCGGAGAGTGTTGGAACCGCCTGTTGCGTTTCAACTTCGGCTGGTAAATCTCACCGGGAGCACATCCACCCTGGAAAACAATAAACTATTGGATGATAGTCCGGGAGAGTGGAGCGCTGTGAGGAGGAGTGGTTCGTAGGAAACCTGCGGGACTTGGAATACTTGGAGGCGATTGCCGTTTCTAAGCAGAGTACGCAGAGTTTTTGTCTCAGCTTGTTTAAAACAAAACTGTGAGGAAGTGAATGAAGTCCGATATTTTTCTTAAAAGAGCAACCGGGGTTCCAGTGAAGAGAGCACGGCGAGGACTTTGGACTAACTGTGGCATATCAGATTACTAGCAATCCAGTCTGGGGGATCCCAGGCGCAATGGAAGCGCTGCAGAGTGTAGAAGAAATGTGAAGAGAAGATGCTGGGAATATCCAACAGGTCAGGCAGTACTTGTGGAGGGAGAAATCGTGACCTTTCATTAGAACTGTGATCCCATGTCTATCTCCTGAGTAATCCTGTAGAAATGTAGATAAATAATTGGGGCGAAATTAACATTGGAAGTGGCGAGAGAAGTGGGATTAAATAGATGGTTCTTTAAGAGTTGGCACAGGCGACATTTGTCTATTGAAGTCCTACCATTCTGTTTTGTGATGTGCTGTTAAATATCGAGTGCGAAGACGCGCATTTAAAGGGTGTCCTGATTTTTTTTTTTTTGCAACCATTGATATACTTTTGAAGGACCCGGCAGAAGCTGAGTGGGCGTCTCTATCTTTCTCTCAGAAAGTTGTGTGTTTGAGCCTCACTCCAGCCACTTGAGCACATCCTCCAGGTGACATTACATGAAATTTATTCCTTCCGGGGACGTGGGCGTCGCAGGCTGGGCCAACATTTATTGCCCATCCTTAATTGCCCTTGAGGGGGCAGTTAAGAGTCAACCACACTGCTGTGCGCCTGGAGTCACATGTAGGCCAGGCCAGGTAAGGATGGCAGATTTCCTTCCTTAAAAGACATTAGTCAACCAGATGGAATATTACGACAATTGACAATGGTTTCATGATCATCTTTTAATTCCAGATTTGTATTTAATTTAGATGTCACCATCGGCAGTGGTGGGATTTGAACCTGGTTTACTAGTCCTGTTATGGGCCAGGGTTTAGAGAACCCCAAAGTGTATCATGGAGTTCACCTGACCCACAACTTTTAATAGATTGTGGTATGGGGAGCACTCTACAGGTGTGGTACAGCAGAAATGAAAAAGTATTTTTTAAAGCAAAACAATGTTTATTCTATGAACTCAAGTTAACCTTTTTAAAACATACAGTGAACATCTTAGCAACTATTAATTCAAATACAACCCCCAAAGAATACAACACTAAGTAATTCTTAAGCTGTCCTTGTCAAAGGCCTTACTGAATCCAATTATGGATCAACTGCAGTGCCCTCATCTGTACCCCGAGTCACCTCCTTGAAGAATTCAATCAAATTTTTTAGACCCAATCTCCTCGATAAAGCCATGCTGACTATCCTTGATTAACCCTTGCCTCTCCTAGTGGAATTTTTTGCAATAATCTCTGTATCACTGATGTTAGGCCTATAATTACCTGGTTTTTCCCCACTTCCCTTCTTGAAAAATGATACCATATTAGCTGTCGTCCAGTCCTCTGGCACATCTCCTGTGACCAGAGAGGACTTGAAAATTAATGTCAGAGCCCCAGCAATCTCCTCCCTTGCCTCCCATAGCAGCCTAGGTTACATCTCATCTGCGCAAGGGGATTATCCACTTTTAAGCCTGCTAAAACTGCCAGTACCTCCTGCTCACTGTTTGTTTGTTCAATTGTATCACCATTCCCTCCCTGATCATAGAATCATAGAATTTACATTGCAGAAGGAAGCCATTTGGCCCATCAAGTCTGCACCGGCCCTTGGAAAGAGTGCCCCACTTAATCCCACATCTCCACCCCATCTCCATAACTCAATAACCCCAACTAACCTTTTTCGACACTAAGGGCAATTTACTATGGCCAATCCACCTAACTTGCACATCTTTGTACTGTGGGAGGAAACCGGAGCACCCGGAGGAAACCCACGCAGACACGGGGAGAACGTTAGGACTCTGCACAGACAGTGACCCAAGCCGGGAATAAAACCTGGGATCCTGGGGCTGTGAAGCCACAATGCTAACAACTGTGCTACCGTGCAGAGGTGATTTCAATGTGATTTCTATACCTACATCGTCCTTCTCCATAGATGCAAGATACTTGTTTAAAACCTCACCTACATCTCCTGGCTTCAGACGTCCAATGCCACTGGTCCCTAATGGGACCCACTCTTTCCATGGTTACCCTCTTGCCCTTAATATACTTAAAAAACACCTTGGGATTTTGCTTTATTTTGCCCGCCAATGTTTTTTCATGCCCCCTCTTTGCCCTCCTAATTTCTTTTCCTACACTTTCTACACTCCTCTAGGGCTTCCACTGTTTTGAGCCCCTTGTATCTGCCGTAAGCGTCCCTTTTTCCCTCATCCAATTCAGTATATCCCTTGTCATCCGGCATTCTCTGGATTTGTTGGTCCCACCCTTTATCTTTACGGGAACATGTCTGCTTTGAACTCTCTCTATTTTCTTCTTGAATGACTCCCACTGTTCTGATGTGGATTTTCCAACAAGTAGCTTCCCCCAGTCCACTTTGGCCAGACTATTAAAGTTGGCTTTCCCCCAATTCAGAATCTTTATTTCTGGTCCATCTTTACTTTTTCATAAATACCTTAAATCTTATTGAGTTATGGTCACTGTCACCAAAATGCTCCCCCGCTGACACATCTACCACCTATTTTATTCCCTAAAATTAGGTCCAGTACCACCCCTCTTGTAGGACTTATTGGGTTCAAAAAGCTCTCCTGGATGCACCTTACGAATTCCGCCCCCCTTAAGCCTTTCGCACTTTGACTATCCCAATTAATATTGCAGAACTTGAAATCCCTTACTATGATTGCCCTATTGTTTTTACACTTCTCTGCGATTTGTCTACGTATCTGCTCTTCTATCTCTTCCTGATTCTTTGGGTGCCAAATAGTGCACTCCCAGTAAAGTGATTGCCCCTTTTTTGTTTTAAGTTCCCCCCATACTGCCTCAATTGAGGAGCCTACTAAGATATTATCCCTCCTTACTGCAGTAATTGATTCCTTGATCAATAATGGAACACCAGCTCCCCTTTTTCGCACTCCCACCCCCATCTCACCTGAAGATTCTATATCCTGGAATATTGAGCTGCCAGCCCTGTCCCTCCCTCAACCATGTAATAATATCATAGTCCCAAGTGTTAATCAATGCTTTCAATTCATCTACATTACTCCTGAGACTCCTTGCATTAAAATAAATGCTATCCAGCCATGTCATATTCTCTGGTGTCCTAACATGTCTTATCTTTGCTCTGCCTTCCATACCAACTTGGTTTTTCTTATATATTTGGCTGTGCATTACCCTCTACTGTACCTTCACTCTATATCCCATCCCGTGCCAAATTAATTTAAACCCCGGCCCAGCAGCATGAGCAAACCTCCCATAAGCACGGTAGCATTGTGGATAGCACAATTGCTTCACAGCTCCAGGGCCCCAGGTTCGATTCCGGCTTGGGTCACTGTCTGTGCGGAGTCTGCACATCCTCCCTGTGTGTGTGTGGGTTTCCTCCGGGCTCTCCGGTTTCCTCCCACAGTCCAAAGATGTGCAGGTAAGGTGGATTGGCCATGATAAATTGTCCTCAGTGTCCAAAATTGCCCTTAGTGTAGGGTGGGGTTACTGGGTTATGGGGATAGGGTGGAGGTGTTGACCTTGGGTAGGACACTCTTTCCAAGAGCCGGTGCAGACTCGATGGGCCGAATGGCCTCCTTCTACACTGTAAATTCTATGATAAGGATGTTGGTCCTGCTCCGGTTTAAGTGCAACCCATCCGATTTATACAGGTCCCCTTCCCAGAAACGGACGTAGTGACCCAGAAAACTAAAGTCCTCCCTCCTGCACCATCTCTTCAGCCAAGCATTCATCTGTTCTATCCTCCTATTCCTATACTCTCTAGCACATGTTACCGGGAGTCCTCCTATTCCTATACTCTCGAGCACATGGTACCGGGAGTCCTCCTATTCTTTTACTCCAGAGATTACAAACTTAGAGGTCCTGCTTTTCGATCTGCTACCTAGATTTTGAACAGAGACAGCAGGAATCATTAATCTTCAGTGTGGCAAATTAATTTGAGCCATCTGTGGTGTAAACTGACCACTTGTAAGTAAATTACTGCAATAACAATGGGCGATTTTAATCTCCATATAATTTGGATTAATCAAATTGACGAAATTAGATCTGAGGATAAATTAATTTAAGTGTATTTGGAACAATTTCTTTGAACAGTAAGTTCTGGAACAAACAGGGAACAGGCTAATTTAGACTTGGTAATGTGCAATGAGACAGGATTAATTAATGATCTCAAAGTGAAAGAATTTCCAGGTAAGAGTGATCAAAGCATGGTAGAATTACACATTAACTTTGAAATAGAAAACCTTGGTTTGAGTGTCTTATCTGTGAAATTGCTTTTATTTAAGTTTATGAGCAGAAGATTGGGAAAATGGTAGAAATCAGGAAAGGCTGCTGAAAGAAGCAACACAGTGAGAGACAATAGAGCATGAGAGTAAATTAGCAAAACATACAGCAAGAGTTTCCACACATTTATAAATGGAAGAGAGTAGCTAAAGTGAGCATTGGTCCTTTGGAGAATAAGACAGGGGAACCAATAATAGGAAACAAGGAAATGGGACAGGCTTTGAATAATTAATTTGAATTTGTTTTCACAGTAGAAGTGAGGAAGGGATAAATCAGGAAACTACAGACCTGTCAGTCTAACCTCAGCGGCGAGGGAACTATCGGAAGCAGAAACAGAATTAATCTGAATTTGGAGAGGCAGAGATTAATCAAGAACAGTCAGCATGATTTTGTTAAGGGGAGGTCATGTCTGGCCAACTTGATTGAATTTTGTGAAGAGGTGACCAGGTGTGTAGATGAGGGCAATGCATTTGACATAGTCTACTTGGACTTCAGCAAGGCTTTGGACAAGGTCACACATGAGAGACTGATGGTAAAGGTAAGAGCCCATGGGATCCAAAGAAATTTGGCAAATTGGATCGAGAATTTGAGTGGCAGGAAGCAGAGTGTGATGGTTGAGGGTGTTTTTCTGACTGGAAGCCTGTGTCCAGTGGGATCCCGCAGGGATCAGTGTTGGGGCCATTACTGTTTGTGGTAGATACAAATGATTTGACATGAATGTAGGAGGGTTGATCAGTAAGTTTGCGGATGATACAAAAATTGATGGGGTGGATCGCCTTTGATTATCATAGAATTTACAGTGCAGAAGGAGGCCATTCTGCCCATCGAGTCTGCACCAGCTCTTGGAAAGAGCACCTTACCCAAGGTCAACACCTCCACCCTATCCTCATAACCCAGTAACCCCACCCAACACTAAGGGCAATTTTGGACACTAAGGGCAATTTATCATGGCCAATCCACCTAACCTGCACATCTTTGGACTGTGGTAGGAAACCGGAGCACCCGGAGAAAACCCACGCACACACGGGGAGGATGTGCAGACTCCGCACAGACAGTGACCCAAGGTGGAATCGAACCTGGGACCCTGGAGCTGTGAAGCAATTGTGCTATCCACAATGCTACCGTGCTGCCCTTATAGGAGAATATAGATAGGCTGATCAGTGGTAAATGGAATTCAATCCAGATAATTGTCAGATGATGTATTTGGGACGGACACAAGGCAAGGAAACACATGATAAACAGCATGGCCCTGGGAAGCACTGAGAAACAGACCTTGGTGTGCATACAGATGTGCTTAAGGTAGCAGAGCAGGTCGATACAGTGATTAAGAAAGCATATGGTATACTTTCCTTTATTAGCTGAGGCATAAAGTTTAAGAGCAGGACGGTTATCTAGGAACTGTATAAAATGGTGGTTAGGCCCCAGCTAGAGTATTGTGTGCATTTCTGGAATCCACATTACAGGAGGGATGTAATAGTACTTGAAAGGGTGCAGAGGAGATTTACCAGGATGTTGCCTGGGCTGAAGAGTTTTAGCTATGAAGAGAAATTGGATAGACCTGGATACTTTCCTTGGAGCAGATTGAGGTGGGACATGATTGAGGTATATAAAATTATGAGGGGCATAAATAGAATAGACAGGAAGAAACTCTTTCTCTTGGTGGAGGGAATCAATGACCAGGGGGCATAGATTTAAGATAAAGGGCAGGAGGTTAGAGGGAATGTGAGGAAAAGCTTTTCCACCCAGAGGGTGATGGTAGTCTGGAACTCACTGCCTGAAAGGGCGGTGAAAACAGAGACCCTCATCACATTTTAAGAAGTATTTAGATGTACACTTGTGAACTCAAAGCTCACAAGGCTGTGGGCCAAGTGCTGGAAAATGGGATTAGAATAGGTAGATGGTTGTTTTTGGCCGGCACAGATGCGATGGGCCGAAGGGCCTTTTCTGTGCTGTAGACTTCTATGGCTCTAGAAAGCATGAGAAGTGTCCCAAGGATAATAGTAAAAAATCAAGAGAAAAAGTACGAGAAAAACTAGTGGGACTAAAGGCTGAACAGTTCCCTGGACCTGACAGTCTGCATAATAGGACCTTAAAAGAAGGTACTGCAGCGATAGTGGATGGATTGGCTTGTCCCACTAACAGGAAACCGGGTTGGGTTAAATGGATAATTTTTCTCTTTTTAAAATTATTTCAATTAAGGGGCAATTTAGCGTGGCCAATCCACCTTTGGATTGTGAGGGTGAGACCCATGCAGACACGGGGAGAATGTGCAAACTTCACACAGACTCTGACCCAGAGTTGGGATTGAACCCGGGTCCTCGGCGCAGTGAGGCAGCAGTGCTAACCACTGCGCCACCGTGCTGCCCATGGATCATTTTCTCGGTTGACCAACTGTAACTAGTGGAGTGCCACAGGAATCAGTGATGGGACATCAACTATTTACAATATATATTAATGGCTTTGATGAAGGGCTGAGTGTATTGTAGCTCAACTTGCTGACAATAAGTTAAGTGAGCGGGCAAAACAAATGGCAGATGGAGTGTAATGTGGGAAAGGTGAGATGTTCCACTTTGGTGGGAAGAATGGAGAAGCAGAATGTTATTTAAATGTAGCGAGACTGCAGAATTCTGTTGTGCAAAGAGAACTGGACGTCCTTGTACATGAATCACAAATTGTGCATGCAGGTTGCAGCAAGTAATGAGGAAGGCAAATGGAATGTTGACCTTGATTGCCAGGGAACTCGAGTATAAAAGTAGGGAAGTCTTGCTACAATATAGGACATTGGTGTGACTGCACCTAGAGAACTGCATACAGTTGGGAAATACTTGGCAGAGAGCATTCCCTGGGTTAATGTGTGGGAGCAGGAATTGTCTTATGAGGAAAGGTTGAGCCTCTACTCATCAGGAAGAGAGTTCCAGGATTTTGATTCAGCGACGGTGAAGAAACGGTGATTAGTTCCAGGTCAGGGTGGTGAGTGGATTGGAGAGGAACTTGCAGGTGGGTGGCGTTCCCATCCATTTAGTGCCCTTGATTTTCTCGGTGACACAGATTTGGGGTTTGGAAGGTGCTGTCGAAGGAACCTTGGTGAGTTGCTGCAGTGCGTTTTGTGGATTATATACACTGCTGCCACTGTGTGCGTGGAGGGAATGAATGTGTGTGTTGGGGCTATTTATGGAAATTTCTTTAGATTCCACAATTTGGATCTTTCTCCTCTTTGATGGACTTCGATGGCTGCAAACCTGTTATCCTCGCCTTCCAGAACCAAGAGGTTTAAGCATTGTTGTGTTCACTCCCCGCTAGGGTTGGGATACGTTTGGTGTGGCAGAGGTTCCTGGTCTGGTTTTGTGTATGATTGGTAAAGCACAGAAGGATTCCATTCGGCCCATTGGCACTTTATTGGAGCTATCCAATTGATCCCATTAGCCCCTGGTCTTTTTCCCCACAGCCCCACACACTTTCATCCTTCAAGTATTTACCAAGTCCCTTCTGAAAGTTACTATTGAATCATAGAACATACAGTGCAGAAGGAGGCCATTCGGCCCATCGAGCCTGCACCGACCCACTTAAACCCTCACTTCCACCCTATCCCCATAAACCAATACTCCCTCCTAACCTTTTTGGACACTAAGGGCAATTTAGCATAACCAACCCACCTAACCTGCACGTCTTTGGACTGTGAGAGGAAACCGGAGCACCCGGAGGAAACCCACGCAGACACGGGGAGAATGTGCAGACTCAGCACAGACAGTGACCCAGTAGGGAATCGAACCTGGGACCCTGGCGCTGTGAAGCCACAGTGCTAGCCACGTGAGCTACCGTGCTGCCCACCTGGAATCTGCTTCCAAAACCCTGTCAAGTGGAAAGTTCCAGATCATGGGTGTCATTCTCCGACCCCCCAGCGGGTCGGAGAATGGCCGTTGGCCGCCGTGAATCCCGCCCCCGCCGGTTGCCGAAGTCTCCGAAGGGAGAAAAGTCGGCGGGGGGTTAATGGCGCCGCAGACGTCGGAGAATGGCACGGGTGTGCGCAAGGCAGCCGATTTTGGGCCTGCCGATATTCTCCCTTCCGGATGGGCCGAAGTCCCGTCGACGTGATGACCGGTCACGTCGACGTAAATCAAACCTCCTTTTCATCGGCGTGAACCTGTGCTCCAGGTTCACGCCGACCAGCGTGGAGGTGGGTGACGGCCTGGGGGGTTGGCCGCTGGAGAGGCGATGGCGTGGCCGCAGTCTGAATGTGTGGGGGAGAGGTGTGTGTAGGGTTTTGTGTGTGTGTGTGCGGCGGGGGGGGGGGGGTGGTTAGAGTGGGCTGGGCTCCGGGGGAGTGCCGGGAGGGGGGTCTGTGCCGGGGAGGAGGATGGGGGGTCCGTGCCGGGGAGGAGGATGGGAGGTCCGTGCCGGGGAGGGGGATGGGAGGTCCGTGCCGGGGAGGGGGATGGGGAGGGGGGTCCGTGCTGGGGAGGGGGATGGGAGGTCCGTGCCGGGGAGGAGGATGGGGGAGGGGTCCGTGCCGGGGAGGGGGAAGGGAGGTCCGTGCCGGGGAGGAGGATGGGGGGGTCTGTGCCGGGGAGGAGGATGAGGGGGGGGGGGTCCGTGCCGGGGAGGAGGATGGGAGGTCCGTACCGGGGAGGAGGATGGGGATGGGGAGGGGGGTCCGTGCCGGGGAGGGGGGTTGGAGGTCCGTGCCGGGGAGGATGATGGGAGGTCCGTGCCGGGGAGGAGGATGGGAGGTCCGTGCCGGGGAGGGGGATGGGAGGGTCCGTGCCGGGGAGGGGGATGGGGGGGTCCGTGCCGGGGAGGGGGATGGGGGGGGGGCGTCCGTGCCGGGGAGGGGGATGGGAGGGTCCGTGCCGGGGAGGGGGATTGGGGGGGGGTCCGTGCCGGGGAGGGGGATGGGGGGGTGGGTCCGTGCCGGGGAGGAGGATGGGGGGTCCGTGCCGGGGAGGATGATGGGGAGGGGGGTCCGTGCCGGGGAGGAGGATAGGGGGGTCCGTGCCGGGGAGGGGGATGGGAGGTCCGTGCCGGGGAGGGGGATGGGAGGGGGGGGGTCCGTGCCGGGGAGGGGGATGGGAGGTCCGTGCCGGGGAGGAGGATGGGGGGGTCCGTGCCGGGGAGGAGGATGGGGCGGGGGTGTCCGTGCCGGGGAGGAGGATGGGAGGTCCGTGCCGGGGAGGAAGATGGGGAGGGGGGTCCGTGCTGGGGAGGAGGATGGGGTGGGGGTGTCCGTGCCGGGGAGGAGGATGGGAGGTCCGTGCCGGGGAGGAGGATGGGGTGGGGGTGTCCGTGCCGGGGAGGAGGATGGGAGGTCCGTGCCGGGGAGGAAGATGGGGAGGGGGGTCCGTGCCGGGGAGGAGGATGGGAGGTCCGTGCCGGGGAGGAGGATGGGGAGGGGGGTCCGTGCCGGGGAGGGGGATGGGAGGTCCATGCCGGGGAGGAGGATGGGGGGTTCCGTGCCGGGGAGGGGGATGGGAGGTCCGTGCCGGGGAGGAGGATGGGGGGGTCCGTGCCGGGGAGGAGGATGGGGTGGGGGTGTCCGTGCCGGGGAGGAGGATGGGAGGTCCGTGCCGGGGAGGAGGATGGGGTGGGGGTGTCCGTGCCGGGGAGGAGGATGGGAGGTCCGTGCCGGGGAGGAAGATGGGGAGGGGGGTCCGTGCCGGGGAGGAGGATGGGAGGTCCGTGCCGGGGAGGAGGATGGGGAGGGGGGTCCGTGCCGGGGAGGGGGATGGGAGGTCCATGCCGGGGAGGAGGATGGGGGGTTCCGTGCCGGGGAGGGGGATGGGAGGTCCGTGCCGGGGAGGAGGATGGGGGGGTCCGTGCCGGGGAGGAGGATGGGGTGGGGGTGTCCGTGCCGGGGAGGAGGATGGGAGGTCCGTGCCGGGGAGGAAGATGGGGAGGGGGGTCCGTGCTGGGGAGGAGGATGGGAGGTCCGTGCCGGGGAGGAGGATGGGGAGGGGGGTCCGTGCCGGGGAGGGGGATGGGTGGTCCGTGCCGGGGAGGAGGATGGGGGGGTCCGTGCCGGGGAGGAGGATGGGGGGGGGGGGTCAGTGCCGGGGGGGGGGATGGTAGGTCCGTGCCGGGGAGGAGGATGGGGGGGTCCGTGCCGGGGAGGAGGATGGGAGGTCCGTGCCGGGGAGGAGGATGGGGGGGTCCGTGCCGGGGAGGGGGATGCGAGGGCAATTGAGTTGGTCCACCTGGCCAGGTGCCAGCCTCCAACAGTTGGACCCATGCGGTCCATGCCACCTGGCTGGGGGGAAGGAGGGGATATGGGCAATGATGACATGTCGTCGTTCCCACCAGGCCGCCATGTTTTCCGATCATCCAGCGATGTTGGCCGCCGTGGCGGCAGCCGCTAATGTCTGTGTTGCCCTGGATGAGGAGGAGGAGCGTGCCAGAGAGGAGGGCGCAGGCTGCCGCAGAGGGGCAGGCGGCAGCCGCCCAGGCTGGAGGGACACCTGACCGACAGGACGAGGAGGGGGAGGAGGACGTTGCGGCCCAACGGCAACGGAGGCACCCGAGGGCACCCCGTGTGTACCGGCCCCGGCAGTCATACCAGGACCTCACGGACCGGGAATGCAGGAGGAGACTCCGGGTGAGGCAGGAAACCGTGGCACACATCTGCCACCTGCTGGCACACCTGTCACCGCGTGGCACTGGCGGGGGACACCCTCTCCCCGTGTCCGTCAAGGTTACGGTGGCCCTGAACTTTTATGCAACGGGGTCATTCCAGGCACCGAGTGGGGACCTGTCCGGCATATCGCAGACATCGGTGCATCGGTGCATCCGGGCAGTGACAGATGCCCTATATGCCATGGCGCACCGCTACATCTGCTTCCCTGTGGACCGGGCCAGCCAAGATGCCCGGGCCGTGGGCTTCTCTGCCGTGGCCGGGTTCCCCATGGTCCAGGGCGCAATTGATGGGATGCACGTCGCCGTGCGGCCACCTGCAGATAACAGGGCCGTGTTCACCAATAGGAAGGGGACCTATTCAATGAACGTACAGGCGGTCTGCGACCACCGCATGATGATCCTGCACGTCTGCGCCCATTACCCAGGCAGTGTACACGATTCATACGTGTTGTCGTGGTCATCCATCCCCGGCATGTACGAGGGACGCCATCCCCGGCTGAGGGGCTGGTTGCTGGGCGACAGGGGCTACCCATTGCGATCGTGGCTGATGACACCTATACGGAGGCCACACAATGAGGCGGAGAACCGCTTCAATGATGCCCATGTAGCGACAAGGGGAGTGATAGAGAGGTGCTTTGGCGTGCTGAAGATGCGTTTCAGGTGCCTGGACCTCTCTGGGGGCGCCCTCCAGTATCGGTCAGATAGGGTCGGCCGCATCATTGTGGTGTGCTGCGTCCTGCACAACATAGCCCAGCAGAGGGGCGATGTGCCGCAGGCAGAGGAGGGCGGAGTGGAGGAGCAGCAGGAAGAGGCGCAGTCCTCCCCAGATGAGGGGGATGGGGGCAATGGTCAGGGCAGACGGGCTAGACACAGGTGGGTGGCTGTCCACCGTTACCGGCTGGCCCAGCGGGCACGGGACAGACTGATAGCCGCCCGCTTCACTGACTAGATGGGCGTGGGAATCGGGTAGTATGGCCACAGACCGCACACCATGGCAACAGCCGACCACCCACACCCCCCACCCATCCACCCACCCAGCACCCTCACCCCCCTCCCCAACCCCACCCACCCCACCCGCATGCACACCACCCCCCCCATTGCCGATCCACCTGCGGCACAATGGCCGGGCTCACACAGTTGCCGGTGGACGCGTGTCTATTGCAGGCCATGGAGGATGATGACAACCCGCCCTGCGATGAGCTCCTGGCTCCACATCGTTGGACTATGTCTGACCCATGGCCACCGTACCACCATCCACCCGGACCATCCCTGCATGCGGCTGTGACACTGCAGCGCACGGTCCCGTCCTCTGCCCGGGGGGATGTTGATGGTGGCCCAGGGGGAAGGGGGCAGACTCACCTGGGGCTGAGGTAAGACCACCCCTCACACACACACTTGCGCTCAACGTACATGACACCCCCGCACGCTTTGGACAGAGCACAAAGGCAGCTTCTGTAGGTGTAACATTGACTTTAATAACCAAAGGAGTTCATGCACGTGCCCTAGCCCCTAAAACTCATCTGTGCCCTGCACCCGTGCCAACTTACTCAGTGTCTAATTGTTTGGCCTTACGGGCCCTTTGACTACGTCTACGTGGTTCCCCAGACGGTATAGCAGAACTGGAGGTGGACTCCTGTGATTCCTGCCCTCTGACACAGGATCCCTTTGGCGGCCGTTTCCTGGGGCGTCCTGGCCTAGATGGGCCAGGCTGCGGCCCGGGCGACTGGGATGGCGAGCTGCCAGCCTGTCCTGCCCGTTGCCCACCCGATGCACCTGGGACGGAAGGGGGGAGTCCGAGGTGTCGCGGTGTTCCGGGACCTCCCCTACAGGGGGAGCCGGGACGGACCACACCACCTCCTCCTCCCTCGGGGTGCCCGATGGCCCCCAGGCCTCTACATGGGTGGGGGATGCGAATGGACTGGCCATCCGACGCCCCCCCCGACATCTGGCGCTGCCAGTCCTGGAGGCCCGTGCTGGTATCGACAGGGGTCTGCAGGTTTGCAGCCATGGAGCCCAGGGGGTTGGCAAACCCTGTCTGTGACTGTGCGACACCGGCTCGCACATGGCCACTGGCGCCGATGCCCTCAGCGATGGCCTGCTGAGACTGGGCCATGGCCTGCTGAGACTGGGCCATGGCCTGCAGAGACTGGGCCATGGCCTGCAGAGACTGGGCCATGGCCTGCAGAGACTGGGCCATGGCGTTGAGCGCCTCTGCCATCTGGCGCTGGCACTGGCTCATGGCCTCCTGTGAGAGGGCAGCCATGCCCTGGGCCACAGACGCCGCCTGCACGGAAAGCCCCAGGCGTCGCAAACCGCTCCCCATGTCTGACACCGTCGCACCCATTGCCTCCACCGCGGACGCCACCCGTGCGGTGTCGGCCTGGGTGGCACGCATGACCGGCACCACTCCCAGCTCCTGGACGCGGGTGGACTCCTCCACCTGCGACTGCAGCCGCCGCAAGCCGGCCGTCACCCTCTTCGCTCGTCTCCGGGTCGGTGGTTGCATCGGATCTATGTGTGGGTGTGGAAACTCCAGGAACCCGGGATCCATCTGGACGGCAGATGTTCGCTTGGGCTGGGCTGCCCTCCGACCGCCCGGCCCCTCTGCTGCTCCTACCTCCACCTGCTGTACCGGGACGGCTGTGTTGTGCGCACCAGTGAGTGTACCAGACGCCTCATCACTAAAGTGCCCAACCGAGGTGAGTGTTTCTGCGATGGTGGAGGGTGTTGGTGACAGCAGTGGCGTTGTGTCATGCTCTTCGTCCCACTCTGAGTCCATGGCACTTTGGGGTGGGAGTTCGTCTCCACCCATCCACTCTGAGTCACTGTCCGGTATTTCGCCTTCCTGGGTAGTGCTGTCCCGGGTAGGGGTGTCCTGGGCAGTGCTGTCCCGGGTAGGGGTGTCCTGGGCAGTGCTGTCCCGGGTAGTGCTGTCCCGGGTAGTGCTGTCCCGGGTAGCGGTGTCCCGGGTAGCGGTGTCCTGGGTAGCGGTGTCCTGGGTAGTGGTGTCCTAGGTAGTAGTGACCTAGGTAGCGGTGTCCTGGGTAGTGGTGTCCTGGCTCGGCTGTGACGGGGGCCTGTGGCTGCCCCTCTTGTCGCTGGGTGGCACACGCCTGCGTCGTCGCACCCGCACGTGACGGGGGCATCGTCTCCCTGTTGCTCCAGGTCTCTCCGTCTCCCGTGGTCTCCAAGGGGCATCCTGCGGGCGTCGCATGCCGGAGGGTCCGGGTCTCTCCGTCTCCCGTGGCCTCCGAGGGGCATCCTGCGGGCGTCGCATGCCGGAGGGTCCGGGTCTCTCCGTCTCCCGTGGTGTGCGAGGGGCATCCTGCGGGCGTCGCATGCTGGAGGGTCCGGGTCTCTCCGTCTCCCGTGACCTCCGAGGGGCATCGTGCGGGCGGTCTGCATCTGCGGGGATGAGTGCCTCGACGTTTGGTCCTGCGATACACAATGAAGCATGCATGGTTAGACACGCAGGCAGTGATCAGGTGATTTGGGGGAGGGGGATATAGGGGAGGGGGATATGGGGACGGGCTGTCGGTGGCTCACTTGCTAGTACGCCCCCGACCTCTGCATCAGCAACCTCCCGGTCTCCGCCAGCCAGTTCCAGGGCCCTTTCCTCGTGTTCGGTCAGTGGCCTCTCATCAGTGGGGCCTCCTCCAGTCCTCACATGCTCCCTGGTGTTGTGTGCGCGTTTCTCCTGTCGCGGGGGGGGGGGGGTGGTGACAGGGGTAAAAGGCAACAGTGTTAGGCAGGTATATGAATGCACACCATCGGTTGCGCGTGTATTGCAGAGGTTAAGGTTAGGGCTGGATTCACTTGGGGATATGGGGGAGGGGGGATATGGGGGAGGGGGGATATGGGGGAGGGGGGATATGGGGGAGGGGGGGATATGGGGGAGGGGGGGATATGGATATCGGGCGGGGGGGGGGGGGGGAGGCTCACCCTGCCTGCTCTGACGAGGTCGTTCACCTTCTTGTGGCACTGGGTGCCTGTCCGTGGTGTCAGGGCCGCAGCGGTGACGGCCTCTGCCACCTCCCTCCACAGACGCCGGCTGTGGCGTGGGGCAACTCTGCGGCCGTGCCCGGGATACAGGGCCTCCCTCCTCTGCTCCACTGCGTCCAGGAGCGCCTCCACATCCCGTGACTGGAACCTCGGGGCTGAGCGGCGGCCAGCCATCCAGTCGGGTGTTCCGGTTGGGTGGGGGGGAGCAGCGCGTCTTTATGAGCCGTCATGCCGTGCGGCGTGTATGACGCCGCACGGCGTGAACCACGTGAGCAAGCGCGGATCCCGTCACGTCGCTGCTAGCCCATTTCGGGCCGGAGACTTTGCAACGATTTTTCCGGCGTGATGCAAGTCAGATTTGCACCGTTTTTTGCGCCGATCGGTGGACTTTGCGCCGATAACGGAGAATTTCGCCCCATAACTCTTAAGAGTTTTTTTTTTTTACAAATCTCATCTCCTCCTGGGTTCTTTTGCCAATTATATCACATCTGTGTCGTCTGGTTACTGATTCTCCTCCAATTGAAAACTGCTGCTCCTTGTTTGCTCGATTGAAAACCCTCTACCTGTCACAATTTTCAACAACTCTGTGACATCCCCTCATAACATTTTCCACTCTGAGGAGAACAACCCGTGGTTTTCCAATCTCTCCACGCAGCTGGCGGTGTTTTGATGTATCCTGCCACCTTCAGAAATCTGTGCATGTGCGCCTCGGGTTACCTGTCATTCATTCCGTTACTCAATCTTTTGTGTGAGTCGCCTCGTGCCTCGTCCAACACTGTACATGGGGTTTGTGATTTTCTCAGTTTATCTTGTCCTGCAGTGGGACGACTTGTTGCTTGGTTTCATTTTCACAATCAATACCTGGAGTTCTGTGATGACAACAGGAATTGGACCAATCTCGAGAAGACAATGATAGCAACAGCCTGTTAAAGCTTACTGGGTATTTTACAATATTGAGTATTGGGCGGCACAGTAGCACAGTGGTTAGCACTGTTGCGTTACAGCGCCATGGTCCCAGGTTCGATACACAACTTGGGTCACTGTCTGTGCAAGGTCTGCACGTTCTCCCTGTGTCTGCGTGGGTTTACTCTGGGTGCTGCAGTTTCCTCCCACAAGTCCCGAAGGACATGCTTGTTAGGTGAATTGGACATTCTGAATTCTCCCTCAGTGTACCCGAACAGGCGACGGAATGTGGCGACCAGGGTTTTTTCACAGTAACTTCATTGCAGTGTTAATGTCAGCCTACTTGTGACAATAAAGATTATTATTATTATTAGTTACAGCAACAGCTCTCGGTGAAGTGACCGATTGAGCAGAACTGTTTTAGTAGAAGAAAGACTTGCATTTTTATTTGCCACCTTTCACCTCAGGACTCTGCCAAAGTGTTCCACAGACAAGGAAGCAGTTTTGGAGCGTAGTCACTTGTGTAATGTAGGAAACGCGGCAGCCAATTTACTCACAGCAAGATCCCACAGACAGCAATGTGATCATCGTCAGATAATCTGGGCCGGAATTCTCTGGCCGTTGGGATTCTTTGTTCCCGCCATGGGTTTCCCGGCAGCACAGGGTGTCTTCAGTGGGAAATCCCATTGACAGCAGCGGGAACAGAGAATCCTGCCGCCAGCGAATGGCGCTCCGAGGAGAAACACGTGGCTGGGGGACCGGAAAATCCAGCCCCTGTTTTATTTAGCGATGTTAATTGAGGAATGAATATTGGACAGACACCAGGGAGCAGCACCCCTGCTCTGTGAAATAATTTCATTGGATCTTTTGCACCCACCTGAGCAGGTAGGTGGTGCCTTGTTTTAACGCCACATCTAAAAAACGGCAAATGGAATGTTAATGTTTATTGCAAAAGGACTAGAGCATAAATGTCGAGAAATGTTGTTGCAATTGCATAGGGTGTTGGTGAGACCACATCTGGAGTACTGTGTCCAATTTTGGTCTCCTTATTTTTGAGGAAGGATGTGGTGGCATTGGAAGCAGTTTAGAGGAGATTCACCAGATTGATTCCGGGGTTGAAAGGTTGACGTATGAAGAGAGATTGAACAGTTTAGAAGGATGAGAGGGGATCTGATCGAGGTATATAAAATACTAAAACGGATTGATAAAGTAAACGTAGACTAAATGTTCCCCCTTGTGGGGCAATCTCAACTGAGAGGTCACAGATATAGATTGAGAGGCATTTGATTTAAAACTGAGATGAGGAGGAACTACGTCTTGCAGAGGGGGGGGGGGTGAATTTGTGGAACCCGTTATCTCATAGTGCGGTGAAGTCTGCAGCATTAAATGGTTTCAAGAAGGCGATAGATCACCCTGTGCCCTAGTGTGGCGGGGGTACCTGTTGGAATTCTTGACTTTTGAGAAGGTTAAGTCGGAACTGAGGGGAAGGATGAAGGGGCTCTACAATTCATGGGCGTTATTCATTATGCACTTTCAAGAATTGGATAACATCGAACATTAGTTGGGAGGGGGGGGACTATATGTGTTGATGGTAACTAAGGGTGATTCCCGAGTCCTTTTTGTTATTTGTTTATGTTAACATGCGGGCAGTTGTTTGGGGGTTAGTGGGAGGGTGGGATTGTTGTTGTTAATATGGGGATTGACATATTTGTTTTTTTTAAAAAACGCATTTTATTCAAAATGCGAGGGGGAACTGAAAACGGAAGAGGTGGTCGGTGCGGGGGTTCCCCGTCTGGGGGACTGGAGGGTGCGGGAGGCACGGGCACGGGACTGGCCTAAAATAGGAGATGGCAAGTCGGCGGTGAGTGGGGTGGGGGTGGGGGGCGGGGTGGGGGGTAGCCCCCCAATCCGGCTGATCACGTGGACTGTGAGAGGCCTAAATGGGCCGGTTAAGAGGGCCCGAGTGTTCGCGCACTTAAAGGGACTGAAGGCAGACGTGGTCATGCTTCAGGAGACACATCTGAAGGTGGCAGATCAGGTCAGGTTAAGGAGGGGATGGGTAGGACAGGTATTCCATTCGGGGCTGGATGCGAAGAATAGAGGGGTGGCAATACTGGTGGGGAAGCGGGTGTCGTTTGAAGCCAAGAACATAGTAGCGGACAATGGAGGTCGATACGTGATGGTGAGCGGTAGGTTGCAGGGGACGTGAGTGGTATTGGTAAATGTATACGCCCCGAACTGGGACGATGCTGGATTCATGAAGTGTATGTTGGGGCGCATTCCGGACCTGGAGGTAGGAAGCTTTGATAATGGGTGGGAATTTCAACACGGTGTTGGATCCAGATCTAGGACCAGAAAGAGGCCGGCTGCAGCCAAGGTGCTTAGGGGGTTTATGGACCAGATGGGGGGAGTGGATCCGTGCAGATTTGCCAGGCCTCTGGCCAGAGAATTTTTTTTTTTCTCCCACGTGCACAAAGCCTACTCCCGGATAGATTTTTTTGTTTTGGGCAGGGTGCTGATCCCGAAAGTGGAGGGAACGGAGTATTCGGCCATAGCCATTTCAGACCACGCCCCACACTGGGTGGAACTGGAGTTGGGAGAGGAGAGGGACCAACGCCCGTTGTGGCGGTTGGATGTGGGACTGCTGGCAGATGAGGAGGTGTGTGGGATGGTGCGGGGGTGCATTGAAAGGTATTTGGAGGCCAATGACAATGGGGAGGTGCAGGTGGGAGTAGTATGGGAGGCGCTGAAGGCGGTGGTCAGGGGAGAGTTAATCTCCATCAGGGCTCATAGGGAGAAGAGAGAGGGCAGGGAAAGGGAGAGGTTAGTGGGGGAGATTTTAAGAGTGGACAGGAGATATGCAGAGGCCCCTGAAGAGGGACTACTCAGGGAGAGGCGAAATCGCCAGACGGAGTTCGACCTGTTGACCACAGGGAAGGCAGAGGCACAGTGGAGAAAAGCACAGGGGGCGATGTATGAGTATGGGGAGAAGGCGAGCCGGATGCTGGCATACCAGCTCCGTAAGAGGATGGCAGCGAGGGAGATAGGTGGAATCAAGGATGGAAGGGGAACTATGGTGCGGAGTGCGGTGAAAGTAAATGAGGCATTCAAGGCCTTCTATGAGGAGCTGTACAGATCCCAGCCCCCAGCGGGGGAAGAGGGGATGCGATGATTCTTGGACCAACTGAGGTTCCCGAGGGTGGAGGAGCAGGAGGTGGCTGGTTTGGGGGCACCAATTGGGTTGGAGGAGCTGGTTAAAGGACTGGGGAGCATGCAGGCAGGGAAGGCCCCGGGACTGGATGGGTTCCCGGTTGAGTTCTATAGGAAGTACGTAGACCTGTTAGCCCCGTTGCTGGTGAGGACTTTCAATGAGGCAAGGGAGGGGGGGGACTCTGCCCCCGACAATGTCTGAGGCGATGATCTCTTTGATCCTGAAGCGGGATAAGGACCCACTGCAATGTGCGTCGTACAGGCCGATCTCGCTCCTCAACGTGGATGCTAAGTTGCTGGCAAAAGTGCTGGCTACGAGGATCGAGGACTGTGTCCCGGGGGTGATTCACGAAGACCAGACGGAATTTGTAAAGGGCTAAACACCAATGTGCGGAGGCTCCTAAACGTGATAATGATGCCATCGGTGGAGAGAGAGGCGGAGATAGTGGCGGCTATGGACGCGGAGAGGGCCTTTGACCGAGTAGAGTGGGAGTATCTCTGGGAAGTGTTGAGGAGGTTTGGGTTCGGGGGAGGGTTTATTAGCTGGGTTGAGCTCCTATATAGAGCCCCGGTGGCGAGTGTGGTTACGAATCGGCGGAGGTCGGAGTATTTTCGGCTGTATCGAGGGACGAGGCAGGTGTGCCCCCTGTCCCCCCTGTTATTTGCATTAGCAATTGAACCTTTGGCCATGGCATTAAGGGAGTCCAGGAAATGGAGGGGGGTGGTTCGAGGGGGAGAGGAGGATCGAGAGTCGCTGTACGCAGACGACCTGTTGCTGTATGTGGCGGATCCAGTGGAGGGGATGGTGGAGGTCATGCAGATTCGAAGGGAGTTTGGGGACTTTTCGGGCTATAAGCTCAATGTAGGGAAAAGTGAGCTCTTCGTGGTGCATCCAGGGGACCAGGGAAGAGGGAGAGACGATCTACCGTTGAGGAGGGCGGAAAGGAGCTTTCGGTACTTGGGGATCCAAATAGCTAGGAGTTGGGGGGCCCTGCATAAACTTAATTTGACAAGGCTGGTGGAGCAGATGGAGGAGGATTTCAAACGATGGGACATGTTGCCGCTCTCGCTAGCGGGCAGAGTGCAGTCGATTAAAATGGTGGTCCTCCCGAGGTTTCTTTTTGTGTTCCAGTGCCTTCCAATTGTGATCACCAAGGCCTTTTTTAAAGGGTAGGCAGGAGCATAATGGGTATTGTGTGGGCGAATAAGACCCCGAGGGTAAGGAGGGGGTTTCTGGAGCGTAGTAGAGATAGAGGAGGGTTGGCGTTGCCGAATCTTGGTGGCTACTACTGGGCAGCCTATGTGGCGATGATCCGTAAGTGGGTGATGGAGGGAGAGGGGGCAGCATGGAAGAGGTTGGAGATGGCGTCCTGCAAAGGAATGAGCCTGGGGGCGCTGGTGACGGCACCGCTGCCGCTCTCGCCGACAAGGTACACCATGAGTCCGGTGGTGGCGGCAACGCTAAAGATCTGGGGCCAGTGGAGACGACACAGGGGTGCAATGGGAGCCTCGGTGTGGTGCCCAATCAGGGGTAACCATCGGTTTGTCCCAGGAAGGATGGACGGGGGGTTTCAGAGCTGGCATCGGGCAGGGATTAGAAGAATGGGGGACCTGTTCATTGATGGGACATTTGCGAGCCTAGGGGCGCTGGAGGAGAAATTTGGGCTACCCCCGGGAAACGCTTTCAGGTACATGCAAGTGAGGGCGTTTGTGAGGCGACAGGTGAGGGAATTTCCGTTGTTCCTGGCAGAGGGGATTCAAGACAGGGTGATTTCGGGTGTATGGGTCGGAGAGGGCAAGGTGTCGGCAATATACCAGGAGATGAAATAAGAGGGGGAGGCTTTGTTAGAGGAGCTGAAGGGTAAATGGGAGGAGGAGTTGGGGGAGGAGATTGAAGAGGGTCTGTGGGCTGATGCCCTAAGTAGGGCCTCTTCCTCGTGTGCCAGGCTTAGCCTGATACAGTTTAAGGTGATTCACAGAGCGCATATGACAGGCGCGAGGCTGAGTAGGTTCTTTGGGGTGGAGGACAGATGTGGGAGGTGCTCAGGAAGCCCGGCGAACCACGGCCATATGTTTTGGTTGTGCCCGGCACTGGATGGGTTCTGAGGGGTGTTGCGAGAACTATATCTAAGGTGGTGAAAGTCCAGGTCAAGCCAAGCTGGGGGCTAGCACTATTTGGAGTGGCGGACGAGCCGGGAGTGCAGGAGGCGAAAGAGGCCGGCATTCTGGCCTTTGCGTCCCTGGTAGCCCGGCGGAGGATCTTGTTAGTGTGGAAAGATGCGAAGCCCCCACAGTGTGGAAGCCTGGATAAATGACATGGCAGGGTTTATCAAATTGGAGAGGATAAAGTTGCGCAGGGGTTCTCCAGGCGGTGGCAACCGTTCCTAGTCTATCTCGCGGAGTGTTAGATGAAGTTCGGTCAGCAGCAGCAGCAACCCAGGGGGGGAGGTGGGGGGGGGGGGGGGGGGTGTGAGGGGGGGATATCTCTTTCGGGGGGGGGGGGGGAGAAGGGTGGACGGGGAAGGGGGGTTTTCCTAGGGGCACTTGAGCAAGAAAATATATAAACGTTTGGGAAAGGCGATATGTGCGGGAGGAATCCAATGTACAAAGTTCTGCACTATGTTGAATTGATATGTTTATGTCTTGCTATTCGACTTTTCTTTTCTTTTTGTTACGGGGGGGGGGGGGGTTTGGGTTTGTATGGTTGAAAATTTTGTTGAAAAATTCTTAATAAACATATATTTTTTAAAAACCTCATACTTTATCTTCCCTAACCGCAGGAGGTCATACAGGTCACCCAACCAGGCTGCTACTCCCGGTGGCGATGCCGACCGCCACTCCAGCAAAATTCGTCGCCGTGCAATCAGAGAGGCGAAGGCCAAGACATCGGCCTTCTTCCTCTCCATGAGCTCCGGCTTCTCTGAAACCCCAAATATTGGCACCACTCCCTCCTCCACTATCCTGGCTAAGTCTGCAAACACTCCCGCCCAGAATCTTCCCAATTTTTCACAACCCCAAAACATGTGTGCATGATTCGCTGGCCCCCGCCCACACCTCTCACACTCATCTGCTACCCCCTGAAAGAACCCACTCATTCTCGCCCGAGTCATATGCACCCTGTGCACCACCTTAAACTGTATCAGGCTCATCCTTGCACAAGAGGAGGTCCGTTTACCCTTCGCAGTGCCTCACTCCATACTCTCCAATTGATCTCCATTCCCAACTCCGCTTCCCATTTCTCCTTGATCTTCACCACCCACTCGCCTCCCTGCTCCCCCAGTCACTTATATATGTCCCCAATTCTTCCCTCCCCTTCCACATCCGTAAACAGCAGTCGCTCCAGCAGGGTGTATCCCGGCAATCTAGGGAACCCCTTCCAGACCTTTCGTGCAAAGTCCCGAACCTGTAGATACCTGAACTCACTACCCCTCGGCAGCTCTACCCTCTCCCTTAGCTCCTCCAGACTGGCGAATCCTTCCTCCAAATACAAATCCCTCACCTTGACCAGCTCCACTTCCCTCCACCTCCTGTATACACTATCCACCCCCCCACCGGCTCAAACCCATGATTCTCGCACAGCGGCATTAGTACCGACATCCCTTCCACCCTAAAATGCCTCCTCAGCTGATTCCATATCTTCACCGTGGACTGCACCACTGGGCTCCCTGAATACCTACTCGGAGCCATTGGCAACACTGCTGTCACCATCGCCCTCAAACTAGACCCCTTACAAGATTCCTCCTCCGTCCTAACCCACTCTACTCCTTCTCCTTCCCACCACCACCGCACCTTGGACATTATATTTGTTACTGCTTATTTATTGTTGGTGGGTGCAAATTTGGGAGAAAATGTGAAAAAGGAGAATAAAAATATTTTTTTAAAAAGGAGATAGATATATTTCTGAATAAAAACAGGTTAAAGGGATGTGGGGAACAGGCAGAGAGGTGGACTTTAGACCAGGAAGATCTGATTGAATGGTGGAGCAGGCTCGAATTGCTGAACTGTCTACTTGTGCTCCTAATTCCAATGTTCCTATCCAAAAGATAGTACCTCTGACAGCGCAGTTGCTTGCTCCTGCATTGGGAGTGTCAACCTTGATCTTTCTGCTCAAGCCTCTGGAGTGGAACTTGAGCCCATAACTTCCTGACTCAGCATCGAGGGTGCCATCAACTGGACACCATTCATAGCAGAAGCTATATTCCCACTAAGCGGCATAGCTGCCTAAGCTACCACCTGTGTGGCCTTGCAAAAACTAATATAGGGTTATCAGCTTAAACAAATTGATGGTACATTTCTCAGAAATAACCTATTTCTTCCATTTTTACGCTCACTAATTATGCTTTTGCGAGGCGGTCAGCGAATCATGTGGCGGAGCAGGCATGAAAACGTCCACCCTATCATTACCTCATGGCGTCAAATCCCTGGTGCCATTTTGAAAGGACACATGGAGACACATTCATCATTGCTCCGCACAACTCCTCCAGAGTCCTTGTGACTGCAGCATGCACTGGAGAAGTTTAAAGATGTTTTACTGCCTTTTGGTCATCACTGGGTAAGTGTTGCTCGGTTTATCTGGTTATAAATATGGCGGCCAATATGGTCGCCTTTCTTAATTCTAATTATGTTTCTACCTTCAGAGTCGCCAGGTATCTCTTGATACCGCCACAAGGTTCAACCCGACTACAGGACTACAAACTAAACTGTCTCTAACGCTGATGCCTATACTTAACTTCGGGTGCCACTTAGTCAGAAACAGGAGAACAGCTAAGGTCGTCCGTCTGGTAGCGAGCGTTGACCTTGAACTTACTTGCTTCTGGTGATGCAGGTGGATGGGTTTCTTCGCCTGAGAGCCAAAGCCAAGAGAGCGAATCTCTCGTGGGGGTTCCTTCTTATACTTGGAGGGGCTTTGCGCGCTTTTAGGTGGGCCTTAAACTTGGTCCCAATTAATTGGGCCGCTTCTCGATCACTGTTATCGATCTTAGCCAATAAAGGGGTGGGTGCCCTGATGGCTGGGTGTGTCCTAGTTGGCCGTTGGCCTTGCTTTGTTTGTGTCTTTCTGGCGCTGGGATGTTTGTAACAGTATCAACTACCTGAATGTTAGTCCTTTGTTTCTCGGAGATGAGCCATCAATATGCTAATCGACCCAAAGTTTCGATTCCGTCTGGTAACTGCTTCCGAAATATACATTCAGGCACTGTGCCTGCTTGCTGTCTAGCATTGTCCACATTTCCCTACATTCTTTGTGAGCGTCCATTTTGTGTTCTGGAAGTGTCCATCCCAGATGGCTGCCATCCCTCCTTGTGATCCTCAACGCAAAGCGTGAAGGATCATATTACTGCATCTTCTTTGTTCTTTGCCTAAATCGAGCACCCGCAATCAAGGACAGGCTTTACTCTACTCTGTCCTATGAATTGGAACTTTACCTAAATTGTTTTATATACACACATTATTAGAAAATTCTACGGGGCGCTATGACATTCAGGCATGCATTACAATTAAACACGGGAACCTCTAACTATTCTTATCTAAACTATCCTTAGTCACTTAAAAGAATTTACAACAGTATAAACTATACAGTAGCAGCAATACAGGTCTCTGTAGCTTGGCAGTTAAGTACAGAGTTTTATATCTTTTTATTGGAACAAACAAACAAAAAAAGTCGATGCACTTTAATTCACTTAAAGAGAGTGGGGGGGTTTGCTGAAGTCTGAAAATAGGGGGTCTGTATATACCGGAGTGCGGGAGGCTTTCCTTCGCCATTTCCTAAGTCTCAGTCCTAAGTCTGAATGACACTGCAGAGTATTGCAATGACTAACAGTGCTTCTACAATGTAGGACAGGGAATACCAGGTGATGAACTTGTCACACCAGGTTGGTGTATCAGTTGCTGTCTTTGGGTGTGGTGTACGGCAGGGATGGAAAACATTCATGGTCTGTGAGGTAGGGGTCAGGGGGGTCGCGTCCGCGCGCAACTGTAGGGATCCCGCGAAGATCCAAATGTAGACCATGATGTTTGCCTTCATGTTCTTTTCTTTCTTCCGTAGTCTTCCTGAGGCTTCTATGGTTCTGGATTTCTGTGGACACAAGCATAATACCTGTTATTATCTTGTTAAAGATCTCGTATGGCTGCCTGTCCTTTTATTGCCAATTACCCATTATAATTGGTCACCATCTGTGACTCCCTCATTTTTTTTTTTAACCAAATATTTTTGGACAAGACATCCGAGAAGAAAATACTGACACAGTGCGAGCAGTCTCGCAGCCGTGTGGGCGATGCGGTGAATGTACCATCCCAGTGTTTGAGGATGTAAGTAGCATATGGAAAGCAACCTAAGGGTCGCCGTAAAACAAACAAAAGAGTTTTGAACTAAAACTTCCAAATGGGGTGCATATGGGCCGCGGCGGGGCAAGAATGGGTGGAATGCCCGGGTAGGATAGTGACCAGTGCCATATGTGCTCTACCCGAGCGTAGCTGACCAGATGGGGATCCTCAGCAGGATGGGGACCAGTGCCGTTACTCCACTGCCTGAGTAACCGGACAAGAACGGAAAGAATTTGTGTTCATCATGGATACTGCCTCTTCTGATTACCTTCGAATCAGAAGAGTAGCTATGAATGGGTGTCTCCCGACAAACTTGTTCCTTTAACTGCCACTTGGCGGTAAAATAGTGGTTATGACTATTTCAAGATGTGGCGTGGGACCATGAATAAACTTTAAGTGCACAAAACAAACATTCAACATTTAAAATAAACAAACTAAAATAACAAGATCGGGCAGGCTCCATCAGAGATTAGGATACTGTACATCACATTTGGCTTGGGGTGTAACTAGCATGTGGAGTCAGTGTAGTGTGACCGAAGAAGAGAGGAAGGAGAGAAACAAAAATGAAGTGGCATTGCTGAGGTGTCCCTGCCATGAGAAGTGGGGGGTAAGCGCTCACAGTTTGTATGGGGCAGCTGGGACCTTGTAGCTGCTGTGGGTGATGTCCTCTTTCATATCTGGGGGCTAGTCTAGCTGGTGGTGGGGGTCTCCTGCAATTTCGGGCGAAGTGTCCTGACTGCCCACAGTTGTAACATGACCTCTGGAGCACGTAAGGTGGAGCAGGCTCTCTGGGGTATTGCTCCCTTGGGTATGGTTCCCTGGGTGGGGGGAGGGGCTGATTCCCGTGCTGTTTAGGGGGGCTTGACATTCTCGTGCGTAATGTCCTTTCTGTCCACAATTATAGCACTCGTGGGATTTAGGCTGCTGTGGGCTATTTTTTCCCTTGTTTACCCATGCGGAGTCCTGATGCGTCCTGACTGGATGCATGTTAGCATCTGCCTGCTCTTCCTCTGCTTTACCGTAAGCTGATTTTCCCTGAACGGACTGTTCCCAAGCTCGGGACAATCTCTTTGGCCATATTGTCTGGGGTCAAATGGGCGCAGGCTAACTCTCCAAATACCGCTGTGAAATGAATCCACAAGCGTCCAGCAAACGCTGTGGGGTGCTCTGCCTTTTTCTGCCTACATTTATTTCGGCCTTCTACGGGGCCACGACTGAGGGTTTGAGGCTCAGAACTGTGAGCTTCACTTGCTCTTTTTCATCCAGGCCGTACATGGTCGCCTGTTGTTTTACTCTTGCAAAGTAATGGTGGGGGTCCGATGTGGGTCTGCAATTTGCTTTCGGCATTTGGCATGATCTACCGAGCTCTATTTGTTCCGTCGTGGAACTGTGGAGTGGTCTAGGGCTGCTTTTAAATCGTTACATTGTTTCTGTAACTGCTCGACTTGGTGTTGCGTTTCTTCTCTTACCAACACTGCGCGTTGCGTGTCTTGGTAGGCCTTATCATCTTGCGACTGAAAGCTGCTTAAATGGGCGAGACAAGATTGGTGTGCCCGTTTGACATCAGCCATCTCCTTGTCCTTCACCGCTAACTGCTCTCTCAGTTCCCTGTTAACTTTCTCGTACTCACTCATGTCTCCCTCACTATTCTTATCCCTCTCTTCAATCTCTCTGCGGAGCGTCCTCACAACCGCCTCTGTTTCTCGCATTTGTGCCAAGCAGGACATGATTGCCATCGGCTTACGAGCTTTCCCTAAGCTCTTCTTACAGATCTCTGTCAGGTTCTCCCACCAAGTATGCCCTATACCTCCGGGCCCTGTTTCATCGTTCTCACAAAATTCACTCCAAAGAGGCCATCCTTTCCCTTTAAGATATTTTCTAATTTCCTCTTCCCATACGGGACACTGTCCTACTCTACTGGTCACTGCGACCTCAAATTCTTGGGGGTTCATAAGGCGTTCCATTGCCTTCATTGCCATTTCTATCGTATCTCTGGGGTTTCTACCAAATTTGAAACGGGGGGAATAAAGGTGATGTAAACACGGGTACGGCTTACGCTATTTTCCGGCCTACAAAACTCCCGACAGTTTTACGCAACAAAATCTCTCAGGTTTACCTTATATCCCTGTTAGCACGCATGCAAATAACTCACTTCCGAATCTTGGAGGTTTGATCGATATTGGTCTTACTCTTGTGGTTTTTCTTTTTCCAATTGGATTTCTAATTCAAATTTGGGTTCTCTCGGAGTGACAAAGCCATTTCTAGGTCGAGTCCCGTCAGATGTCGCCAGTAATGTGGTTCTGTTTATCTGGTTATAAATATGGCGGTCAATATGGTCGCCTTTCTTAATCCTAATTATGTTTCTACTTTCAGAGTCGCCAGGTATCTCTCGATCCTGCCACAAGGTTCAACCCGAATACCAATCAAAGAGCCAATACACCAGTTAGTTAGTTCAAAGTCAATACTATTTATTTACACACACAGTAAGATCTACTCATGCACAACAGTACTACAAACTAAACTATCTCTAACGCTGACGCCTATTCTTAACTTCGGGTGCCCACTTAGTCAGAGGAACAATGGCCGTTGTTCGGATCTGAGGCTGTTGGGTTCGAAGAGAAACAGGAGAACAGCTAAGGTCGCCTGTCTGGTAGCGAGCGTTGACCTTGAACTTACTTGCTGGTGGATGGGTCTCTCCGCCTGAGAGCCAAATCCAAGAGAGCGAATCTCTCGTGGGGGTTCCTTCTTATACTTGGAGGGGCTTTGCATGCTTTTAGGCGGGCCTTGAACTTGGTCCCAATTAATTGGGCTGCTTCTTGATCACTGTTATCGATCTTAACCAATAAAGGAGTGGGTGCCCTGATGGCTGGGCATGTCTTAGGTGGCCGTTGGCCTTGCTTTGTCTGTGTCTTTCTGGCGCCGGGAAGTCTGTAACAGTATCAACTACCTGAGTGTTAGTCCTTTGTTTCTCGGAGATGGGCCATCAATATGCTAATCGACCCAAAGTTTTGATTCCGTCTGGTAACTGCTTCCCAAATATACATTCAGGCACTGTGCCTGCTTGCTGTCTAGCATTGTCCACATTTCCCTACATTCTTTGTGAGCGTCCATTTTGTGTTCTGGAAGTGGACATCCCAGATGGCTACAGAAGAGAACCACTGGCAATACACCAGTGGTCGGGCCAATGCTCATCATTGCAGTGTTCCATGTTCGGCACCCTCTTGACCTTATGGAGGCCTTGCTGCCTCTTGCAGGCCCTTTCCCCTCATGGCCCTGTGACAACTTGTGATAGGCCCTCCTCATCTGTATGAGAGCCATTACCAAGGCAGGGTTGGCTGAGCCTGCATCACCAATGCCTCAATGGATGTGTGAACCAATTGAAGTAATACATTTAGTGAGCATGTCCTTTATGGGCTTCTCTCCAGCTAAAAGGCAAGTTCCAAACCCTTCAGCTGACCTCCACCTAGACATGGCGTCCTCATTCCAGCCATCCCAGTTGAAGAACAAACTGGAGGATCAGAGATTGGTGTGCTTCCCATTCATACATACCTGCATATGGAGACGTTGCTCTTTGACCAAAGTAATGAGAGCCATGTGCAAGACGCTTCACGTGGACATTTTCCCGCATGTCTCCAGCTTTCAAACTTGTTCCACCACCTTCTACCCTCCCCGTAACCCACCATTTAAATGATCGGGCACTTCTGTGAGTTGCCCTATTAATGAGCATCCATGAGATGCAAGTGTGGTTCTTGGCATGGATCAATGGGTAACCCAAGCCACCGTTAACCCACCATCAAAGTCAGGAGAACAAAATTCCAAACTCATTCACACCGGTGGGAAATTGACTTTTTCCATCGCACCAAATTTATTGCCCTTGTTGGCCATGATTTCCGCTGCTGATGGGAATGGAAAGTTCAACCCAAATTTGTGTTGAACCGTAGACTTGCAAGGCAACCTTCATATCAGGAAAAAGTGAATTCTGTTTTACATTGTTAGTAAATGAGTCATGTAAAGGAAAATGCAGGGCTTGACATTGTACAGATCATAAAATATCAAGACTGGTTTGTAAAGTGTCGGGCAGCATATTTAACAAGCCTAGACACCCTTAACTTTCCGGGTCTATGAAACTTCATATTTCGAACCATCAGTGTCTGATCTGTACGTTCCTGTTCCAAGGCAGACATTAAGCTGGACAAATTAGCTGGAGACACAATCAGACAGCAGTCAAGTAAAGTAGACAGTGTTCACCTTGATGGGAACCCACACTGTCTGGGTTCAGTAACTCAGGTCACCAAACTGGAGGCATCACAAATTAAAGGTTAATCCCCTGGATATTGCTGCAATAAAACAAGACTGACTTTCTATCTCCTTCAGTTCATCTCGGGCTGGTTTCTTCAGACCCGGAAACTTGGAATTTAAAAGGCAATCTGTTAATTTTACCCACCAGCAGTAACTAACTGGAAACTTGCAATGGGTGGTAGAAGTTTTGGCCTCCTCCGCAAATGGCAATATTACGCTAAGTCAATTGCTATTCTTAAAATCTGTGACTGTTAGATATTTGTTAATCAAAGGTATTAAGGGATATGGGGTAAACTCTGGTGTATGGAATTAGGTCATGAATGACAGATTAGCGGAGGGGGCGGCATGTGGCGCAGTGGTTAGCACTGGGACTACAGCGCTGAGGACCCGGGTTCGAATCCCAGTCCTGGGCCACTGTCCGTGTGGAGTTTATACATTCTCTCCATGTCTGCATGGGTTTCCCCCCCACAACCCAAAGTTGTGCAGGTTAGGTGGATTGGCCATGCTAAATTTCCCCTTAATTGAAAAAAATAATAATTGGGTGCTCTAAATTTTTTAAAAAATGAATGACAGGATAAGGTCAAGGGGCTATATGACCCACTCATGTTCCTCGGCATTTATATAGTGCATTTGCTAAACATTTCAAGATGTTTCACAGGAGTGAAAATTGACACTGAGTCAATAAAGGGGATAGTATGACAGGGACTAAAATCTTGGTCAAAATAGGAGGATATTCATGAGCATCTTAAAGGAAGGAGAGAGTGAGAGATCATTTGGCCCATCAAGCCTGCTCCGCAAGTCAATAACATCATGGCTGGCCTGTTATGGCCTTGACTCCACTTTCCTGTCTCCTGTACCCCCCCGCGCCCCCCCCCCCCCCCCCCCCCGCCCCCACCGATAACCATTGACTCCCTTGCCAATCAAAGATTCTGACTAACACAGCCTTGAAATTATTCAAGGACCCAGCCTCCGCTGTTGACTGGGCAGCGGTTGCCAAAGACTAACGGCACCCTGAGAGAAGTAATTACTCCTCATCTCCGTCTTAAAAGAAAGCCCCCTTATTTTTAAACTGTGCCACTTCATTCTAGACTCTCCATGAAAACAAACATGCCCTCATCATTTGTACCTGATGCCAATTTTCATGTGGTTCAGTAGCAATTCAGATTTTGGACGCAATTCTCCTGTTTTCAATGTGCGCATGTGCGAACTGGTCCCGCACATGTGCAGAATGTCCAACATGAAAATCGCTTTTTTTCTTCAGGTGTGCTTGCATGAATCGTCCATCTTGTTGAGCGCGCTGAATTTCAAGCTGCGCCAGAGCTTCAACGAAGTTGAGAATTTTCGTGCCATGTTCCCGATTCAACATTTCAGCACTCTATTTTTAGATTCTTTACTTGCCTGGCACATTTTAATTGAATCTTTCAGCATAATGTTTTGTTTCTTTGTCAGTTGTTTACTGAACTTTTTGTTTCTTTTAAGCTCATTATAGTTATCACATTTTTCAATGACCACTTCAAACTTATTTTTTTCAACTTCATTCTCAAATTGAAATGAGTTATACACTTTCCTGTGGTCCAGCCAAAGTGACTAACAGCACAATCTTTCGCTACTCACTGACTGCTTGGAAATTTAAGGCTGAGAGATACTGTTCAAACATTACCTGATGTCCTGAACAACTCTGCAGTCTGCAGACCCTCCATGAAGCTTTGGTTGGGTATTCCTTTTTGTGATGCTGCTGCTTACTGCTCTTGGAGTCTGATTGTTGCTACTGGAGTCTGGTTGAGATTTCTTTTGTCAAACGGAGATTCTTTCTTTCTCCCTAAACCTGACTATTCTACTCTAAGACCATTCCTGGTACCATGTTGGTACGTTACTATTTAAAATAGCATGCTGTGTTCTCTATTTTGCTTTACCTGGATGGCTCAGATGTGTAGTGTTGAATAAAGAACATATAGCTTTGTTAACAAACAAAACTATAAATTTATTACACTACCAACTCGGTCACATTCCTAAAGTAGAAGATTTCTATATAATAATAATAACCTTTATTGTCACAAGTAGGCTTACATTAACACTGCAATGAACTTACTGTGAAAGCCCCTAGTCGCTACACTCTGATGCCTGTTCGGGTACACAGAGGGAGAATTCAGAATGTCCAATTCACCGAACAAGCACGTCTTTCGGGACTTGTGGGAGGAAACCGGAGCACCTGGAGGAAGCCCACGCAGACACGGGGAGAATGTGCAGACTCCACACAGTCAGTGACCCAAGCCCAGAATTGAACCTGGGATACTGGCATTGTGAAGCCACAGTGCTAACCACTGTGCTACAATGCAGTCCCACGCATTAAACTATGCTGTCTCTAACTAGCAGACTTTCTCAAGTACAACTGCTCTCTCTCGCTCATGCCTCATTATCTTATCCAGCTCTCTCCTAAATCCCAGAATCCCCAAAGTCACATGGTATATATATATATGACTGTTCTGTGGTTCCCTCTAGTGGTAAGAAACATTATCATTAACTTCTTAACTCTTTACATCCCAGTCAATATACATATCATTACAGCGGGAAAGACCAAAATCGGAAACCACGCCGGGCGCCAATTGGTTTCCGATGTTACCAACCCGCTCCCGCTGGTGAGATAAGATCACGCCAGAGCATGGCAAGAAACTAATAATCACCAATTAAGCCCAATCTCCATACCATTAACAGGACGGATGCCCTATCGATTGGCTACCCATAATCTAACTGCCTCCCCAGAGAATGGTCATGCGGGCACCATTCACACCCATGTAAAAATGTGAAGCGGGCAGCACGGTGGCGCAGTGGTTAGCATTGCTGCCTCACGGCGCCGAAGTCCCAGGTTCGATCCCGGCTCTGGGTCACTGGAGTTTGCACATTCTCTCCGTGTTTGTGTGGGTTTCGCCCCCACAACCGAAAAGATGTGCAGGGTAGGTGAATTGGCCACAATAAATTGCCCCTTAATTGGAAAAGAAATGAATTGGGTGCTCTAAATTTATAAAAAATGAAAGAGAAGTTAACGGAATGGCAGCTGTGGCATCCAAGGAGGTGAGTAGCCATTTTTGGAATCGGGTAGTCAACTGGGGAGGGCTGTAGTCACTGCCCAATGCGCGCAGAGGGATAGGGGAGCCTCCGGGGGGGGGGGGGGGGGGGGGCAGCCCGCCAGGGTTGCCCCTCGGCTGGGGGGGGGGTGAGGGGGAGTCCAGTGCCCACGGCACCGGCATTCCACCCTCCTGGATCGTTTATAACCATAATGCGGGCAGATCCAGCTGCTGCCTGCCTGCCCCACCGACCACCTCAGTGACAGGGCCCATCCGTGATAATATGGTGGGAACTCCCACTGACCGTGGCGGCCACTGGCCGCAGAGCTGAAGGGTATTGTAAATGGTGAATTGCCAATTAAAGTAATGTGAGTACCTCACAGCTCCCAAGTCGATTCTCGTGGGTAGACGTACTGTGAAGCAGGCGGTTGTTACAGCCTGGCACTCCATTCAGACTGTGAGGCCTGGAACATCACAGAGGCAGCAACAAACATTCCAACACCCAAGAGCTGGCCCACAGCACTAGGGACATCCCCACAACCAGAGGGTGGGTGTGCGGACCGGGAGGAAACCAGCACCAATCCCGGTAACGTTACCAGCCTGTGTCCGGGGTACAGGGTTTGTGGTACAAAGAAAAAAGAAAAAAGAAAAGTACAGCACAGGAACAGGTCCTTCGGCCCTCAAAGCCTGCGCCGACCATGCTGCACGTCTAAAGTAAAATCTTCTACACTCCGGGGTGATGCACTATCAGTTACGACGAGACGAGAGTAGAGTAATCGAGGCTTTATTAAGCAGAAATGTATTGCCTTCTGCAGCTGCTGCCGAAATGTCTGCAGCTCGGTGAGCGCACACATTTATACTCCACCTACTGGGCGGAGCCAGCAGGCAGGGATCTACCCCCGTACCTGTAGTACAGGAGCCTTACCGTATTACCTCTCATATACGTATGATACAAACAGTGGTGACTACCACACGGGGTCCGTATCCCTCTATTCCCATCCTATCCTATGTATTTGTCAAGATGCCCCTTAAACGTCACTATTGCCCCTGCTTCCACCACCTCCTTCGGCAGCGAGTTCCAGGCACCCACTACCCTCTGTGTAAAAGACTTGCCTCGTATATCTCCTCTAAACCTTGCCCCTCGCACCTTAAACCTATGCCCCCTAGTAATTGACCTCTCTACCCTGGGAACAAATCTCTGACTATCCACTCTGTCTATGCCCCTCAGAGTTTTGTAGACCTCTAGCAGGTTGCCCCTCAATCTCCTTCGTTCCAGTGAGAACAAACCAAGTTTATTCAACCACTCCGGTGCCAAGATGCCACTGTTGTGGCCAGGGGTGCACGTGCAAGGCATGTTGGATGGCACCATGAAGGATGGCAGGGGGTGTGAGGGTGGAGGAGGCTTCGTGGACCTGCAAGGCTGGGGTGGAAGCCACAGCTGATTGTCCCTCACCCTCTCCAATTCTTTACAGATATCACATGATGGATAATATTGTGAACCCCCCGGAAGCAGTGTTGTTGGCAGGCCAGGGACCAGACTCCAGAGGAGGCGGCGGCTGCCGCATCGACAAGAAGCTCAAGGGGGCGGCTCTTGTGCAGGGCCCCACCCCACACCCTGAGCACCTGGCCGCCCATCAGCCAGGGAGGGACCCAGAGCGGGTGGCTGGTGACAGCCCAAGGTTTACAGGCGTTGCTGGTCTTTAGAACTGATGACGGACAGCATGGGCCGCAGGAGGCTCTGCCTCAACAAGGAGATGGTGCGTCAACAGTGCCACGTCCTTGCGG
This sequence comes from Scyliorhinus torazame, assembly GCF_047496885.1. Taxonomy (NCBI): domain Eukaryota; kingdom Metazoa; phylum Chordata; class Chondrichthyes; order Carcharhiniformes; family Scyliorhinidae; genus Scyliorhinus; species Scyliorhinus torazame. The sequence continues at coordinate 191,716,130 of NC_092716.1, forward strand.
ACTTGGCACCACATGGAGGAGGAGGATACCCGCTCCCAGTGGCCGTAAAGGCCACCACAGCCGTGAACATCTGCACCTCGGGATCATTCCAGTTGTCGAGTGGGGACCTGTGTGGCATATTCCAAACAACATCCACAAGTGGATCCGTGAAGTCATGGATTTTTTTTTTTTATGAACGCATTTTATTCAATCTTGTATCAAAGTAGGTTACAGCAAATAAACACCCCGGAAAACATTCTTCCCAACATTCAACTATACAGTTTGTACAGATTCCCCCCCCCCCCCGCCCGCCCCGCGCGACGAACAACTCCTCAAACACGGTCACAAACATCCCCCACCGGTTCTCAAACTCCCCTGCTGAGCCCCTTAACTCAAATATCACCACCAAAGGGTCTGGGTCCACTCCCTCCTCCACTATCCTGGATAAGACTGCGAACACTCCCGCCCCAAATCTTTCCAATTTTTCACAACCCCAAAACATGTGCGCATGATTTGCTGGCCCCCGCCCACATCTCTCACACTCATCTGCTACCCCCTGAAAGAAACCACTCATTCTCGCCTGAGTCATATGCACCCTGTGCACCCCTTTAAACTGTACCAGGCTCATCCTTGCACAAGAGGAGGTCCCGTTTACCCTTCGCAGTGCCTCACGCCATACTCCCCAATTGATCTCCATTCCCAACTCCGCTTCCCATTTCTCCTTGATCTTCACCACCCGCTCTCCTCCCTGCTCCCCCAGCCACTTATATATATCCCCAATTCTTTACTCCCCTTCCACATCCAGAAGCAGCAGTCGCTCCAGCAGGGTATCCCGGCAATCTCTGGAACCCCTTCCAGACCTTTTGTGCAAAGTCTCTAACCTGTAGATACCTGAACTCACTACCCCTCGGCAGCTCTACCCTCTCCCTTAGCTCCTCCAGACTGGCGAACCCTTCCTCCAAATACAAATCCCTCACCTTGACCAGCCCCACTTCCCTCCACCTCCTGTATACACTATCCATCCTCCCCGGCTCAAACCCATGATTCGCGCACAGCGGCGTTAGCACCGACATCCCTTCCACCCTAAAATGCCTCCTCAGCTGATTCCATATCTTCACCGTGGACTGCACCACTGGGCTCCCTGAATACCTACTCAGAACCATTGGCAATGCTGCCGTCACCATAGCCCTCAAACCGGACCCCTTACAAGATTCCTCCTCCATCCTAACCCACTCTACCCCTTTTCTTCCCAACACCGCCGCACCTTGTCCACATTCACCGCCCAATAATTATGAAGCAAGTTTGGCAACGCCAACCCCACCTGCTGCCTCTGCCTCTGTAGCAGGGTCCTCCCCACCCTCGGCACCTTCCCCGCCCATACAGAGTCAGAGATGATTGTGTCCACATTGCGAAAAAAGGCCTTTGGTATAACGATCGGGAGAGTCTGTAAGATAAACAAGAACATCGGCAGAATATTCACTTTCACCATTTGGACCCTCCCCGCCAACGTTAAGTGCAGTGTATCCCACCTCTTAAGATCCTCCCTTGCCTCCTCCACCAGCTTCGTTATGTTCCACTCATGGAGCCCTGTCCATTCCCTCGCTACCTGAATCCCCAAGTACCTAAACCTATCCCTCGCTACCGTAAATGGCATCCCCCTAAATTAGCCCCCTGTGCCACCGGGAATTCACCGGGAATACCTCGCTTTTCCCTACTTTCAGCTTGTATCCCAAGAACCCTCCAAACCTCCCCAACAGGCCCATAATCCTTTGCATACTCTCCAACGGATCCAAAACATATAGCAAGAGGTCATCAGCATAGAGCGACACCCGATGCTCCCTCTGTCCCCTCATTATGCCCTGCCACTCTGCCGACCCCCTGAGAGCCATTGCCAATGGCTCTGTGGCCAGATTAAACAGCAACGGCGGCAGCGCGCACCCCTGCCTCGTACCCCTGTGTAAGTCAAAGCTTCGTGAGCTCATATCATTCTTCCTCACCCTCACTCTTGGCGCCACATACAGCAACCGCACCCATGCCACAAATCTCGGCCCAAACCCAAACCTTCCCAAAACTTTGAACAAGTACCGCCACTTCACCCGATCAAATGCTTTCTCCGCGTCCATGGACACCACCACCCCCGGTACCAGATCTCTCGACGGATTCATCACCACATTCAACAGCGTCTTATATTACTCGCGAGCTGCCTGCCCTTCACGAAGCCTGTTTGATCTTCTGCAACCACCCCCGGGATACAATCCTCCATCCTCCCAGCCAACAACTTAGCCAATACTTTCACATCCGTGTTCAATAGTGATATAGGTCTATATGACCCACATTCCACTGGATCCTTCCCTTTTTTGGGGATTAGTGTGATTACTGCCTGTTTCATCGTCTCCGGCAACTCCCCCTTCTCCAGTGCTTCATTAAGCGCCCCCAACATATGTGGTGCCAGGTCCACCGCAAATTCCTTATAAAATCCTGCTGGGTACCCATCCGGCCCAGGGGCCTTCCCCGACTTCATACCCCTGATACTATCCAGCACCTCCCTCAGCCCCAGGGGTTCCTCCAACGCCTGCCTCTTTGCTTCCTCCACTCGAGGAAATTCCAGTGCGTCCAGAAACCACCCCATGTCCCCCTCCTTTCCTCCTGGGTCTGCCTCATAAAGTCCCTGGTAATACTCTCTAAATGCCTCATTTATCTTCCCTGGCTCTGACACCACATCCCCAGCCCCAGTCCGGATCTTCAATATTTCCCTGGTCGCAGCCTGCCTCCGCAGCCGGTGCGCCAACATGCGGCTCCCCATCTCCCCATCCTCGTACTGCATCCCTCTTGCCCTACGCAGTTGCCCTACCGCCCTCCTCGTTGTCAGCCTGTCAGATTGCTCCTGCAATTTTTTCCTCCTCGCCAATCCCTCCACGGTGGACACCCTCTAATATTCCCTGTCCACCTCCACTATCTCGCTGACTAGACGGTCATGTTCCGCCCTCCTTTCCTTATTCGCACGAACCGTAAATGAGATAAAGGGGTTAATAGATGGCACGCAGGTCGCCTTGTGTGCACCGGGAAGTCCGGGGGCGCCCTACATCAACAGGAAGGGGTTCCACTCCCTGCAAGTCTGACTTGTGTGCGAACACCACATGAAGATCACGCATGTGTATGCACGCTTCCCAGGGAGTGTGCACGACGGCTACGTCCTGGGACAGTCAGAGAGACCCAGCGTTTTCGAAGGACACCCCCCACTGACCAGATGGCTCTTGGTGGATAAGGGATACCTGCTGAGGATTTGGCTAATGACACCAGTATGGAGGCTGGTGACCGATGCGGAGACCCGATATAACGAGGCCCATGCGACAACATGCGCTGTCATTGAGCGGTGCATGGAACTGCGGAAAATGCGGTTCCGATGCCTCGACTGCTCTGGTGGTGCAGGACACCCTCCAGAGGATCGCCTGCTTTGTGGTGGTCTGCTCTGCCCATCACAACCTGGCACAGCAGCGGGGCAACTTCCTGGAGGTGGAGGAGGAGGAACATGCAGCCACTTCCATGACGGAGGGGTCGGACCAGGAAGAGCTGGAGATGGGCCTAGGGAGGATGGGCAGGACCAGCCGGAGGGTGGAGGACAGGTGGTGCTGGCTAGGGTCTGGCATGCCCGAAAGATCAGAGTGGCCTTCATCCTCGCCTGCTTCTCATAGGATGTGGCTTTGTCCGTCATCGCACCCCCCTCTCCCCATCCCACCCGCCATTCACCCACACTCATGCCCCCACCATCGCCCTGTTCAGCCCTCCCAGGGTCTGTGTTACATCACTACAGGCTGATGGGCCTATTTCAGCACTGTCAGTGGGTCAATGTAAAAGACAGGGGTTTGATGATAACCCTCTGTGAGCTGAGCCCTGGTGCTCCTCAATCTATGCCATTGTCTGACCCCTGTCTGGAGCACTGGGGGCGGGGGGCTGGTACGGCAGCAGGGAATCCAAGGTGGCATGGGCCGGGGGGGCCGGGGGGGGTGGTGCGTGCAGGCTGGCTGGCTCGCAGTGTGGCCGTGGTACCCCCCCCCCCCCCCCCCCCCCCCCCGGTCCTGGCCTCCAGTGTGCTATCTGCAATGTGCTTATCCCACTGTGCTCTACCGCTACATCTAGATGTGTCCCCAGGATACACTTCAGAGGTGGAGGCAGCTGCTGCTTACCGCGTCCTGTGGCCTTTGATGCCCCTGGCCGGCATCCTCTGGAGGACGCCAGCTGACTTGACATTGGCACATGCCTGGCCGTGCCATGCTGTTCCGTACGCTTAATAAAAGCTGGTGAAGTCGTCTCCCTGTGGGGAGGCTGTCAGCTGGCCTCCAGCACTTCCTCCTCCCGGTCGGTGCCCGTAGGGCCCTGGGGGTCACCTTGGGACAAAGGAGCACCTGGGTCATCTGGCTCTGCCAGCCCTGGCAGCTCCCCAATGTCCCCACCGTAGTGTTGACGCCCTCTGCGATGCCCCTCTGCGACCGGGCCATGCTCTGCAGTGCCTCGCCAATGTCCACTTGCGTCTGGGACACAGCTATCAGCAACCGGGACATGCTCTGGGGTGCCTCAGCAATGCCCAGCTGAGAATGGGACATGCTCCGCTGCCTCCCGGCAAGGTCCACCTGAGACTGGAACACATCCCTCAGCATTTGGGACGCACTCCCCCAGGTATGGGACATGCTCTGCAGCACCTAGGAAAGGTCCAGCTGCATCAAGGACACGTCCTGCAACGTCTGGTTCATACTGTCTAGGCCCTCAGCCTAGACGCTCACTGACTGAGCCACGTCTTGGACACCACCTTTCGTGATGCTGAAATTGTGCTCCAGGCTTTCCACTGTGGTCGCCACCCGAGCAGTGTAGGCCTCTGCACCAAGCATTGCCGGCGCAATCTTCTGTGCCCTTAGCCTTTGGGACCCGCTGGAGTTTCGCTTACATCCCCCTCTAAATCTCACGGCTGCTCCCTATCAGATCCGAGATAGGCTGGTCCAGAGGTTCAGCATCTGACTGGGACTCAGCTGGGTCCTGGGATCCAGCAGACCTCCGACTGCTGTCTCCCCTGGATATTCCTGCCTCTACATGATGTACATCAGCAACTGTGAGGTACTCACCATATTGTGCCCCAGAAACCTGTCCACTACTTTTGCCCACCAAGGTGTGTGTCTCTGAGCTTATTGAGGGTGGAGATGACAACTATGATGCCCCGATGGTCTCCTCTGAGGTGCATTCTTGGACAGTGGGGGGGGCGGGCATGAACAATTTACATGTGGCAGGTCATCTGGGTGGGGGCCGATGGGTCCTCATCTCTGTGGTGCAGGCCGATCTCAACTCAACCACCACTGCAACCTCCAGGGCCCGTTCCGCCTGGGGGGTGAGGACCCTAAGGTCCAGCAACCCGCTGCCCGTCTAGGCCCCCTCCCGCTGATTGTGCGCCAACTTCTGCGAGGACACAGAGCGGGGTATTGTGAGCAGAATGCTGCTTGTTTCACGGGTGGGTAGGGGGACATGGCAGGAGATTGGCTAGGGCACCACTGTGGGACATGGGTGTGCTGCGCTGGTGGGTTGCTATAGTGTGCTGGGGCATGAGAACGTAGGAACGGCATTGTGCAGGGGGACTGGTGTCTGGCGCAGTGTCGCTCGTGGGGGGAGGAGGTGCCAGGCGCTTAGTCGCCGGGGGAGGGGGGGGTGATGGCAGGCGGGGCTGGTGCCAGGGTCCGGTGCTAACTCAGCCGTACAGCCCGGTTTCTTGCGGCACTGGGTGTCATTCCTCCTGGTCACATTCCCCAACCTGGCAGCCACTGCCACTGCCTCCCAGGCATCACTGGCTACCATGTGGCTGACCCTCTGACACCCTCGGGGGAACAGAGTATCCTTCCTGGACTTGACCGTATCCATGAGCCTGGCCAGGCCGGCATGCCCGAATCGTGGCGCTGGTCTATGCTGTGGCATGACTGCGAGCTGTCTGGGGTTTGTGCTGCGGGATCGGTTTAAATTAGTGGGAAGCTGCCGGGCATAGTCCCGGGGCGAATCAGCTGGCGGGACAGTCATTTGCGGCGTAAAGCCCGTGGAGCATCGTTAAGTGACCTAATTAACGTTAGATACTGGTGACTGCCTCGCCGGGTCGGCCGTCGGGAAATACCCGGAGATTCCCACTCGCTACCACACTTAGAACAAATTTGGTTAGATTGCGTCCTTAATGTTCAACCATACAAGACTCAGAACTCTTTGTGATACCTACTGAACGTACAATGTGGAACAGACCACACTGGTGTCCACCAATACCCACATTCTGCAACTGCAACACATCAGCTGCCCTGCCACCGTTATTGTATTTTACTTAACTGATTAGAATTCAAGATTAGAAATATTACTCAACGATTATCTGTGTTTGATATTTATGGCGTTTAACTAGTTGAACTACAAGTTTAATATATATTTATATCTCCCCAGTGTTAGTCTAATCCAGGCATTGTCAAACTCGGGGGCGCGATCCGCGGGTGTGTCTCGGGCGGGTGTCGGGAGGGTCGCAGAGCCGTCTGACGCGGCGCTCCAGATCGCGCAAATCTGTGCACAACAGCCACAGCAGCCGGCTGTTAATGACGCCGGCTGCAAGCGGCCTTCAAAATGGCCACGAACATGTCAACAAAATACGGCCACACTGCGCATGCTTGCCAGATCATCGGCGCGCATGCGCAAAACTATGCGCTTGCGTGCCGATGATCGGGCACACATGCGCAGGGCGGCTGCTTTTTTTTTCAAATGATCGCAGCTTTTTGTTTTACAAGTTCGGGTGGGCTTTATTTGATAAACTTTTACAGGAAAAAAATGCAGAACTTTGGACCGATGGAGACTCCATACTTTCCGACACCGGAAGGCTTCACCTTCATCCACCAGGTTCCATTGGAGGAGCGTGTACGAGGGCCAAAGGGACCCAAAACCATTTCCTCCACCTTGTTTTTAAAATTTAGAGTACCCAATTCATTTTTTCCAATGAAGGGACAATTTAGCGTGGCCAATCCACCTAGCTTGCATATTTTTGGGTTGTGGGGACGAAACCCATGCAAACACGGGGAGAATGTGCAAACACCACACGGACAGTGACCCAGAGCCGGGGTCGAACCTGGGACCTCAGCGCCGTGAGGCCGCAGTGCTAACCCACTGTGCCACCTTGCTGCCCTCATTTCCTCCATTTTTGTCGGCAGCAAACAAGGTAAGAGAAAATGGTGGGTTGCGCAGGTCAGCCGGCGTGGGTCGCTAAGGTCGGCCGGGTTGGGTCCTGAAGGTTGGCCGGTGGGTAAAAATGGGTCCCCGGAAAAAAGGTTTGAAGAACACTGGTCTAATCTACTGTTTCCGTTTAGAGAGAAGAAAAATTAAAACTCACCAACCAATCACCTAACTGCGTACCTGATTAATGCCTCTTGGGTCTCGCCGTCTCTGGCTCCCTCTGTTGGACCACAGCAAGAACAGCACCGTCTCCTCACTTCCTAAATTTCTTGCGTTAAGCCCTCTTTCGCTGCCACCACCTCCGCGCTACTTACCTTGTGGCTCTTCGAAAGTTCCTGTGTTTATTGTGGCTATAATTTCAGTGACTTGAGTCAGGCACTGCTGGCTCTGGATACCAGTTTCAACGACTATAGAAACTCGAGTTTACTGTTACAGGTTAACTGCAAACTTGACCAGATGTTTGTAAGAGACAAAGACTTGGGGAGGGATTCCAGGACTTCAGGCATGGGCCAACAGTGGCGAAGCAAATGAAGTGTGCTGCCCTAGGAGAGGCCAGAATTGGAGGAAAGCAAAGATCTCAAAGAGTTGGAAGGATGGAAGAGGTTGCATAGGGCTACATGGTTACTAGCGATGGGGAGGGGCGAGGTCATGCAGAGATTTGAACAAGAGGCTGAGAATTTTAAATTTAAGGTGTTGCCAGGTCAGGAGCTAACATAGACCAGTAACGTGAGATTGATGGGTGAATGAACTCTCTTCGAATTGGGATCTGGGCAGTAGGGTTTTGGTTCAGCGAATGCTTATGGAGGATGGAAGGCCGATGTTGACAGCATTGGAACAGTTGAGCCCACAACATTAGCAGCGGCTTCACAGAGGTGCCTCATCAAACTTTATCCCTCAACGAACATCACTAAAACACATTGGGCATGATTCTCCGGAACAAATTTCTATGGCAAGTTCCCCAACACTATCTAATGACACATTGTCACTTTTGTGGACCCTGGGGAGTTTCTCTCCGGTTTAGCCCAGACCATTTTGAAAGGGTGCCATGATCTCTAAGTGAGCTTGTGGGTCCCCACACACCCCACCCATGGGAAATGTCACACTCCACACACATGGGCTCTACCCACACCCCATCTTTCCTCTTCAGGAAAGGACACCCCACTATGGGGTCCCTGAAGGCCCCCATCTTTAGGCCCCCCCCCCAAGTCCCCTTGCAGCACCACCCCTTCCAGCATCCCAACCCATCAACCCCCATTCTTCCGGAGGCCCTGCAAACACCCTCTCCACCCTCCTTTCATGGGCATGGCCTCCCTCGGGCCTAGACTCTTGGCAGTGCCACCCTGGTACCTGGGCACCCATGCACTGCTACCCTGGCATCTGGGCGGTGCTCCTGCCAGCTTGGTGGTGCCAAGGTGCCCACGTTCCAGGGGGAGAACCGGGTGCCGCCCTGCACTAAGTCTGACCACCCAGCGGTCTCCGATTGCCCGGGAGACCCTCGGGTGCTGCCCCGCCTGGTCCATGTTCTTGTGGACCAGCATTGATCGGCACCCGACTGCAGCCTCCCCGGGAAGGCCGGTGAATCGAGGGAGGCCGGTAGATCCTGGGTAAGTAGGCCTCAAGTAGGTTTAAGCGTGCGTCGTTTGATCCCGCCCTTTTTGGGGGGAGTTCCGATTCCGACGCCTCGCGGAATTTGGGTGAATCCCGTGAGGCGCGGAGGCTGTCGGGAAGCCCACGGGAGGGCTCTCCCAGGATTCACCGGTCAAGTGTGCTGTTGCGCGAGCGCAACGCAGCCAGAGAATCGCGGTCATTGTCTGCTGATTATCACATTGCTGCCTGTGACTACATTGGGATGGCCTGAGGACTAGAAAAGCGCAATAGAAAAGTGTGTTCTTTTTTGTTTTATAAATTGCTCCTTTCTGGCACTAGGAGGCAGCAGACCCAACGGAAGGTTGTAAATATCTCTGATTGTGTGTTCCTTTTTAGGAGTCTAAAGGTGTGATGAAATGGAGACTATTTTCCCAGTGCTTTCGATGCAGGAATCTGTGTTGCTTTATCCTGTTCCTGGCAGCTGTTTTTATCCTCCATGACAAAATGGGAATTGGCAAAGTCAAGAGCACGGTAAGCGGACATCAAAATAACACAACAGTGATCTTCCCGGTGTACCCGCAAGGAGGAGGGGCAGAGCTGGGGGGAATGCCATTTAAACAGGGACAACACAAATTCTGCTACATGGGGATCCAAATCGCTCATGACTGGACAGGGATCCACAGATGGAACCTGACGAGCCTGATGGAGGAAGCTTAAAAAGAACCTGCAGAGATGGGACAGACTCCCATGCTCTCTGGCAGGGAGAGTGCAGATGATCAAGATGAACATACTGCCCAGGTTCCTCTTCCTGTTCAAATCCATTCCAATCTACATTCCCCAAGGTCGTCTTCAACTCATTAGAAAAAAACGATCATTGTGTTTGTGTGTTGAGGTGGGGGGGGAGAGATCGCAAGGATCCCAAAAAGGGTACTGCAGAGATAAGAACCATGGGGGGGGGCCTAGACCTCCCAAACCTGCAACAAAACCACTGGGCGGCAACCGCAGAGAGGGTAAAGTGGTGGATAAAAGAGCCAGAAGCCGAGTGGGTGCTTATGGAGGAGGGCTTCTGCAGGGGGACCTCCCTCCAGACCCTGGCCACTGTGGCATTCCCATCCCCACTGAACAAATACTCAACAAGCCCAGTGGTGAGAGCAACACTCCGGTTGTGGAACCAACTGCGACAGCACTTCGGGCTAACAAAATGTCCATTAAGGCCCCCATCTGCAATAACCACAGGATCACCCCCGCAACAATGGATGCCACCTTCAAAAGGTGGAGACAGGATGGAGGAACGTTGACAGTTAGGGACTTCTACACAGACAACAAACTGAGAATACTCAAGGAACTAACAGAGCAGTTCAAGCTGACAGGCGGGAATGAACTAAGACACATGCAGGTCAAAAACCTCTTACGTAGAGCAACGAGGACATACCCATGACCACCGCAACAGCTGGAGAATCCTGCTCGACTGGCAATCGGCAGCACCACCCAAACCTGCAGACTGGTTGTCCGACCTAACGGAATTTCTCCAGATGGAGAAAATCAAATTTGCCATACAGGGGTCGGAAGGAGGTTTCCACAAAACGCGGGGGCCATTCACTCAGTTGTTCCAAAACCTGTTTGCAGCCAACAGCCAGTAAACCAGAGGGAGCTGAAAGCCACAACACAATAACGTATGCCAATGAAAGGGGTAGGGGGAGGGTGGGGAGGGAACAATGAAACATAGAATCCAACTTAGATCAGCAAGCAAACAGCAAAATACATGGCGTCAGCAATCACACAAGAACAGAAAACAGGAGGTGAAGAGGAAAGATGACCAGAAGGGGAAGGGGGGTCGAGAAGAAAGTGGGGGGGCGGCGAAGAAGAGTGGAGGACTCAGCCGGGCATAAACACCCCCTGGAGAGCTCAAAACGAGAAGCTGCAGCCAATGTAAATAGCCAAACACAACCGATGTACATGCAATTCTTCCTTTTTTTTTTGTTCTTTACTGTTTTATTGTTTTATTTTGCAGTATTATTACTGTATTATTTCACTCCAGATATCTTTCAATGTACGCCCACAATTGCCTTTGCCTTGTACAGCTTAAAAATACTCAATGAAAAAAACTAACACAACAAAAGAGGCAGCGCAGCTCACCTCCAAAATAATTAAATAATTAAAGGTAGGAAAGCAAAATCTGAAATTAAAATTAAAAAATGAAGAGTTTTACCAGCAATTTCTGTTTTCAGATCTGAAATCAAAGCAGTGATAATTGAAAATGCACAACAGGTCAGTCAGCACGTGGAAAGAGAAAAGCGAGTCAGCGCATCGTGCGTAGTTGTAATTAAGGGTGGAGAGAAAATTAACTTGCATTGATCAGTCATGGCTGAGTGGGCAGCACTCTCGCTGCTGAATCAGAAGGTTGTGGGTTTCAAATCCCAGAAACTGAATACAAAAGCAAGGCTGAAAATACCGCTGCTGTCTTTTGTATGCGACATCAAACCAAGTCCTTGCCCGACCTCTCAGAAGAATGCGAAAGATTCTATGACACTATTTCAAAGAACAGGGAATTTATCCTCGATGCCCCTGCCAATATTCGTCCCTCAACCAACCTCGAAAATACGAATTATCTGCTCATTATCGCGATGTTGTTTGTGGGAGCTTGCTGTGCACAAATTGAGAAACCACTAGAAATGCTCAGCATCTGTGGGGAGAGAAGCAGAGTTAACATTATAGGTCGATGATATTTCATCAGAACTGGGAAATTTAGATTTGTAACAGGTTATTAGCAAGTACAGGCTCATGGAAAGGATGGTGAGAAGTGAGAACAAAAAGGAAGATCTGTGATAGGGTGGAAGGCAGGAGGAATTAAATGAGGAAAAAAAAGAAAAGCTTGCTTTTATGTAGTACCTTTCATGACCTCCAAACGTCCAAAGCATTTACAATCAATGACATACTGTTGTGGAAGTCTAGTGGCACAGTGGTAGTGCCCCTGTCTCTGGACCAGAAGCTCCAGGGTTCAAGTTCAACACCAGGAACTGTTGGCCATGGCAGGAGAGTTCATAATGTGGCTCAAAGGGCTTATAGTCAGCTCGGGAAATCTTCCCCCATTATTCCCCAAAGAGAAAAGAGTGTGTGTGAAGATATGCTTAAACAAAATACTGTTGTCATGTGAGAAATATGGCAGTTAATTTGCACACAGCCAGCTCCCACAAACAGTAATGTGATAATGACCAGATAATCTCTTTAGTGATGGAGATTGAATGATTAAATGTTGACCAGGACACTGGGGAAAAATTCTCCCACTCCTCTTCAAAATATTGCACTGGGATTTTCTTTTACATTCACCTGAGTGGGCATCAGTTTAACATTTGATCCAAAAGATGGCACCTCCAACAGTGCAGCACTCCCTCAGCAGAATGTCTGCCTGGAATTTTGTGCTCCAGTTCTGGAGTGGGACTTGAACTCACAACGGAGACGAGAGTGCTACCTACAGAGTCACAACTGATGAGCAAAATTATGGCATGATTATGCAAGGCAAAAGCAGATGTTAATGGGAGAGTAAAGAAACAAAATGTGTGCCTAGAGGAGGTGAAAGTAACAGCAAATATTAACAGCTGCTGTCTGACAAGTTGGGAGCAGCAGTTATAATCTTAAAATTTTGAACTCAACGTTGACAGAAAGCTGTAACGTGCCTAATGAAAACATGGATTATTTTTCCCCGAGCTTCGGTTGAGTTACATTGGAACAGTATAAGAGGCCGAAGTCAGAGTGGGAGCAGGATGGAGATCTAAAGAATGTTCAGTTTGACCAGTGTAAACTCATTAATGGGCTGTGCTTCTGGAATTTTACAATGAAAGTTATTGAGAGACTAGTGAAAAGCGTCCAGTTCTTGGACTTTGTTCCTTTGTACAAGATTATTTTGTTTTTCATTTTATATTAACAGAAGACCTAATGCTTCACTTAGAGCCTGGATGTTAAATTCCTATGGGAAAAGTGAGACCTTGAAGTAGTTTTTTTGTTTGATTAGCTAGAATCCAAATCCACTCCAACACCCAGAGGAATGAGAACATCAGATGCAAGATGCAAGGGAATGCCATCACCTCCAAGTTCCTCGACAAGTTACTCATTATCCTGACTGGATAGCCATTCCTTCACTGCCCCCGAGTCAAAATTCTGATACTTTCCTCCCTAACAGCAGTGTGGGTGTATGTACATTACAGGGACTGCATTGGTTCAAGATGGCGACTCACTCACACATTTTCAGGGACAATTGGGGATGGCAGTAAATGTTGGCCCTGCCAGCAATGCTCACATGCCAAGAATGATTAAAAGAACTCACCCTGCCCACCCCCCCCGGGGCTTCAAGCTTACCTTCCAAGACTGCCCATAACTCATAACAACATAAGAAATAGGAGCTGGAAGAGGTCATTTGGCCCCTCAAGTGTTCAATAACATTGTGGCTGATCTCTATTTTGACAATGCCTTCCTCATTATCCCCATTTCCCCCATTCCCTTAGTAGCCAAAAATCTAATCCACCTCAGCTTCAAAAATGCTCAAAAACTGGGCATCCAAGGCTCTTTGGTAGAAAATTCCTAAGATTCACAACCATCTGAGTGAAGAAATTTCTCCTCATTTACCATCTAAATGGCCGACATCCTGAGACCAGGAGACTAAATTCCCAACCAGGGGAAGCATCTTATCAACAACAAGGCCGTTGAGAAATCACCCAGATAATGAATGACTCCGAGGTAATCATCATGAAGAGCTTTGTGTGTCCCTGTCCCGTGATTTAACCCTTTAATCCCTCAAAAGGAAGATCTTTGCAACCTTCCTATTTCTGTATTTTAGCTCTTCAGACGTTGGGATTTTGGTAATGTGTGTGCAAACGACATTATCAGTAATTGCTGAAATCTGACTCGGCCAAATGGTCACAGTGACATATGATGGCTTGTCGGATATCCAATCTTCAATTCTCCCGACAACAGCTGGAGGCTGTTATGTGACCGATCAACATGTGGGGGATTATTCAGGGGCAAGGTGCAATTGCACAATGTAACAGCCCATTATGTAGAGGGATTATCTCTCCTTTGGTCGTCCCAACCACGCGCTGATCACCAGAGGCTGTTTGAACTCCAGTGTCAGAATAGACATCCAAAACATTGTTTGTGGCTTGCACCTTTATAAGCACTAACACCAAGAAGACACATTTAAGTGGAATGCAAAAGCAAAAGACCGCAGGAGCTGGAAATCTGACGTAATATCAGAAATGAAAACTCTGTTCACGCTAAACAAAACAATTAAAATTATCATCAGAGAGAATAGTGATTTTAAAAACCTCTACAACATGCATAATCTCAATTTTAAAACTATGCAAGAAACAATTTAAAGCTTTGCACAACTGCTTGAATTTCATCAGTTCAGTCCAATTTCTAATCCATAGCCTGTTCACAGGGCAAGTAACAGATGAAACCTTGAAACAATGTCCTTCCTCATAGTAAATTCTAGTGAAATCCAAGGAGGCAGGTGATGGGGATGCTGTGAGCTCATTTGCATGTCTGGACATGATACAGCACCAGAATACCCTAATGGCAGAAGCGCAGTGACATTTCAGAATGAGTTATTTCAGCACTGCCCTGTTACTGCCACTTGGGTTAACAGCCTTCAGGCCACAAGCCTGGTAATTATCCAGAGCAAGTCGGAGCTTGACATGTAGCCCCAGGATGCAGTCATTTAAAGAAAATATCCAATCCAATTCTCTTCTTGCACCTAGTGATGCGCTAGCTAGTTATTTCCATGGCTAGTTATTTATGGAACAGGTCTGTCACCAGAGGTTGGGGGGAGCCACTCCACATCGAGCTTGGCTGACCAGGTGTCTCATCCTCTTATTGCCAGCCATTGGCACGTTGGGAGGATTTACAGGTTGACACTCACCTTGTTTGGCCATGTTTTGAGTGCACCTTCTTTGGCCATTAACTCAGAGGCTCAGGAGGTCGGGTCGCCACAAGACCTCCTTAAAGAAAAAATAATTAAAATACTTTAAGTCTAAAAGGATGTATTTAAAACACATGGGTGCAAGCATATGGGTACACCGCTTACAATTTCACCTCGCAGTCTCACACACAATCCTGACTTTGGAAATACATCCCATTTCTTCATCATCTGGGTTCAAATTCCTGGAGCTCCCTTCCCAGCTGCACTATTGGTGAATCCGCACCAGATGAACAGAAGTGGTTTAAGGAGACGACTCACAATTACCTTCTCAAAGACTATTAGGAATGCGCAACAAATGCTGGCCTAGCCTTCAATGCCCACACCCCATGAACAAATGTTAAAATCTACACAATTCACTATGTTCAGGAAAGTGAACATATCTTGCTACATGAAGTCACATAAAAACATGGGGGGGTGGGGGGCTGTTCTTCCCACAAATGTCTGTCTTTTTAGAAAACTTGCAATCCAATGATGTCTTCTCCGCTCCTGATCCACCACCACCAAAGGCAGCCACACCTTTGGTAACAATATAATTAATGTCTGACTCAATCTGAACAACATCACAGGAGATGCAGTAGCGAAGATATAAATGCTTTGCAATTGCTAATATCAGCTCAAGTTGGTCTAAAGATTGGGGGAATTTTAAGTGCCAGCGATTTACACCCAAAGATCACTTCCGCTCAGTCAAGGTTCAGTTCACACGGATTGGGTCCTGCCTGTAACAATATATATATATAGTAAGGAATACAAAGGGTTAACAATGTATTACCACCAGATAGAGATAAAGAGCAGTCATATAAATATCATTTGACTCCTGGGATTCTGGAAGGAAGTGCTTAGGCATGAGATAGATTAGTAGCATAGTGTAGAGTTCTGTAGTTAGAGATATCGTAGAGATTAATTTAATAACATACCTTGTGACTTGTTAAAATCTTATTTAAGTAGTGTAAATAAATCAGATTTGTTCATTTACTTAGCTTGATGGTCTTTGTTCAACACTACATTCTCAAGACATCCTAATAGACAAAACAGAGAACATCACACTGCCCTCAAAAGTGGTCATGCCCCCAGGCCCACATTGCGAGATTTTGCTGATTCCACTGATTAGCAAAGGATCTTGAAATTACGCTCATTTTTGTCCAGGTACTAGTGGGAACATATTAACAGTTGAAGTAAAGGCAGAAAATGCTGGAAATACATCGGTGGTCTGGCAACACCTGTGGAGAGAGTAGCAGAATTAACATTTCAGGCCTGGTTCTAATGATCACAGATCTGAAACATGCTTGTCCCTCCACACAAGCTGCCTGACCTGCTGAGTATTTCCATCATTCTCTTGTTTTTATTTCAGGTTTCTAGTGTCTGCACCTTTTCACTTTTGTATAATTTTAAAAGCTTTTCATGTCAAAATTTTGGGCTTCATAAGTAGAGGTATTGAGTACAAAAGTAGGGATGTTACCTTCTTGGAGAGGGTGTAGAGGACATTTACCAGGATGGTTCCTGGAATGAGGAATTTGAGCCACCAGGTCGGTTTGGAGAAGCTGGAGTTGTTCCCCTTGGGGCAAAGGAGATTGAGGAGAGATTTGTTCGAGGAGTGCAAGATTATGGCAGATTTAGAAAAAGAAGGCAATGGAAAGTAGTTTTCATTCGTTGATGGTACAAAGGGATTTACTAGGAGGTATATATTTAACGCTTTGAGCAGGAGTTCCAGGTTGATGCAAGGAAGAAACTTCCCCTGCGGCAGAGTGGTAATGACCTCAAATTCATTGCTAATGAGGGCGACGGAAACGGAGAAGAAAAATGATTTCAAAAGGAAATTGTTCAGGCACTTGAGTGAAATAAACTTGCAGGTTCACGGGGATAGAGCAGGGGAATGGGACGAACAGGATTGCTCTACGGAGAGCTGGACAGGACTTGATGGGCTGACTGGGTTCCTTCTGCGATGAAATGCCTCTAAATATGCCCCAAACCTCTAATCTGGGTGGGAATCTCTATTTCCAACACAGATCAGACAATGGGTTTTACCTACTTTACTCCCTCCGATTTTCAGGCCTGTCTTCAATGGAGGATGGTTCCAAACTCAGGTAGTGCAGCAATCCTAGCCGGGAGCCTCAGAGAGATACAGCATGGTAGCACAGTGGTTAGTATGTTATTCTCTAAGTCTGAATAAAGATTGTAGACTTCCAGTTAACACAAATACTTTATTCAGAGGGTTTGTTCTGTTTCCAGAGCTCCACTAGATGTAATACAGTCAAGAGGTATGACCAGTGAATCTAAGGTAAACTGCCTATGCTGAGCTGTCTCTGTGTGATTCTGCTCACTAGCCCTGTGCTTCTAAAAGAGGCGGATCCTCCCTTGGGTTGGACCCTTTATACCTATCTCTGATGCTGCCCTCTAGTGATGCTGCGGCTGTTACATCTGTGCTGTAGTCCCTGGTGTATGTGCAGATGTACAAATCACTACAGTTAGCACTGTATGCTATATGCTTCACAGCGCCAGGGTCCCAGGTTCGATTCCCGGCTTGGGTCACTGTCTGCAGACTCTGCATGCTCTCCCTGTGTCTGCGTGGGTTTCCTCCGGGCATTCCGGTTTCCTCCCACAAGTCCCGAAAGAAGTGCTTGTTAGGTGAATTGGACATTCTGAATTCTCCCTGTGTACCCGAACAGGCGCTGGCATAAGGCGACTAGGGGCTTTCCACAGTAACTTCATTGCAGTGTTAATGTAAGACGACTTGTGACAATAATATAGATTATTATATGGCACTATCCGCCGTATTCTGGTACATTTGAAGGTCCCAAAGCTATTTTGAGAAGCTGTGAGAGAAGGGAAGTGGGTGAGGGGATAGGAGGTAAAGTGGCAGCTGGGTGAGGGAGTAAGCTGTCCGAGGGGTAGCCTACTTGTGTGGTGGTTTGGGGGGGGGGGGGGGGGGGGGGGCGCTGCTGGTCAGGATGGTAGTCAGCCTGTTGACGGTTAGTTACGGTTAGTCAGGTTAGTCGGTGGAGGGGTGGGGTTAGGAGTTCCACTGGGAGTCATGGAGCTATCGGCGGTGTAGTTACCCAGCAGTTCGAGCTATTTTTATTTTTAAAAAATAAAATTTTATTCTCCTTTTTCACATTCTCTCCCAAATTTATACCCAACAATAATCAGTAACGAATGTAATGTCAATCCCCATATCAATAACAACGATCCCATCCTCCCACCAAACCCCAGATATTGGCCCGCATGTTAACATAAATAAATGACAACAAGGAATCAGGAATCACCCATAGTCACCATTAACACATACAGTCCCCCTCCCCCCAACCCTCCCAGCCCCCAACCCCCCTAATGTTCGATGTGATCCAATTCTCGAAAGTCCATAATGAATTACGTCCATGAATTGTAGAATCCCCTCAGTTCAAATTTGACCTTTTCAAGCGTTAAGAATTCCAGCAGGTCCCCCCGCCATGCCAGGGCACAGGATGGAGAGGTTGATCTCGACCCTAACAGGATGCGCCTTCGGGCGATCAACGAGGCGAAGGCTACAACATCTGCCTCCGCGCCCGTTTCCAACCCCGACTGGTCCAACACCCCGAATATGGCCTCCCGAGGTCCCGGGTCCAGTTTCACGTGCACCACTTTAGAGATTACCCTAAACACCTCCTTCCAGTAATCCTCCAGCTTTGGACAGGACCAAAACATATGAATGTGGTTTGCGGGGCCCCTGCCCGCAATGTTCACACTCATCTTCTACCCCCTCTAAGAGCCGGCTCATCCTCGCCCTTGTAAGGTGCGCTCTATTCACTACCTTCAGCTGTATCAGCCCCAACCTCACACACGTGGTGGAGGCGAGAGCTGTTTTTTTATTGTCTAACTTTTCCTGGGTAACTATATTGGTAAGTCGCAACCGTCCAAAGTCTCTAACTCAAAGTTGGGGGCATTTGTGGAGGGTACTGGATGCCCATCAGACACCCAGACCTTCGGGACTTCCACTGCAGCACACGTTGTGGGGGTGGAGGGGGTATATCTGGGGTATGATCACGTGGCGTTCTGGACCTGATGCACTAAGAAACAAACTGGTGTACACCAACAAAACTATTTGAAATTTCAGTGTAGTATTTTTGTTAAAGTCATTCCCAGTGATCTCAAGTGAAATTATTCACAAGGTGGACTGTTTACCCTAGTTGTTGATCAACCTGTTTTCAGGTTACCTTTCTTAAACATATCAAGAATTATTTTTTTTTTTAAATCGAGGAAAAAGAAAGTGGTTCCGTTTTGACACTGTCCGATGCTGCTGGTTCATGGATGATTTTAGCGATTGCATCCAAACCAGAAGCTACACAGCCTATGTGTTTGGCGTGAATCCAACTGACAGGCCAAGTTATGTGCAGCTTCAACTTCTCAACAGATCATAATAGGAAGAATGTCAAGGCCATAGAAACAGCACAGAAGAAATTTATCAAGATGATATCAAGGAGGAGAGGTTTTAGTAAGGAGGAGAATAGATTTTGTTTTTCTATAACCGAGAAGTTCAAGAAGTTAAAAGACAAAGAGCAAAGGTAGACAAATGTCATTCTTCAAAAGGAGGTTTTAACCAATGGAAGCTGCACAGAATCAATGATGGCAAAACCTCTGTGACGAAAGAAGAAACGATCCATGATTTCAGAAGCAAATTGGATTTCACTGGAGGGAAAGAAACCTGTGGGGCCACTCACAAGTGGACCCGGTGGGGGGTCGGAGAATGACGCCCCATGAAACCATCGTTGATTGTCATAAAAACCCATCTAGTTCACTTATGTCCTTTAGGGAAGGAAATCTGCAGTCCTTACCTGGTCTGGCCTACATGTGATTCCAGATCCACAGCAATGTGGCTGACTCTGAAATGGCCCAGCAAGACACTCAGTTCAAGGGCAATTAGGGATGGGGATGCCAGTATTGCCCACACCCTGTGAAAGGATAAGAAAAATTTGAAGGGTTGGATAATCACCGGTGATGGCGCCCACTGTTCTTCCTGATGTACACCTTCTGCTGGGGGGTGAGGAATGGTTCTTTGACCTTCTTGTGCATTTAAATATGTACACAGAACACTGTGACTGATATTTCCTCACCATCCAAATCCCAAAAAATCATATGACAGGCCCTTTTAAAAATAACAAAAGGACAAGTTTGCCTACTCCCAACTTCAGATTCAGGGTGGCACAATCGACATTACCCCCATGCCTGCTCTTTGAAGCAAAATTATGACAGGTTTGCATAAGGTAGACTGATGGTACAAGGACTAGGGGACACAGATTTAAGGTTTGGGGCAAGGGAGGGGGAGAGGAGTTGTGAGGGGAAGCTCTCTATGCAGCGAGTGATAATGTCCTGGCACTTGCACCCATGAGAGTGACGAAAGAAGAAACGATCCATGATTTCAGAAGCAAATTGGATTTCACTGGAGGGAAAGAAACCTGTGGGGCTACAGGGATAGAGTGTGGGGAGTGCGACTGATTGGTTTGCTCTGCAGAGAGGCATACGGCCTTTTTCCATACTGTAAATGACTCCTCATCGCAATGATTGTAATGGCAGATGCACTGCGGTGGACCAAGTAGTAAACATGGCGAGCATGTTTTCCAGCCTGTCTGTGTGTGCTAAGTGGGAGTTCCACTCCTCATGCAGAAGCTGCTTCTCACTGCTTGTGGAACGGGGGCGGGCGGGGTGTTTCACATCTCATCTAAAAGGTGGAGCCTCTGGCAGTGCAACACTCCCAACAGCACCACTGGGGTGTCAGCCTAGGGGGAGGAAGTGGCGGAGTGGTATTGCCGCTGGACTAGTCATCCAGAAACCCAGGGCAATGCGCTGGGAACCCGGCTTCGAATCCCACCAGGGTGATGAAATTTGAATTTCAAGAAAAAAAAAAGAATTTGGAAATAAAAGTCTAAGGATGAAGTCTAACCATGAAACCATTGTCATGGGCAGCACAGTGGTTAGCACTGCTGCCTCACGGCACCGAGGACCCGGGTTTGATCCCAGCCCCAGGTCACTGTCGGGGCAGCACGGTAGCACAAGTGGATAGCACTGTGGCTTCACAGTGCCAGGGTCCCAGGTTCGATTCCCCGCTGGGTCACTGTCTGTGCGGAGTCTGCACGTTCTCCCCGTGTCTGCGTGGGTTTCCTCCAGATGCTCCGGTTTCCTCCCACAGTCCAAAGACGTGCAGGTTAGGTGGATTGGCCATGCTAAATTGCCCTCAGTGACTAAAAAGGTTAGGTGGGGTTATTGGATTACGCAGGGGGGGGGGCGGTCGGTGCAGACTCGATGGGCCGAATGGCCTCCTTCTGCCCTGTACGTTCTATGTGTCTATGTATCTGTCCATGTGGGGTTTGCACACCTCCCCGTGTCTGTGTGGGTCTCATCCCCACAACCCAAAAGGATGTGCAGGGTAGGTCCATTGGCCATGCTAAATTGCCCCTAAATTGGAAAAAAATAATTGGGTACTCTAAATTTTTTTAAAAATTAAATAATTGTAGTTCGCATAAAAACCCATCTCGTTCGCGAAAGTCCTTTAGGGGAGGTAATCTGTTGTCTTTACCTGGTCAGCCCTACATGTGACTCCAGATCCATAGCAATGTGGTTGACTCTTGATTGCCCTCAGGGATGGGCAATAAATTATGGCTTGGCTAGCGACGCCCGCATCCCATGAATGAATAAAAAACATTAAATTAAAATAATTGCTCTGCTGCTGAACTGCTGTTGAAGGTCCATTTCATCGTCAAGAAAAATGCATTTTAAAAAAAAAACGCATTTTATTCAAACTTGTATCAAAGTAGGTAACAGCAAACAAACGCCCCGGGAAACATTCTTCCCAACAATCAACTATACAGTTTGTACAGATTTTTCTCCCTTTTCACCCCCCCACCCCCTGCGACGAACAGCTCCTCAAACATGGTCACAAACACCCCCCACCTTTTCTCAAACTCCACTGCTGAGCCCCATAACTCATACTTTATCTTCTCTAACCGCAGGAAGTCATACAGGTCACCCAACCATGCTGCTACCCCCGGTGGCGATGCCGATCGTCACTCCAGCAAAATTTGTCGCCGTGCAATCAGAGAGGCGAAGGCCAAGACATCGGCCTACCTCCTCTCCATGAGCTCCGGCTTCTCTGAAACCCCAGATATCGCCACCAAAGGGCCTGGGTCCATTCCCTCCTCCACTATCCTGGCTAAGACCGCGAACACTCCCGCCCAGAATCTTCCCAATTTTTCACAACCCCAAAACATGTGCGCATGATTCGCTGGCCCCCGCCCACACCTCTCACACTCATCTGCTACCCCCTGAAAGAACCCACTCATTCTCGCCTGAGTCATATGCACCCTGTGCACCCCCTTAAACTGTATCAGGCTCATCCTTGCACAAGAGGAGGTCCCGTTTACCCTTCTCAGTGCCTCACTCCATACTCCCCAATTGATCTCCATTCCCAACTCTGCTTCCCATTTCTCCTTGATCTTCACCACCCACTCGCCTCCCTGCTCCCCCAGCCACTTATTTATATCCCCAATTCTTCACTCCCCTTCCACATCTGGAAGCAGCAGTTGCTCTAGCAGGGTGTATCCCGGCAATCTAGGGAACCCCTTTCAAACCTTTTGTGCAAAGTCCCTAAGCTGCAGATACCTGAACAAACTCCCCCTCGGCAGCTCTACCCTCTCCCTTAGCTCCTCCAGACTATAGAACCATTCCTCCAAACACAAATCTCTCACCTTGACCAGCCCCACTTCCCTCCACTTATTGTATACACTATCCATCCCCCCCCCCGGCTCAAACCCATAATTCTCGCACAGCGGCGTTAGCACCGACATCCTTTCCACCCTAAAATGCCTCCTCAGCTGATTCCATATCTTCACCGTGGACTGCACCACTGGGCTCCCTGAATACCTACCCAGAGCCATTGGCAATGCTGCCGTCACCATAGCCCTCAAACTAGACCCCTTACAAGATTTCTCCTCCATCCTAACCCACTCTACCCCTTCTCCTTCCCACCACTGCCGCACCTTGTCCACATTCGCCACCCAATAATAATGAAGCAAGTTTGGCAACGCCAACTCCCCTGCTGCCTCTGCCTCTGTAGCAGGGTCCTCCTCACCCCACCCATACAAAGTCAGAGATGATTGTGTCCACTTTCCGAAAAAAGACCTTTGGTATAAAGATCAGGAGAGCCTGAAAGATAAACAAGAACCTCGGCAGAATATTCATTTTCACCACTTGGACCCTCCCCGCCAACGTTAAGTGCAGTGTATCCCACCTCTTAAGATCCTCCATGGCCTCCTCCACCAGCTTCGTTAAGTTCCACTTATGGAGCCCCGTCCATTCCCTCACTACCTGAATCTCCAAGTACCTAAACCTAGCCCTCGCTACCGTAAATGGCATCCCCCCCTGTGATGAATGATAACTGTATAACTGTACCTTTAATGTGATGATCCATTTATGACCCCCCAGGGAACTGTGTATAAGGTCATGTTCAGTGGGCAGCGTGCAGTGAGCACACTTCTCGGCAGCTGTCTGGTTTTCTGCTAATTAAAGCCTTTGTATTATCAATCTTCTCTCTCTCGAGTCGTAATTGAGGGTATCTCAATTTAATTAGCAGAATACTTTGAGATGGATAGCGGACTAAAGCAGGAGAAGCTCAATCTGGACGCTCGGTCGCTGGAGGCCACTGAAATTTTTAAATACTGGCTCCGGTGTTTTGAGGCCTATCTGAACTCCTCAGAGACGTCAGTAGACGGACCTCGCAGGTTGAGCTTACTACATGCTCGGGTGGGCCACAAACTCTCCGTGATCGAGAAGGCTACGACGTACGAAACAGCGGTCGAAATCCTACAGAACCGCTTCGTTAAGCCGATAAACGAGGTACAGGCCCGACATTTGCTCTCGACCTGCCACCAGCGTTCCGGGGAAACGTTGGACGAATACTTGGAGAGACTCACCGCGCTCGCCAGGAACTGCGATCATAAAGAGGTGACGGCAGAAGTCCATATGAACTTACATATTCGTGATGCGTTCGTGTCCGGTATCCGATCCACGTACATCAGGCAGCGGCTCCTAGAAGACGGGGCAAAGGATCTCCAAGGCACGGTAACGCTCGCCTCTTCTCTGGAAGCGGCCCACCATAATCTCCGCACACACTCCGCGGACCTTGCGAATCCCACTCGATCCCCTCCAGACTCGGCCACGCTACAGGCCTGCGCCGCGCGGCGACCCCCTCACACTGAGGGCTCACCATGCTATTTCTGTGGGCAAGGCCAACACCCACGCCTGCGTTGCACAGCCCGCTCTGTTATCTGCAACGACTGCGGAAAGAAGGGGCACTTCGCAAAGTTCTGCCTGGCTGGGCCCAAAGGCCAGAAACAATAGTCTCATCGGGCCCAGAAATCAAACTCCCGGGCCCACAGGCCCCGCAATGCGGCTGCACGCTGGCCGGACACGCCCACTTCTGACGCATCATCGGCCTCGTGCGAGTCATGGGGGCGGCCATCTTGGTGGCGGCCATTTTCAAAATCCGTCACGTGCGACCGACGATGGCGGCCATTTTGTGACTCTCGGCGGCCATTTTGTGAGCCTGACTCAACCGAGGACTCTTGACTACCCGCAACTGGAAGCGATCACTCTCGATCAATCACGGCCGAAGCACCTGCGAAACTCAATGATGCAGGTCCAAATCAACGGTCGCGACACCCCCTGCCTATTTGACTCCGGGAGCATGGAGAGCTTTATTCAGCCAGACACGGGAAGACGCTGCTCCTTGCGCACCTATCCCGCCTCCCAAACTATCGCCCTCGCATCTGGATCTCATTCAGTCCAAATCACGGGTATTGTGTCGTGAACCTCGCTATTCAAGGCGCCGAATACGCCCGTTTTAAACTTTATATCCTCCCTCACCTCTGCGCCTCCTTGCTGCTCTGTCTGGACTTTCAGTGCAGCTACCAAAGCCTGACACTGAAGTTCGGTGGACCCCTGCCCCCACTCATGGTATGTAGCCTGGCAACCCTTAAATTTGCACCAGCCCCCCTCTTCGCGAACCTCACTCCCGACTGTAAGCCCGTCGCCACCAGGAGTCGGCGGTACAGTGCCCAAGACATGACTTTCATCAAGTCAGAGGTTCAGCGACTACTAAAATAAGGGGTCATAGAGGCTAGTAACAGCCCTTGGAGAGCACAAGTATTGGTAGTCTGGTCTGGGGAAAAGCAACAAATAGTGGTGAACTATAGTCAGACCATAAACCGTTTTACGCAACTCGATGCGTACCCACTTCCCCGCATAGCAGAAATGGTGAACCAAATCGCCCAGTATCGGGTATTCTCCACTGTCGATGTAAAATCCGCCTATCATCAGCTCCCTATCCGCCCGGAGGACCGCCCCTACACGGCCTTCGAAGCAGCCGGTCGGCTTTTTCACTTCCTCAGGGTCCCGTTTGGCGTCACAAACGAAGTCTCCGTTTTTCAAAGGATGATGGATCAAATGGTGGACCAGTACGGCTTACGGGCTACATACCCGTACTTGGACAATGTCACCATCTGCGGTCATGACCAGCAGGGCTATGACGCAAACCTGAGGAAGTTCCTCCAGACCGCCCGGGCCCTCAATCTGACATACTGAGGCACGATCAATTTGACTGGAGACGAAGTTGAATCCAAACTGAGGCTTTATTAATCTCAGATGTGTGGCCTCCCACAGCAGCTGGCGAAATGGCTGCGAGCTGAAGGCCACACATATTTATAACCCGCCTCCTGGGCGGAGCTAGCATGCAGGGGCCCAGGTGAACCCGTAGTGCAGGTTCTACCGTCCAACCCCTAATATCAGAACACAGTGGTTTACCACATTCACCCCCTGTTAAAATTGAGTCCGGCGGGGGTGGTGGATGACTATATACAATTAGCAATTTTTAATATTTACAGAGCAGTAAAAAAAATGTCTCTTGGCATCCGGCGGGCAGGTCAGAGGTTCAGCCGGCCCGGCGCCTTGATGGTCCTTTGAGATCGACGAAGTGGTGACGGCGATGTTGGCGCTGTTGTGGTTAAAGTTGACTCCGGGTGCGTGCCGAAATCCTCTTCATCAACGGAGGTGGGCAGGGGGAGGACGGACAGTCCGGGGGGGGGGGGGGTGGCAACGGGGGTGGTGTGGGGGTGGAACCTGTTGGTGCCAGGTCCCTGAGGGAGACGGTATCCTGGCGGCCGCCGGGTAACGCCACGTAGGCGTACTGTTGGTTTGCGTGGAGCAGGTGCACCCTTTCCACCAACGGGTCCGCCTTGTGGAGCCGCACGTGTTTACGGAGAAGCACGGTTCCTGGAGCTGTGAGCCAAGTTGGGAGCGATACCCCGGATGTGGACTTCCTGGGGAAGGCAAAAAGACGTTCATGTGGTGTACTGTTAGTAGCAGTGCAGAGTAATGAGCGAATGGAATGTAGTGCATCAGGGAGGACCTCTTGCCAGCGGGAGGCCGGAAGATTCCTGGACCGCAGGGCCAGCTGGACGGCCCTCCATACCGTCCCATTCTCCCTTTCTACCTGTCCATTTCCCCGGTGGTTGTAGCTCGTCGTTCTGCTGAAGGCGATACCCCTGCTGAGCAGGAACTGACGTAGCTCATCACTCATGAATGAGGATCCCCTGTCACTGTGGGTGTAGGCGGGGAAGCCGAACAGAGTGAAGATAGAATTATGGGCTTTAATGACGGTGCAGACATCATGTCGGGGCATGGGATGGCAAAGGGAAAAGGGGAGTATTCATCGATCACACTGAGGAAATACGTGTGTCAGTCGGAGGAGGGGAGGGGGCCTTTGAAATCCACGCTGAGGCGTTCAAAGGAGCGGGAGGCCTTCACCAGGTGCGCGCGGTCTGGCCGGTAGAAGTGCGGCTTGCACTCCGCACAGACCTGGCAGCCCCTGGTGATTGTCCTTCCTCGGTGGAGTAGGGCAAATTTTGCGCCTTAATGAAATGGGTGCCCTGGGTGACAAAGGCTGTTGTGCAGGGCCCGGAGTCGGTCTACCTGTGCGCTGGCACTTGTACTTCGGGATAGGGCGTCTGGGGGCTCGTTGAGTTTGCCAGGGTGATACTGTATCTCATAATTAAAGGTGGAGAGCTCGATTCTCCACCGCAAGATTTTATCATTTTTGATCTTGCCCTGCTGTGTGTTGTTGAACATGAAGTCTACCGACCGTTGGTCAGTCAGGAGAGCGAATCTCCTGTCAGCCAGGTAATGCCTCCAATGTCGCACAGCCTCAACGATAGCCTGGGCCTCCTTTTCAACGGATGAGTGCCGAATTTCGGAGGCATGGATGGTGTGGGAAAAGAATGCCATGGGCCTGCCTGCCTGGTTGAGGGTGGCGGCAATGGCGACGTCCGATGCGTCGCTTTCTACTTGGAAAGGAAGTGTTTTGTCTACAGCGTGCATTCCAGCTTTGGCAATATCAGCTCTGATCCGGGTGAAAGCCTGTTGGGCCTCGGCCGTCAGGGGGAAATGAGTGGACTGTATGAGTGGGTGGGCCTTGTCCTCATAGTTTGGGACCCACTGCGCGTAATATGAGAAGAACCCCAGGCAGCGTTTGAGGGCCTTGGGGCAGTGGGGAAGGAGGAGCTCCATGAGGGGGCGCATGCGGTTGGGATCGGGCCCCAGAACTCCATTCTGGACTATGTAGCCGAGGATGGCTAAGCGGTTTGTGCGGAACACACCCTCCTCGTTATACGTGAGGTTGAGGAGAGTGGCGGTGCGGAGAAATTTAGCGAGGTTGGCGTCGTGGTCCTGCTGGTCATGGCAGCAGATGGTCACATTGTCTAGGTACGGAAATGTGGCCCGCAAGCCGTACCGGTCGACCATTCGGTCCATCTCCCTTTGGAAGACCAAAACCCCATTGGTGACACCGAAGGGGACCCTAAAGAAGTGATATAGATGGCTGTCTGCCTCGAAGGCGGTGTATGGCCGGTCCGATTTACGGATGGGGAGCTGGTTGTAAGCGGATTTCAGGTCCACCGTTGAGAAGACCCGGTACTGTGCAATTTGGTTAACCATTTCAGATATGCGTGGAAGGGGGTACCTGTCGAGCTGCGTGTACCTGTTGATGGTCTGGGTGTAGTCCACGACCATTCATTTTTTTCCCCCAGATTTAACCACTACCACTTGAGCTCTCCAGGGGCTGCTGCTGGCCTCGATGAAGCCCTCCCGAAGCAACCACTGGACCTCTGACCTGATGAAGGCCTTATCCTGGGTGCTGTACCGTCTGCTCCTGGTGGCGACGGGTTTGCAATCTGGAGTTAGATTGGCAAAGAGGGAAGGAGGATCGACCTTTAGGGTCGCGAGGCCGCACACAGTGAGGGGTGGTAAGGGCCCGCCGAATTTAAGGGTCAGGCTCTGGAGGTTGCACTGGAAGTCCAGGCCGAGGATAAGTGCCGAGCAGAGGTTAGGGAGGATGTAGAGGCAAAAGCCGTGGAACTCTACGCCTTGTACTGTGTGACAGTGCAGTACCCTCGGATTGCTATGCGATGGGATCCGGAGGCCAGGGAGATATTTTGCTTGGTAGGGTGTACCTTAAGGGAGCAGCCCTTGCCATATTTGGGTGTACAAAGCTCTCAGTGCTCCCGGAGTCCAGTAGGCAGGAGGTCACATGGCCGTTGACTTTCACGCTGGTGGATGCGTTGGTCGGATTATGTGGTCGGGACTGATCGATTGCCATGGAGGCGAGCCGTGGTTGATCGTCGGGTAGTGAGGTGGCCGTTGAGTTGAGGTCCTGGAAAGCCGTTGGTATTGTTATGGACGAGGCGTTTTCAGAACCCCAAAATGTATCATGGAGTTCAACCAACCTCTCCCTTTAATGGATTTGTTGTTTTTCCCAGCACACAGCTTTTTCCCTAGGTGTGGTATTTCAGTTATGGACACGTGGGTTTTTAAACACAAAACACTGTTTATTCCATGAACTCAACTTAACAGCTTAAATAAACATTGGATCTCTTAACACCCCTTACTTCAAAGATAACTCAGAAAATATTGCAATAGTAAATAACTCCTTAAAATGTTCCTTCAAACTTCCAAGAGACTTAACACCTTTAAACAATATCATATCAGGTTACAGGATATATATATTTTCTGTAGAATGGCAGAGATATATTAGCTTGGTTGATTTCAGCTCCAGCACCTTGCTTTCTTCTTGCAGCTCTCTGGACACACACAAGACACCCACCCACTGCTTTTTAAAATATATATATATTTTATTAAAGTTTTTCGATCAAAAAGAAGTTTCCATTTTTACAACTTTGTAACAAAATGTACATTGACCGTTATTTAAACAATATATTAACTAACAACAAGTGCAGAAAAAGAAATAATAACATAGAAAAAATAAATATAATTATAAACAACTAGCATGGAAAAGAACAAAAAAAAACCAAGGACCCACATGTACCCTCCCCTCCCCCCCCCTCCCACCCCCCCCCCCTTCCCCCTAGGTTGCTGCTGCTGTATTTCCTGTTTTCCCTTATCGCTCTGCGAGATAGGCAAGGAACGGTTGCCACCGCCTGGTGAACCCCTGAGCCGAACCTCTTAGTGCGTAATTTATTCGCTCCAATTTTATAAACCCTGCCATGTCGTTTATCCAGGCCTCCACACCCGGGGGTTTAGCTTCTTTCCACAGAAGTAGAATCCTTCGCCGGGCTACTAGGGACGCAAAGGCCAAAACATCGGCCTCTCTCGCCTCCTGCACTCCCGGCTCTTGTGCAACCCCAAATATAGCCAACCCCCAGCTTGGTTCGACCCGGACCCCCACCACCTTTGAGATCACTCTTGCCACACCCACCCAGAACCCATGCAATACCGGACATGACCAAAACATGTGGGTGTAGTTCGCCGGGCTTCCCACGCACCTCCCACACCTATCCTCCACTCCAAAAAATCTACTCAGCCTTGCTCCCGTCATATGCGCCCTGTGTAGAACCTTGAATTGGATCAGGCTGAGCCTGGCACACGAGGACGAGGAATTTACCCTACTTAGGGCATCTGCCCACAGCCCCTCCTCAATCTCTTCCCCCAGCTCCTCCTCCCATTTACCCTTTAGCTCCTCTACCATCGTCTCCCCCTCGTCTCTCATTTCCCTGTATATATCGGACACTTTACCATCACCGACCCATGCCCCCGAGATCACTCTGTCCTGGATCCCCTGCGCCGGGAGCTGCGGAAATTCCCTCACCTATTGCCTTGCAAATGCCCTCACTTGCATATATCGGAAGGCATTCCCAGGTGGCAACTCGTATTTTTCTACCAGTGCTCCCAGACTCGCGAACGTCCCGTCCAAGAACAAGTCCTTCAATTTCACAATTCCTGCTCGTTGCCAAGGTTGGAATCCCCCATCTATCCTTCCCGGGACGAACCTATGGTTGTTCCTTATCGGGGACCACACCGAGGCACCCGTCACCCCCCTATGTCGCCTCCACTGCCCCCAAATCTTCAAAGTCGCCACCATCACTGGGTTTGTGGTGTATTTTTTCGGGGAAAACGGTAACGGCGCCGTCGCCAGTGCTTTTAAACTTTTTTTAAAATATATATTTTATTCAAGTTTTTTGGCCAAACATAACAATACGTAGTGTTTCTTTTACACAACAATAAAGCAATATAAATAACCGTGGCCAGTTTTAAACAAATAAATAAGTAATATATAAACAAAAACAAAAAACAAAACTAAATGGCAACTGCCTTGTCCAAAATAAATACTCTCCAAAAATACAATCCAACAATCCAATATACAATTACATAGACCAAATACCTATACATATACAATAACATCCCTGAGAGTCCGTCCGATTCCTCCCCCCGCCCTTCCACCCCCCCCCCCCCTCCCCCCTGGGTTGCTGCTGTTGTCTACTTCTTTTCCATTCCCTCTATCTTTCTGTGAGGTAGTCGACGAACGGTTGCCACCGCCTGGTGAACCCCTGAGCCGAACCCCTTAACACAAACTTAATCCGTTCTAACTTTATAAACCCTGCCATATTGTTTATCCAGGTCTCCACACCCGGGGGTTTGGCTTCCTTCCACATTAACAATATCCTGCGCCGGGCTACAAGGGACGCAAAGGCCAACACGTCAGCCTCTCTCGCCTCCTGCACTCCCGGCTCTTCTGCAACCCCAAATACAGCCAACCCCCAGCTTGGTTCGACCCGGACCCCCCACCACCTTCGAAAGCACCTTTGCCACCCCCACCCAGAACCCCTGTAGGGCCGGGCATGACCAGAACATGTGGGTGTGATTCGCTGGGCCTCTCGAGCATCTCGCACACCTATCCTCTACCCCAAAAAATTTACTAAGCCGTGTTCCAGTCATATGCGCCCTGTGTAGCACCTTAAATTGTATCAGGCTTAGCCTGGCACACGAGGACGATGAGTTTACCCTACGTAGGGCATCAGCCCACAGCCCCTCCTCAATCTCCTCCCCCAGTTCTTCTTCCCATTTCCCTTTCAGCTCATCTACCATGATCTCCCCCTCGTCCCTCATCTCCCTGTATATGTCCGCCACCTTACCGTCCCCCACCCATGTCTCTGAGATCACTCTATCCTGCACTTCCTGCGTCGGGAACTGCGGGAATTCCCTCATCTGTTGCCTCGCAAAAGCCCTCAATTGCATATACCGAAATGCATTCCCTTGGGGCAACCCATATTTCTCCGTCAGCGCTCCCAGACTTGCAAACGTCCCATCTACAAATAGATCTCTTAGTTGTACTACCCCAGCTCTTTGCCATGCTCCAAATCTACCATCCATTCTCCCCGGAACGAACCTATGATTGTTTCTTATCGGGGACCGCACCGAAGCTCCCGTCCCTCCCCTATGCCGTCTCCACTGCCCCCAAATTTGCAATGTAGCAACCACCACCGGGCTTGTGGTGTATGTATTTGGTGAGAACGGCAATGGCGCCGTCACCATTGCTTGCAGGCTAGTCCCCCTGCAGGACGCCCTCTCCAATCTCTTCCACGCCGCTCCCTCCCCTTCTCCCATCCACTTACACACCATTGAAACATTGGCGGCCCAGTAGTACTCACTTAGGCTCAGTAGTGCCAGCCCCCCCTGTCCCTACTACGCTGCAAGAATCCCCGCCTCACTCTCGGGGTCTTCCCAGCCCACACAAAACTCATAATGCTCTTCTCAATTCTTTTGAAAAAAGCCTTCGTGATCATCACCGGGAGACACTGGAACACAAAAAGGAATCTCGGGAGGACCACCATTTTAACCGCCTGCACCCTACCTGCCAATGACAGGGACACCATATCCCATCTCTATGTAATGTACCCCAATTCTTGGCTATCTGGATCCCCAGGTACCGGAAGTCCCTTGTTACCTTCCTCAACGGTAAATCCTCTATCTCTCTACTCTGCTCCCCCGGATGCACCACAAATAACTCACTTTTCCCCATGTTCAGTTTATACCCTGAAAAATCCCCAAACTCCCCAAGTATCCGCATTATCTCTGGCATCCCCTCCGCCGGGTCCGCCACATATAGCAACAAATCATCCGCATACAGAGATACCCGGTGTTCTTCTCCCCCCCTAAGTACTCCCCTCCACTTCCTGGAACCCCTCAGTGCTATGGCCAGGGGTTCAATCGCCAATGCAAACAATAACGGGGACAGAGGACATCCCTGCCTCGTCCCTCTATGGAGCCGAAAATAGTCAGACCCCCGTCCATTCGTGACCACGCTCGCCATCGGGGCCCTATACAGCAACTGTACCCACCTGATATACCCGTCCCCAAAGCCAAATCTCCTCAACACCTCCCACAAATAATCCCACTCCACTCTATCAAATGCTTTCTCGGCATCCATTGCCACCACTATCTCCGCTTCCCCCTCTGGTGGGGGCATCATCATTACCCCTAGCAGCCTCCGTATATTTGTATTTAGCTGTCTCCCCTTCACAAACCCAGTTTGGTCCTCATGGACCACCCCCGGGACACAATCCTCTATCCTCATTGCCATTACCTTGGCCAGAATCTTAGCATCCACATTCAGGAGGGAAATGGGCCTGTATGACCCGCATTGCAGCGGGTCTTTTTCCTTCTTTAGGAGGAGCGATATCGTTGCCTCTGACATAGTCGGGGGCAGCTGCCCCCTTTCCCTCGCCTCATTAAAGGTTCTCATCAGTAGCGGGGCCACCAAGTCCAAATATTTCTTATAGAATTCAACTGGGAATCCGTCTGGTCCCGGGGCCTTCCCCGCCTGCATGCTCCCAATCCCTTTCACTACTTCCTCCGTCTCAATCTGTGCTCCCAGCCCCACTCTCTCCTGCTCCTCCACCTTAGGAAATTCCAGCTGATCCAGAAAGCACATCATTCTCTCCTTCCCGTCCGGGGGCTGCGCTTCATATAATCTTTCATAAAATGCCTTGAACACTCCATTCACTCTCTCCGCTCCCCGCTCCATCTCTCCCTCCTCATCTCTCACCCCCCCTATCTCCCTCGCTGCTCCCCTTTTCCTCAGTTGGTGGGCCAACAACCTACTCGCCTTCTCCCCATATTCGTACTGTACACCCTGTGCCTTCCTCCATTGTGCCTCTGCATTACCCGTAGTCAACAAGTCAAATTCTACATGTAGCCTTTGCCTTTCCCTGTATAGTCCCTCCTCCGGTGCCTCCGCGTATTGTCTGTCCACCCTCAGAAGTTCTTTCAACAACCGCTCCCTTTCCCTACCCTCCTGCTTTCCTTTATGTGCCCTAACAGATATCAGCGCCCCTCTAACCACTGCCTTCAGTGCCTCCCAGACCACTCCCACCTGTACCTCCCCATTATCATTAAGTTCCAAGTACCTTTCAATACACCCCCTCACCCTTAAACACACCCCCTTATCTGCCAATAATCCCATGTCCATTCTCCAGGGTGGAAGCTGTTGTTTTTCTTCCCCTATCTCCAGGTCCACCCAGTGTGGAGCATGATCCGAGATGGCTATAGCCGTGTACTCCGTCCCCGTCACCTTTGGGATCAGTGCCCTTCCCAAAACAAAAAAATCTATTCGTGAAAATACTTTGTGTACATAGGAGAAAAACGAAAACTCCTTACTCCTAGGTCTACTAAATCTCCAGGGATCTACTCCTCCCATCTGCTCCATAAAATCCTTAAGCACCCTAGCTGCAGCCGGCCTCCTTCCGGTCCTGGACCTCGATCTGTCCAGCCCTGGGTCCAGCACCGTATTAAAGTCTCCACCCATTACCAACTTCCCCACTTCTAGGTCCGGGATTCGTCCTAACATACGCCTCATAAAATTGGCATCATCCCAGTTCGGGGCATACACGTTCACTAATACCACCGCCTCCCCTTGCAGTTTGCCACTCACCATCACGTATCTGCCCTCACTATCCGCCACTATAGTCTTTGCCTCAAACATTACCCGCTTCCGCACTAGTCTGGCCACCCCCCTGTTTTTTGCATCTAGCCCCGAATGAAACACCTGCCCCACCCATCCTTTGCGAAGTCTAACCTGGTCTATCAGC
Organism: Scyliorhinus torazame; assembly: GCF_047496885.1. Taxonomy (NCBI): domain Eukaryota; kingdom Metazoa; phylum Chordata; class Chondrichthyes; order Carcharhiniformes; family Scyliorhinidae; genus Scyliorhinus; species Scyliorhinus torazame. The sequence continues at coordinate 191,750,354 of NC_092716.1, forward strand.
TTCAGATGCGTCTCCTGAAGCATAACCACATCTGCCTTAAGTTTCTTTAGGTGTGCGAGTACCCGTGCCCTCTTAATCGGCCCGTTCAGCCCTCTCACATTCCACGTGATCAACCGGGTTGGGGGGCTCTTTACCCCTCCCCCCTTGACGACTAGCCATTTCCTTTTTCAATCCAGCTCCTCACCCGGTTCCCACGTAGCTGTATTCCCCCCAGGCGGCGCCCCCCCGCCCCGACCCCCCCCCCCTTCCATACCAGCTCCCCCTTCTCCCCAGCAGCAGCAACCCAGTTAACCCCTCCCCCCCGCTAGATCCCAAGCTAGCGTAATTGCACCCCCCATGTTGCTCCCAGAAGTCAGCAAACTCTGGCCGACCTCGGCTTCCCCCCGTGACCTCGGCTCACACTGTGCGAGGCCCCCTCCTTCCTGCTTCCCTGTTCCCGCCATGATTACCATAGCGCGGGAACAAAGCCCGCGCTTCCCTTTTGGCCCCGCCCCCAATGGCCGGCGCCCTCAGCTCCTCATCCTCCCTCACTCCCTCCCCCACGACATGGGGAAGAGAGAGAAGTTACAGGGTCGCAGGTTTAACAACTTGGGAAGTCCTCTCTTCCCCCTTTTCCCCCCTTATCCCACAAATTCAACACCCCACTTTTGTCCCAAACATTCTTTTTCTGGCCCGCTCACTCCAGCTTCTCCTCGACAATAAATGTCCACGCCTCGTCTGCCGTTTCAAAGTAGTGGTGTTTCCCTAGATGTGTGACCCACAGTCTTGCCGGTTGCAGCATTCTGAATTTGACCTTCCTTTTATGCAACACCGCCTTGGCCCGATTAAAGCTTGCCCTCCTTCTTGCCACCTCCGCACTCCAATCTTGATATACGCAGGTCACCGCATTCTCCCACCTACTGCTCTGAGTTTTCTTTGCCCATCTGAGGACCATCTCTCTGTCCTTATATCGGAGAAATCTCACCACTATTGCTCGAGGAATTTCTCCAGCCCTCGGTCTTCGCGCCATAACCCGATAGGCTCCCTCCACCTCTCGCGGACCCGTCGGGGCCTCCGATCCCATTAACGAGTGCAGCATCGTGCTCACATATGCCCCGACGTCCGCCCCTTCTGCACCTTCGGGAAGACCAAGAATCCTTAGGTTCTTCCTCCTCGCATTATTCTCCAGCACCTCCAGCCTTTCCACACATCTTTTGTGTTGTGCCTCGTGGATCTCCGTCTTCACCACCAGGCCCTGTATGTCGTCCTCATTCTCATCAGCCTTTGCCTTCACGACCCGAAGCTCCTGTTCCTGGGTCTTTTGCTCCTCCTTTAGCCCCTCAATCGCTTGTAATATCGGGGCCAACAGCTCCTTCTTCATCTCCTTTTTGAGTTCATCTACGCAACGGCGCAGGAACTCTTGTTGGTCAGGGCCCCATATTAAACTGCCTCCTTCCGACGCCATTTTGCTTTGTGCCTGCCTTCCTGGCCGCTGCTCTAGAGGATCCACCGCAATCCGGCTACTTTCCTCTCTTTTTTCCATCCGTGTCCAGGGGGGACTCCCTTCTGGATTACCGCAGTGTTATTTGCCGTTAAAATTGCCGATGGGGCTCCTATTAAGAGCCCAAAAGTCCGTTCCACCGGCAGCTGGTCACCGCCGCACCCGGAAGTCTCAGTGCTTTTAAACTTGTTCCCCTACAGGACGTCATCTCCAGCCTTTTCCACGCCGCCCTTCTTCTTCCCTCATCCACTTACATATCATTGACACGTTGGCGGCCCAATAATAATCACTCAGACTCGGCAGTGCCAGTCCCCCTCTATCCCTACTGCGCTGCAGGAACCCCCTCTTTACCCTTGGGGTCTTTCCAGCCCACACAAAGCTCATAATACTCCTATCCACTTTCTTGAAGAAGGCCTTTGTAATCAGTATGGGGAGGCACGAAAATAAACCTCGGGAGGACCACCATTTTGACCGCCTGTACCCTACCCGCCAATGACAGGGGCACCATGTCCCACCTTTTAAAGTCCTCCTCCATCTGCTCTACCTGTCGTGTCAAGTTAAGTTTATGCAAGGTTCCCAGTTCCTAGCCACCTGGATCCCTAGATATCGAAAGTCCCTTGCTACTCTCCTCAGTGGCAGATCGTCTATTCCCCTGCCCTGTTCCCCGGGGTGCACTTCTTAGAGCCCCTCAGCGCTATGGCCAATGGCTCGATTGCCAATGCGAACAGTAACGGGGACAAGGGACACCCCTGTCTTGTGCCCCTATGTAATCGGAAATAGTCGGATCGTTGCCTGTTTGTAACCACGCTTGCCACCGGGGCCCCGTACAGGAGCTGAACCCATCTGATGAACCCCTCTCCAAATCCAAATCTCTTCAGTACCTCCCACAGGTAGTCCCACTCCACTCTATCGAATGCCTTCTCTGCATCCATCGCCACCACTATCTCCGCCTCCCCCTCCGGTGGGGGCATCATCATTACCCCCAGCAACCTTCGTATGTTGGCATTCAATTGCCTCCCTTTAACAAACCCTGTCTGGTCGTCATGTACCACCCCTGGGACACAGTCCTCTATCCTAGTCGCCATCACCTTGGCCAGTAACTTGGCGTCTACATTTAGGAGGGAGATGGGCCTGTATGACCCGCACTGCAGCGGGTCTTTGTCTCGTTTCAGGATCAACGATATCGTCGCCTCCGACATCGTCGGGGGTAGTGTCCCCCTTTCCTTAGCCTCATTGAAGGTTCTCGCCAGGAGTGGGGCCAGTAGGTCCACATATTTCCTGCAAATTCCACCTGGAACCCATCTGGTCCCGGGGCCTTTCCTGCCTGCATGTTCCCGATTCCTTTTACCACCTCCTCCACCTCAATCTGCACTCCCAGACCTGTCACCTCCTGCTCCTCAACCCTCGGGAACTCCAACTGGTCCAAGAAGTGCATCATTCCCTCTTTCCCCTCCGGGGGTTGGGACTTATACAGCCTCTCATAGAATGACTTAAACACCCCGAGCACCCTTTCCGCCCTCTGTTCCATCCTTCCCTCCCCGTCCCTAATTCCTCCGATCTCTCTCGCCGCCCCCCTCTTCCTAAGTTGTTGGGCCAACAGTCGGCTCGCCTTTTCCCCATTCTCGTATTGTATTCCCTGTGCCTTCCTCCACTGCGTCTCCGCCTTACCCATAGTCAGCAGGTCAAACTCCGTCTGTAGTCTCCGTCTTTCCCTGTATAACCCTTCATCCAGGGCCTCCGCATATTGCCTATCCACCCTCAGAATCTCCCCGATCAGTCTCTCCCTTTCTTTACCATCTTCTTTCCCCTTGTGGGCTCTTATGGAAATCAGCTCCCCGCTAACCACCGCTTTCAGCGCCTCCCATACTACTCCCACCTGGACCTCTCCATCATCGTTGACCTCTAGGTACCTTTCAATACATCCCCTCACCCTTCCACATACCCCCTCATCTGCCAACAGTCCCATGTCTAATCTCCAAAGTGGGTGCTGCTCCTTCTCCTCTCCTAGATCCAGATCCACCCAGTGTGGGGCGTGATCTGAAACGGCTATAGCCGAATATTCCGTTCCTGCCACTTTCGGGATCAGCGCCCTTCCCAGACCAAAAAATCTATCTGGGAGTATACTTTATGGACGTGGGAGAAGAAGGAAAACTCCTTACTCCTCGGTCTAGCAAATCTCCAGGAATCTACTCCTCCCATCTGCTCCATAAACCCCTTAAGCACCTTGGCCGCTGCCGGCCTCCTCCCGGTCCTAGATCTGGACCGGTCCAGCCCTGGGTCCAGCACCGTGTTGAAGTCACCCCTAATACCAAATTTCCCATCTCTAGGTCCGGGATGCGCCCCAACATACGCTTCATAAAACCCGCGTCATCCCAGTTCGGGACATATACGTTCACCAGCACCACCGCCTCACCTTGCAATCTGCCACTCACCATCACGTACCTGCCCCCACTGTCCGCCACTATGGTCTTAGCCTCGAACAGTACCCGTTTCCCCACCAGTATTGCCACCCCTCTATTTTTCGCATCTAATCCCGAGTGGAAAACCTGTCCCACCCATCCTTTCCTTAATCTGACCTGATCCGCCACTTTCAGGTGCGTCTCTTGAAGCATAACCACATCCGCCTTCAGCCTCTTTAGGTGACAAGTACCCTTGCCCTCTTAATCGGCCCGTTCAACCCTCTCACGTTCCACGTGATCAACCGGGTTGGGGGGCCCTTTACCCCACCCCCATCGTCGACTAGCCATCCCCTTTTTTAAACCAGCTCCTCACCCGGGTCCCACGCACCCGTTTGTCCCCCAGACGGCGCCCTCCCGTCCCGACCATCCCATCCCATATCAGCTCCCCCTTACCCTCAGCAGCAGCAACCCAGTTAATCCTCCCCCCCCCCCCCCCCCCCCCCCCCGCTAGATTCCCTTCTAGCTTGATTGCTCCCCCCATATTGCTTCCGGGAGTCAGCAAACTCTGGCTGACCTCGGCTTTCCCCGTTTACCCTTGGCCTCCCTGCGTGTGGGGCCCCCTTCCTTCCTGCGCCCACTTTTCCCGCCACAATTTCCGTAGCGCGGGAGAAAAGCCCGCGCTTCCCTTTCGGCCCCGCCCCTAATGGCGCAGTTCCCTCTCCCCTTCCCTGTCCCCTTCCCCACCGGCGCCCACATTTCTTCGTGTCCCCACCCCCCCCCCTCTGGGGGTGGGGGAGAAAAAATTCTCCCGTCCAACATTTTTACAGATAAGCCCTCCCCCTCTCCCCCCTTTACAATTCCTTGCCACCACCTCGCTACTTCTTTTCAAACATCCATTCCTCAAATCTAGTCCAACTTCTCTTCTTGAATAAATGCCCACGCCTCCTCCGCCGTCTCAAAGTAGTGGTGTTTGCCCTGGTGTGTAACCCACAGTCTTGCCGGCTGCAACATTCCAAATTTCACTTTTTTCCTGTGGAGCACCGCCTTGGGAGCACCGCCTTGGCCCGATTGAAACTCGCCCTCCTTCTCGCCACCTCCGCACTCCAATCTTGATACACGCGGATCACCGCGTTCTCCCACCTGCTACTCCGTGTCTTCTTAGCCCATCTCAGGACATCTCTCTATCTTTGTAGCGGTGGAACCGCACCACTATTGCTCGCGGTATTTCCCCTGCCTTCGGTCTTCTCACGAGGACCCGGTATGCTCCCTCCACTTCCAAGGGGCCCGCCGGGGCCTCAGCACCCATTAAAGTATGGAGCATCGTACTCACATACGCCCCAACATCCGCTCCCTCTGACCCTTCAGGAAGACCCAAAATCCTTAAATTCTTCCTCCTCGAGCTATTTTCCAGGGCTTCCAGCCTTTCTATACACCTCTTATGTAGTGCCTCGTGCGTCTCCATCTTCACCACCAAGCCCTGTATCTCGTCTTCATTCTCGGCTGCCTTTGCCTTCACTCCACGGAGCTCCATCTCCTGGGTCTTTTGCGTCTCCTTCAATCCCTCAATCGCCAGCAACATCGGCGCCAGCACCTCCTTCTTGAGCTCCTCCACACATCGCCGGAGGAACTCCTGCTGTTCCGGGCCCCATACCATCTGGGCTCCCTCAGCCGCTATCTTGCTACTCCCTTCTCTTCTCTGCCGCTGCTCCATAGGATCCTCCGCAATCTGGCCACTACTATCGCTTCTTTCCATCCACACCCGGGGGACTCCTTCCTTTATCGCCTCACACTGAGTTTGGCCGTGAAAAATTTCCGTTGGGGCTCCCTTAAGAGCCCAAAAGTCCGTTAAAATGGGAGGTGCCGAAACGTGCGACTCAGCTGGTCATCGCCGCAACCGGAAGTCCACCCACTGCTTTTTTAACTGAAACTAAATACCTGCAAATCTAAACTGCAAAATGGCAGACCTGAGCTGAGCTCCACCCACTCTATGACATCACTGTTTTCTTAAAGGTACATTGCTTAAACATCCAGTTCTTAAAGGCACTCTCGCATGACACCGCCCCCCAAGAAAAAGAAATAAACAATCAACTTCAAGATGGTTTCATTTTTCACTTTTGCACCATCGACTAAGAAATGTACACAGTAAAAATACTTTTTTGTTTCACAAAAAAACCCCACAAACAGGCATAATAATATAGTCCATTTACTCTTTGCTCTTCCTCCAATCTAAAACCTTCCCAATTGACATTCTCTTTGAACAAAGTCTCAGCACGATCCATCCATTCCTCCACTCCTCGGCAATTCTCTTTAGAATCAGATACTCTAGTTCAATATGACCACAGAGATCCTTGCAATGCTCCAATACAGGAACATTGGTGATCACAGCTTTCAGGCAGTCAAATGCCTGTTGAAAGTCTGCTGTTCATTGAAATTTTTTACGTTTCTTCAGCAATTCCAATAGTGGAGTAATCACGCCACCAAACTTTTGCACAACTGTTTGATCAAAGCCGTTCATGCTAAGAAATCACATTATTTCCCTTCGTCTTGAGGGTATCGGAAACTCCGTAAGGAAAGTGATTCAGGCTTCTCCAAATTCACTTTCGGCTAGGTTCATCACCAAACCCGCCACCTGAAGTCGATCGAAGAACTCCATACGATGGTTTAACTGTTCTTTCCATGTCCGGAAGTTGGAAATGAAAGCAGATTGTCCCACTTTCTCCATGCAATCCTTCAATGGTGGGACAGGATAAGAGTCCGTTCTTGTAACTGCATTCACCTTTCTATAGTCCACACAGTACCGTTGGGTACCATCTGGTTTAGGCACCATCACTATGGGTGAGCTCCATTGGCTGCAACCCACTTCAATTATGCCATTCTTCAGCATACTCTCAATCCCTCTGTTAACCTGTGCCAATTTTAAAGGATTAAGTCTATACGGATGTTGTTTGATGGGAACAGCATTTCCTACATCTACATAATGTATAGCCATTTTAGTACTTCCCAATTTATTGCTACAAACTTGCCCATGTGATATCTATAACTCTTTCAGGTCAGTTTGTTTTTCCTCTGGAAGGTAACGTAACAATTCATCCCAATTTTTAAGAACATCCTCATTTTCCAATTTAATTTGAGGTATGTCAAATTCACAGTCATCTGGATTTGGTTCGTCACTTTGAGTTAGAATCATTAAAACCTCCTTTTTCTCACCTTCCCTTTCAAAGTACCTTTTAAGCATATTCACATGACACACTCGGTGAGTCTTCCTTCTATCTGGTGTTTTTACCACATAATTCACCTCACTTAATTTCCTTTCAATCTGATACGGTCCACAAAACCTAGCTTTTAAAGGCTCTCCTACCACTGGTAACAACAATAAAACTTTATCCCCACTGGTAAAACTACAAACTTTGGATTTCTTATCCGCTACCCGTTTCATCACATTTTGTGCAACTTTCAAATGTTGTCTAGCCAATTCACCTGCTCTATTTAATTGTGCACTAAAATTTGACACGTAATCCAATAGTGTAATTTCCGATTTCTCACCCACCAATTTTTCCTTAATCAATTTAAATGGTCCTATTACCTCATGACCAAAAATTAGTTCAAAAGGACTAAATTTGGTTGACTCATTAGGTGCATCCTTAATTATAAACAATATTGAATGGGATTCCTTTATCCCAATCCTCTGGATAATCTTGACAATATGCCCTCAACATTGTCTTTAATGTCTGATGCCGCCTTTCTAACACTCCCTGCGATTCTGGATGGTACGTAGTTGATTGAAATTGTTTTATTCCTAAGCGATCCATAGCTTCTTTGAATAACTTTGAAGTAAAATTCGTTCTTTGATCTGATTGAATTTCTGTGGGTAGTCCATATCTAGTAAATAATTTAAGTAACTCCTCCACAATCCTTTTAGCTGTAATATTACGTACTGAAATGGCCTCTGGAAACCTAGTAGACACATCCATTACAGTCAAAAGATATTGATTCCCACTTTTTGTTTTAGGAAGCGGTCCTACACAATTGGTTAGGACCCTTGTAAAAGGCTCCTCAAATGCTGGAATGGGTATTAAGGGCGCTGGTTTTATCACTGCTTGAGGTTTCCCTATCACTTGACATATGTGACATGATTGACAAAATTTAACTACATCTTTATGTAGTCCAGGCCAATAAAAATGTTTCTGGATTTTAGCTTGAGTTTTCCTTATTCCCAAATGACCTCCCACTGGTACCTCATGTGCAACTCGCAACACCTCCTTTCTATACCCTACCGGCAATACTACTTGATGAACTTCTGCCCACTTTTCGTCCGCCTGCATATGTACAGGTCTCCATTTTCTGATCAAGACATAATTTTTACGGTAATAACACTCGGGTATACTCTCAGATTCCTCTTCCGTATATGCTTTCTGATATATCCGTTTTATTTCTACATCTTTCTGTTGTAACTCCGCCAATTTTCCTGAACTAAAAATATCCGCCTCATCCTCCACCTGTTCTTGTTCTTTTTCAAAAATCGTTTCTGATAATTGCACTTCAACTTCATCTTCACTTTTTGATTTCTCCTCTTGTCTTAACCTGTGACTTTGCGACCTTGTTACGACCCAATCCGGAAAAATCCCAGGATATTCGTCCTTCGACACTTCAGTTGACTGATTTGCCACTGGCTTATCAACCACAGTAGGCATCACTCCCACCTGCGATCCAGCTGTATCATTATCCAAGATAAACTGTATTCCTGCACAAGATTGTTTATCTATTACTCCTACTACCACTTCACCACTCTTCACTGGACTTTCCAACCTTACCTTATATAATGGAACGCTACTCCTCTCACCCTGAATTCCACATATCACCGCCTTTTATGGCAACATTCTTCCCAAACTGCATAATTCCTCATCTCTTACCATTAAAGATTGACTAGCCCCTGTATCTCTTAAAATTGTGACTTCTTTACCTGCTCCTCCTGATACACATGAGTAAACTTTACCCACACAAGTAAATTCTCTAAATACATCTGGCACCTTAACAATTTCTTCTTGAACAGGCTGTACAATCGTTTGCACCTCCTTCACTTCCCTTGGGCTTTCCTTTACCACTCGAACAAACCCCACTGTCTTATCCTATTTTACCACATCAGCCTTCCCAGTGCTTTTCTTCAACCACCAACACTGTGACTTTACATGGCCTAGTTTATTACAGTGAAAACATCTGAAACTTTTTATTTCTTTTCCACCCTCCTGGATTTCTTTTTAAATCTGAGGTACACTCTATTGTCTCCCATCAGATCACCTTTACCTTTACCACTTGAGTATTTCTCATGTCCCCAGTTTCTATCCCTCACCGGCTGAAACTGATGTCGGAAACCAATCTTTGATTTATGAACTAATTCATAATCATCTGCCATTTCCGCTGCTAATCTCGCAGTTTTAGCCCTCTGCTCTTCCACATGAGTTCTCACTACATCAGGAATTGAATTTTTAAACTCCTCCAAATGTATAATTTCTCTGAGAGCTTCATACGTTTGGTCTACTTTCAAAGCCCTTATCCACCTATCAAAATTACTCTGTTTGAGCCTTTCAAACTCCGTGTATGTTTGACCAAATTATTTCCTTAAATTTCTAAGCCTTTGTCTGTAAGCTTCAGGCACCAGCTCATATGCACTTAAGATGGATTTCTTCACCTCCTCATACGTTCCAGATACCTCCTCCGGTAGTGATGCAAACACTTCACTAGCTCTACCTACCAGCTTTGTTTGAATCAGTAACACCCACATGTCCTGTGGCCATTTCATTTGTTTAGCTACCTTCTCAAATGAAATGAAAAAGGCTTCCACTTCCTTCTCGTCAAACCTTGGCAATGCTTGGACATATTTAAATAGATTCCCACCAAGCCTTTGACTATGACGCTCTTTCTCACTATCCTCATCGCTATCACCCAACTGTACTTTTCCCTTTACGTCTGCCAATTTTAACTGATTGTCATGTTTCATGGCAATTTTCTGAAGTTCAAACTCCCTCTCCTTATCTTTTTCCCTGATCTGCATCTCCCTTTCTTTTTCTTTTTGTTCTGCTAGGGCTATTCTTTCTTTTCTCCTTTCTTCTCTCTCATTTTCTTTTTCCTCTCTCTCTCTTTCTCTTTCTTTTTCATCTCTCTCTCTCTTTCTCTTTCTTTTTCCTCTCTCTCACTCTCGTACGCAAGCCGCTTTAATTCTTTTTCATGTTCCATTTGTTTAATTTGCAACTGAATTTTTGCCATTTCCAGTGAGTCAAACTCTATCTCAGGCAACTTTAAATGCTTAACCACCGCCATAATTACCTCATCTTTTCGCATTTTGTCAGGTAATGTTAACTGCAATGTTCTTGCCAAATGTAACAGTCTGCTTATCGTTTATGTCCGTAAAGTACTACGTGTGACATTCTCCACCCCAAAAAACTTCTGAGCCTCTGAATGAGTTCAACCAACCTCTCCCTTTAATGGATTTGTTGCTTTTCCCAGCACACGGCTTTTTCCCTAGGTGGTATTTCAGTTATGGACACGTGGGTTTTTAAACACAAAACACTGTTTATTCCATGAGCTCAACTTAACATCTTAAATAAACAGTGGATCTCTTAACACCCCTTACTGCAAAGATAACTCAGAAAATATTGCAACAGTAAATAACTCCTTAAAATGTTCCTTCAAACTTCCAAGAGACTTAACACCTTTAAACAGTATCACATCAGGTTAAAGGATATATATATTTTCTGTAGAATGGCAGAGATATATTAGCTTGGTTGATTTCAGTTCCAGCACCTTGCTTTCTTCTTGCAGCTCTCTGGATACACACAGACACACACCCACTGCTTTTTTAACTGAAACTAAAAATCTGCAAAACTAAACTGCAAAATGGCTGACCTGAGCTGAGCTCCACCCACTCTATGACATCACTGTTTTCTTAAAGGCACATTGCCTAAACATCCAGTTCTTAAAAGCACTCTTGCATGACAGTATCCATGTGCCGCAGGGTGGACAAGATGACGGTGCCCGGAGATCCTGGGGATCACAAAATGGCGGCACCCATGGAACGCACGTTGCGGGGGTGGAGCAAGATGGCGGCACCCATGAAACGCACGAGTTGTGCGGGGGAGAAGATGGCGGCGCCCATTGTCTGTGGCCGTTGGGGGCGACCGCTGTCGCTGAGCAGGCCTCGCACACCGCAGTGAAGTGGCCCTTCTTCCCGCAGGCCTTACGGCTCTGAGGGCACAGTGCATTGTCAGAGAGGCAGTACTGAGGGCACACTGCATTGTCGGAGAGGCAGTACTCAGGGCACACTGCATTGTCAAAGAGGCAGCACTGAGGGCACACTGCATTGTCGGAGATGCAGTACTGAGGGCACACTGCATTGTCAGAGAGGCAGAATTGAGGGCACACTGCATTTTCGGAGAGGCAGTACTGAGGGCACACTGCATTGTCGGAGAGGCAGTACTGAGGGCACACTGCATTGTCAGAGAGGCAGAATTGAGGGCACACTGCATTGTCGGAGAGGCAGTACTGAGGGCACACTGCATTGTCGGAGAGGCAGTACTGAGGGCACTGCATTGTCGGAGAGGCAGAGCTGAGAGAACACTGCATTGTCAGAGAGGCAGAATTGAGGGCACACTGCATTGTCGGAGAGGCAGTACTGAGGGCACACTGCATTGTTAGAGAGGCAGTACTGAGGGCACACTGCATTGTCGGAGAGGCAGTACTGAGGGCACACTGCATTGTCGGAGAGGCAGTACTGAAGGCACACTGCATTGTCGGAGAGGCAGTACTGAGGGCACACTGCATTGTCAGAGAGGCAGTACTGTGGGCACACTGCATTGTCAGAGAGGCAGAATTGAGGGCACACTGCATTGTCAGAGAGGCACAACTGAGGGCACACTGCATTGTCAGAGAGGCAGAATTGAGGGCACACTGCATTGTCGGAGAGGCAGAACTCAGAGCACACTGCATTGTCAGAGAGGCAGTACTGAGGGCACACTGCATTGTCGGAGAGGCAGTACTGAGGGCACACTGCATTGTCAGAGAGGCAGAATTGAGGGCACACTGCATTGTCAGAGAGGCAGTACTGAGGGCGCACTGCATTGTCAGAGAGGCAGAATTGAGGGCACACTACATTGTCGGAGAGGCAGTACTGAGGGCACACTGCATTGTCAGAGAGGCAGAATTGAGGGCACACTGCATTGTCGGAGAGGCAGTGCTGAGGGCACACTGCATTGTCGGAGATGCAGTACTGAGGGAACACTGCATTGTCGGAGAGGCAGTACTGAGGGCACACTGCATTGTCGGAGAGGCAGTACTGAGGGCACACTGCATTGTCGGAGATGCAGTACTGAGGGAACACTGCATTGTCCAGAGAGGCAGCACTGAGGGCACTCTGCATTGTCGGAGAGGCAGTACTGAGGGCACACTGCATTGTCGGAGAGGCAGTACTCAGGGCACACTGCATTGTCAGAGAGGCAGTACTGAGGGCACACTGCATTGTCGGAGAGGCAGTACTGAAGGCACACTGCATTGTCGGAGAGGCAGTACTGAGGGCACACTGCATTGTCAGAGAGGCAGTACTGTGGGCACACTGCATTGTCAGAGAGGCAGAATTGAGGGCACACTGCATTGTCAGAGAGGCACAACTGAGGGCACACTGCATTGTCAGAGAGGCAGAATTGAGGGCACACTGCATTGTCGGAGAGGCAGAACTCAGAGCACACTGCATTGTCAGAGAGGCAGTACTGAGGGCACACTGCATTGTCGGAGAGGCAGTACTGAGGGCACACTGCATTGTCAGAGAGGCACAACTGAGGGCACACTGCATTGTCAGAGAGGCAGAATTGAGGGCACACTGCATTGTCAGAGAGGCAGAACTCAGAGCACACTGCATTGTCAGAGAGGCAGTACTGAGGGCACACTGCATTGTCGGAGAGGCAGTACTGAGGGCACACTGCATTGTCAGAGAGGCAGAATTGAGGGCACACTGCATTGTCAGAGAGGCAGAATTGAGGGCACACTGCATTGTCGGAGAGGCAGTACTGAGGGCACTCTGCATTGTAGGAGAGGCAGAATTGAGGGCACACTGCATTGTCGGAGAGGCAGTACTGAGGGCACACTGCATTGTCAGAGAGGCAGAATTGAGGGCACACTGCATTGTCGGAGAGGCAGTGCTGAGGGCACACTGCATTGTCGGAGATGCAGTACTGAGGGAACACTGCATTGTCGGAGAGGCAGTACTGAGGGCACACTGCATTGTCGGAGAGGCAGTACTGAGGGCACACTGCATTGTCGGAGATGCAGTACTGAGGGAACACTGCATTGTCAGAGAGGCAGAATTGAGGGCACACTGCATTGTCGGAGAGGCAGTACTGAGGGCACTCTGCATTGTCAGAGAGGCAGAATTGAGGGCACACTGCATTGTCGGAGAGGCAGTACTGAGGGCACACTGCATTGTCAGATAGGCAGAATTGAGGGCACACTGCATTGTCGGAGAGGCAGTGCTGAGGGCACACTGCATTGTCGGAGATGCAGGACTGAGGGAACACTGCATTGTCGGAGAGGCAGTACTGAGGGCACACTGCATTGTCGGAGAGGCAGTACTGAGGGCACACTGCATTGTCGGAGATGCAGTACTGAGGGAACACTGCATTGTCGGAGAGGCAGTACTGAGGGCACACTGCATTGTCGGAGAGGCAGTACTGAGGGAACACTGCATTGTCGGAGAGGCAGTACTGAGGGCACACTGCATTGTCGGAGATGCAGTACTGAGGGAACACTGCATTGTCAGAGAGGCAGCACTGAGGGAACACTGCATTGTTTCAAATTGGCTGTGGAATTTCCAAGAGTACAAAAGAGACTACACTTTCAAAGTTCTTCATTGTGAGTAAACATTTTGGCACCGTCAGTGGTAGTGACAGGTTCTATAGAAATGCAAGTTCTTTCTTTATGGATGTCATGGCATCCCAGCGATATTCTGATTTTGGCAAGTGCCATTCCTCCACAAAAAGCTGATTCTTATGCATTTCCATTAACTACAACCTTCAATTTCAGGACATTGCTTGGAATGAACAAAATAACTGCAGAGAACAATGGAAAATATGCAAACACCAATGGCAGAATTCAACAGAGAAGATAGAGTTTACCCAACCATTGGCTATTTCTTACATGTATGTAGCAGGGACCGTTCCTAAGAGTAAAAGTAAGTACACCGAATTCTCATGGGGAAGTTCATTTCCCCCACAGCAGTTGTAGGCTTTATTTAATCTAATGTAAAGCGCAACCAGAACGCAGCCCACATTTCTCCAATCCCCTTACTTCTACCATCGGTAAATTGCATAATCCAATGTGCAGAGGTCGATCGCCTATCTACTCCCCATTGAATTCCTGTCTCCCGGACGATTGAATTTAGGCCCCTTCCTTCCTCCTCTTTGAAATTAAAAAAAAATTAATTCTCATGATGTTGCCGTTATCTGCAAGGCTAGATTTTAATCTTTCACCTCTGTGGCACCGCTCAGCGTTTCATTAGGCCACTTCAACCCAATCAGGTTGGTGTGGGACTGGAGTCACACACTGGCTGAGGCCAGGGAAGGACGGCAGGTGTCCTCCCCTAAAGCGTTGAACTAATTGGATTAGCTTCATGGTGACTTCTACTGATCCCAGCTTTTTATTTCCATTGACTGAATTCAAATTTCCATTGACTGAATTCAAATTCTCAAATTGGGATTTGAACTCTCGTTCTCTGGAATACTAGTCCACGTTCTGGATTACTAGTTTTTTATTATTCATTTATGGGATGTGGGCGTCGCTGGTTAGGCCTGCATTTATTGCCCATCCCTAGTTGCCTTGGTGGTGATGAGCTGCCTTCTTGATCCACTGCAGTCCTTTACGTGTAGGTACGCCCACTGTGCTGTTAGGGAGGGAGTTCCAGGATGTTGCACCAGTAACAGCGAAACAACGGCGATATATTTCCAAGTCAGGGTGCTGAGTGACTTTGAGGGGAACCTCCAGGTGGTGGGGTTCCCAGGTATCTGCTGCTCTTGTCCTAGATGGTAGTGGTCGTGGGTTTGGAAGGTGCTGCCTAAGGAACCTAGGTGAGTTACTGCAGTGCATTTTATAGATGGCATACATGGTTGCCACTGTTCGTCGATGGTGGAGGGATTGAATGTCTGGTATTATAACCCCTATACCTCCAGATGGAACATAAAATAAAAATTAGAAGGGCTGGAAAAACCCTGCAGGTCTGGTGGCATCTGTGGAGAGCACGTTGGAACAGTGGTTAGCACGGTTGCTTCACAGCTCCAGCGTTCCAGGTTCGATTCCGGCTTGCGTCACTGTCTGTGCGGAGTCTGCATGTTCTCCCCATGTCTGCGTGGGTTTCCTCTGGGTTCTGTTTCCTCTCACAGTCCAAAGATGTGCAGGTTAGGTGGATTGGCCATGATAAATGGCCCTTAGTGTGCAAAAAGGTTAGTTGGGATTACTGGGTTACAGGGATAAGGTGGAGGTGTGGGCTTAAGTGGAGTGCTCTTTCCAAGGGCTGGTGCAGACTCGATGGGCCAAGTGGCCTCCTTCTGCACTGTAAATTCTATGAACACTCTATGCGAGAGAAGGGGACGCAGTGGTGAAGTGGTATTGTCGCGGGACTAATACTCCAGAGATCTGAGGACATTGGTTCAAACCCCACCATGAAATTTGAGTTCAATAAAAATCTGAAATGAAACGTCTCGTGATGACCATGAAACGATTGTTGTAAAAAACCCATGTGGGGAAGGAAATCTGCTGTCCTTACCTGGTCTGGTCTATATGTGACTCCAGAACCACAGCAATGTGGTTGACTTTCAATGCCCCCTGAAATGGAGGGCAATTAGGGACAGGCAATATGCTGGCCTGACCAGCAGGCCCACATCCTATAAATGAATTTTTAAAAAAGAGTTAATGTTTCGAGTCCTATATGACTCTTCTAGAGTATCATATCCTGTATACAACCCATTCAGACTATGTCTCTGTATACATACTCCAGTCTTGAAGCTTCGATCTGTTTCTTGTTTCCAGCTCTTTCACGTTGATAGTTTTTGCCTCTTTTAGAAACAATTTATGAAACTGGAGTGGAGATAGAGTACTATACTATTACTGGGACATTCAGTCTGTTCATTCCTTAGACCATCAACCAGTGGTTCTGACTATTCCAATATTTGAAAAGAATGTGCTAGGTTATAGGGAAAAGACAGGGGAGTGGGACTAGGAAGAATGTTCTTTCAGTGAACCAGTGCAGACACGATGGGCCAAATGGCCTCTTTCTCACTGTAGAGACTCTGTGACTCTCCTTTTTTTTTCTCTTTTTAAAATAAATTTAGAGTAGCCAATTATTTTTCTTTTCCAATTGAGGGGCAATTTAGCGTGACCAATCCACCTAATCAGCACATCTTTGGGCTGTGGGGTGACCCAGGGCTGGGATTCGAACCTGGGTCCTCAGCACCACAGTCCCAGTGCTAACCACTGCGCCACATACCGCCCCCCTCTGTTACTCTCCTGACCAACTTCCGATCTTCCATCTACATCAACCTGAGCTCTTCCCAGACCTTAAATCCTAACTCCCATTCAACCCTGTGCTCACTGACCTCCATTGGCTCTTGGCTTGGCAATGCCTTCATTTTTCAAATTCTCATTTCTGTTTGAAAATCCCCCCTAAGCCTCACCTACCCCTATCTCTATAGTCTCCTCCAGCGGCACACTCCTTTGAGATATCTGAACTTCTCGAATTCTGGGTGCATTTCCAGCCCCAGTTTTGGCCACTCCTCCATTGGCGGCCATGTCTAAGGAGCTAAGTTCTGAGATGCAGAAGTAGAAAGGGGAAAGGTCGTGGAGGGACTTGAACTCTAGGATGATATTTTAATATTGAGGCATTGTTGGATGTGAAGCCAATTGTGATAGGCGAACACAGGAATGATGAGGGAAGAGGCCTTGGTACATGTGGGATTTGGGGTGGTAGAACTTTGGACGAGTTGAAGCCAAGGTGCTCAGAATTTAAATATCTCACTGTCTCTTTGTTCGGTTACGGGGATGGGGTGGAAGTAAGGGCTCAAGAGGGTTGGTTCAGACTCGATGGGCCGAATGGCCTCCTGCACTGTATGTTCTATGTTCTTCAACATTTCATGCCATGCAGGAAATATTAGAGCTGATTTTGCTGGAGAGGGGCCTCTCATGGTGTTCCCCGTTAGAATTTTTCACTCATCCTTAATCTTTGTGTTTTAGCCCCATAACTTGTTGGGAATGCAAGCTGATAACAGTGCAGTGAGGGCAACAGGACACCTGACAACTCAGGGAACAATGGGGCCCACAGTTTATTACCATAGGCATGAGATTTAAGGATCAAGAGATGTCGAATTGATTGTGAGGGAAAAAGAGACTGAGGAAAAGCAATAAAAAAATTAAAGAATGAAATTTAATATTTTAAAGATCTCTAAACGGTTTCATACTTGCAGGATGAGATTGAACAGTTTAAATTGCTCCCCTTCAGCTAGGATATGGAAAGCGGTGCTCCAAAGGGGGCGGCAGTCAAGGGGGGGGGGGTGGCGGCCCTTCCGAACTTGTTCTATTATTACTGGGCAGTGAATGCAGAGAAGGTGCGGGGCTGGAGTAGGGAGATGGAGGCCTTATGGGTACAGATGGAGGCAGGTTCCTGTCAGGGCTTGGGGTTGTGGGTGCTGGCAACGGCACTGCTACTGTTGGCCCCTGGAAGTATGCGGGGAGTCCTGTGGTGGTAGCTGTGCTGAAAGTTTGGAGGCAATTCTGTCAGCACTTGAAATGAATGAAAATGAAAATCGCTTATATTGTCACAAGTAGGCTTCAACGAAGTTACTGTGAAAAGCCCCTAGTCGCCACATTCCGGCGCCTGTTCGGGAAGGCTGGTACGGGAATTGAACCGTGTTGCTGGCCTGCCTTGGTCATCTTTAAAAGCCAGCGATTTAGCCCTGTGTGCTAAACCAGCCCCACTTTAATGCCGATAAGAGGGAACCATGGGTTTGAGCCAGGAAGGATGGATGTGAGGTTCCAGGGATGGGAGGAGTGAGGGGTGAAGGCGATGAAGGATTTGTTTTTGGAGAGGCGGTTCGTAAGCTTGGAGAAGTTGGGGCGAGAAATGTCTTCCCAAACTTTCCGGTGGCACCGTCCTTTTCGTTGCTGGAGGAGGTGCTGTCGGTAGGATCATGGGGAAGGATAATGTGTCCATGGAAGGGATTAAGACCAAGTGGGAGGAGGAGCTGGGGATGGCATTGGAAGAGGGATTATGGTTTTAGGTGCTGCAGAGGTTGGGGTTGATTCAATTAAAAGTGATGCACATTGTGCACTTAAGGAAGGCGAGGCTGAGCCGGTTGTTTGAGGGGGTGGAGGATAGCTGTGAACGGTGCAGGGGGGCAGCTTATCATATTCATTAGATCTGGTCCTGCCCAAAGTTGGAGAAATTTTGGGGGTCGTTTTTTAGCACCATTTCAGAGCTCCTACATATAGATTTGGAGCCTGATCCCCTGGAGGCCATATTCAGGATGTCACATCTGCCGGAGATACAGATGGGTGCGGGGGTAGATGTCTTAGCCTTCGCCTCGTTGATCACTCGCAGGCGGGTCCTGTTGGGGTGGAGGTCAGTTTCTCTATCCTGTGCCTCAGTGTGGCTGGGGATCTAATGGAGTTCATGGGCGCGATTCTCCGCTCCCGCGCCGGTTGGGAGAATCGCCTGGGTCACCAAATATTCCCGTGACGCCGGTCTGACGCACTCCGGCGATTCTCCCAAGCGGCGAGAACGGCCCCGTCGAGTTCCGCGCGGCACAGGCCGGAGAATCGCCCGAGACACCCAAAATGACGATTCTCCGGCACCCCTGCTATTCTCAGGCCCGGATGGGCCAAGTGGCCAGCCCAAAGTGGCGGGTTCCCCCCGGTGCCGTCCACACCTGGTCGCTGCCGGCGGGAACAGCGCGGGAAAGCTGGGGGTGCGGCCTGCGGAGGGGGGAAGGGGGATCCTGCACCGGGGGGGGGCCTCAAATGGGGTCTGGCCCGCGATCAGTGCTGACCGATCGTCGGGCCGGCATCTCTGAAGGAGGACCTCCTTTCTTCCACAGCCCCGCAAGATCCGTCTGACATCTTCTTGCGGGGCAGACTCGGAGAGGACGGCAACCACGCATGCGTGGGTTACGCCAGTTATGCGGCGCCGGCCGCGTCATGTATGCGGCGCTGCCTTTACTCGGCGCCAAGGCCTGGCACGTGTAAATGACACGGCGCCGCTCCTAGCCCATTATCGGGTCCTGAATCGGTCGGGATAGGGGCCGTTTCGCGCCATCGTGAACCTCGACGGCGTTAACGACGGCACGAACACTCTGCCTCCATTTCGGAGAATCTCACCCCCTGTATTTGGAGAAGGTGAAATTTCCTCTGAGAGGGACAGATGAGGGGCTCCACCAAAGATGGAGTTTGTCTATCTTACACTCTTGAGGATCTGTTTGCCGTCAAGGGATGGGGGAGGGGGAGCATAGTTTGGGTGGGGGCAGGTATTTTTGTTCATTTTTTGTAAAAATTTTAAAATATTGAAAATTTGAATTAAAATATTTTTTAATTGTTCCCCTTCTGGACTAAAGAGATGGAATTGTAGAAAGGCAAATCTCTGTGTTAAAAGGGTCCTTACACTATTAAATACCAGCCCGACCTAGCTGTAGCATGTTTAATGGATAATTAATAGATAATTTTATGAAACGCACAGGGCAGATTGAAGGCTAACAGCAGGGCAGCGTAAATCACCCAGCAATGTGTGGCAACTCACAATGCAGTGTGTATCCCTCCATTGTCTGAAGTTGTTGGGCAACTTACACCATAATAACAGTGAGATCCTTTAAACTCTTATTTTCCCAGCAGGCTCTCCCCAATGTGTTTTCTTTCTTAGGTTTCTAAACAAGTGTGTTGTGTTTTCTAATTTTCAAAGAATCTGAAACATGCAATTTTGTTTTGGCCCCTCAAGAATACTTGACAATTGGGATCTCCACGGTCAGACGGATGAGAGGAAACTATCTGATGGACACAATCCAGTCCATTTTTGAGAAGTCTAGCTTCAGAGAGCTGGAGCAGATGGTGGTGGTGATTTACCTCGCTGATTTTGATGTGTCCTGGAACTTAAAGACTGCTGCAGACATCAAAGCCAGGTTTGCATCACACATTGATGCAGGCCGCCTGCTTATCATTCAATGTCCAAGGCACATTTACCCAACACTGGAGGGCCTCAAAAGGAATTACAATGATCCTATGGAGAGAGTTCAGTTCAGGTCAAAGCAGAATGTGGACTATGCTTTCCTGGTGAACTTTTGTTCTGGTCTATCCGATTACTACTTGATGTTGGAGGACGATGTTTTGTGCGCCCAAAACTTCCTCTCCTCCATGCAGACGTTTATTGACTCGGCTATGGGCTCATCATGGACAACTCTAACCTTCTCAAAGCTGGGCTATATTGGGAAGCTGTACCACAGCGTCGACCTGCCCAAGCTGGCCAGGTTCCTGCTGATGTTTTACGATGATATGCCTTGCGACTGGCTCCTGGCGCATTTCCACAAGGTCAAGACCCAACCCAGTGAGATCAGGTTTAGGCCATCCCTCTTCCAACACATGGGCACCTACTCATCGTTTATAGGGAGCCGCAACAGTCTGAAGGATGATGAATTCGAGGAGAATGTGGGTGGCTTGCCTGACAACCCCCCTGCGTTGCTTTTCACAGATATCCCAGTTTACAATACACATTTGCCTGTCATGGTTTACAATTTTGGAGCTGGTCAATTCTGGGGCAAGTCCCCAAAGGAGGGAAACTACTTTCTCATTGTCTTTAAGCACCCAGTTAAAGTTATCAAAATCTACATTTGGACTGGATCTCCTGAACACAAAAGGGATATTCTCCATTCTGGAGTCGTGCAGGTGGGCAGAGACGTAGTATCAGAAAACAATAACCAGAACTGCAAATCTTACAGAGAACTTGGTGCCTTCAATGCAGGAAAGTTTGAAATGGAGAATGTTACAACCCAGAACTCTGAACCAATTGATTGTGTACGAGTGGTGGTGTCAAAAGATCAGGTCGAATGGCTTATCATTTCTAAGGTGAATATTTGGATTGAAAAGGGGAAATGAGGGGCGGGATTCTCCCTTCTGACGGCAGAGTGTTGACGCCATCGTAAAAACCGGAGAGTTTAACGACGGAGTCATCAGACAGTTAAGTGTAGCGATCCTCTGCCGCACAGGGGGCCAGCACAGCACTGGAGCGACTCACGTCGCACCAGCTGCCGATACGGCGTCAAACGTGCGCCGTGAGTCTGCGCATGCACACTGCGACAGGCGCGAACTCACGCGTGCGCGGTAGCTTCCTTCTCCGCGCCGGCCCCGACACAACATGTAGCATAGGGCTACAGGGGACGGCGCAGAGTAAAAAATGCCCCCACCAGGAGAGGCCGGCCCGATCGCGGTCCAGGCCACGGTGGAGGCCCCCCTCGGGGTCGGATCCCCCCCCCCCCCACACCAGGCCACCCCCTGCAGGATGGACGCCGAGGTCCCGCCGGGTAAAACCACATGTGAACGGCACCGGCGGGACTCGGGCTTTCTTGGCGGCCACTCGGCCCACCCCGGGCGGAGAATCGCCAGGAGGGAGGGGCGGCATAGAGCGGCCCCCAACTGGCGACACGGCGACCACGCGAATCGCGCCCGGCCCGGCGATTCTCTGACCCGGCCCCGGGTGAGAGAATCCTGAACAATGTTCTTATTCTTTTTTGAGATCTTTCTGCCTTGTCATGTATTGTCCCAAGAGATTGTAATGTTGCGATTTCAATTTCAAGGACAGGGTGATATTCCCTGTAATGCTGTGCCTCAGTGGATAGTACTCTCATCTCTGAGTCAGCAGGTTGAGGGTTCACGGACAACTCCAGAGCTGTATGGAGGAATTCTCTGTCGCCCGCTGCAGGTAGTGGGATTCCCGATGCAGCAGAGAATTGGGCCTTTGGGGTAAAATATAGGACCCCCTAAATAGGGAGATCCCCGCACAGAGACCTGCTAAATAGGGAACCCCCCCATTAGAGACCCCCTAGATATCCCCCTTCCCCCGCACAGGACCCCAGAAAAGAGACCCGTGTCAGGAAACCCTCCAGAAAATAGGCCCCTGCTGGGAAACCCCCAGAAGAGACCCCTATCTGGGAGCTAGAGAGCAGTCCAGACTGCTGGGGGGATCCCCCTATTTAGGTGGTCTCTATGGAGGGTCACCCTATCTAGAGTGTCTCTGTGGGGGATCTTCCTATTTATGGGGTCTCTGTGGGGGAGGGGGAGGTCAGGTCGG
This sequence comes from Scyliorhinus torazame, assembly GCF_047496885.1. NCBI lineage: Eukaryota > Metazoa > Chordata > Chondrichthyes > Carcharhiniformes > Scyliorhinidae > Scyliorhinus > Scyliorhinus torazame. The sequence continues at coordinate 191,772,588 of NC_092716.1, forward strand.
GTCACCCGTACTTGGGGGAGGGGGGGTGCAGAATATCTGTGGGTGGAGAACATGGCTGGGATTCTCCGAGCCTCCGCGCCGCAGTCCGCAATTGTGCTCGGCATGGGGGCGGAGAATGGGCGTCAGACCGGCGATCGGACCCGACGCCGCTCCCGTGATTCTCTGGGGACCGGAGAATCGCCGCTAATCGCGCGTGCGTGGTCACGCGCCGCCGGTAGGGGCCATCTAAAGAGACCCCCGCGGCGATTCTCAGCCGACAAGTGGCCGAGTTCCCACCGGCGTGGCTCACTCATGGTCCCACCCGGTGGTAGCTCAGAGTGGCACTCTGGTGGGGGGGCAGGGGATCTGTCACCGGGGGTGGGGGGCCTCCAGGATGGCCAGGCTCGTGATCGGGGACCACCGATCGGCAGGCACGCGCGATCTTGGGGGGGGCGGCCTATATTGTTGGGGCTGGCCCGCGTTGTGGGTCTGCCATGTTGCGCGGACCCGCGGCCGGAAGTGCAGGGACCCGTATCGGCAGCCGGAGCTGCGAGGATCCCTCCGGGGCCCTGCTAGCCCCTTCAAAACGGAGAATCACTTTGGTCTTTCTCCAGGAAAGTCCAGAGTGATACCCCCCCCATTTTCTCACGAACGTTGGAACATAGCCCCATTATCAGAGAATTTCACCCCATAAGTCTCCCACACGGAGAATTTCACCCATGATCATTTCATCCAAGCTGACACTCTTGCAGAATACTGAGGGGATGTTGCACAGTTGGAGATGTCCGGGATTCTCCTTTCCGGGGACAAAGTTCCCACGCCGGCGGGGAGAACTGGCGCTAATCACTCCGGCGTCAACAGCCCCCAAGCGGAATTCTCCACACTTCCGGGGCCCAGAAGGACGGTGGAGGGGTTGGCGCCACGGCAGCCGGCGCCGAAGGGACTGCGCGAGTCTACACATGAGCCAAAGGGCCGGCGTGATCGCGCGCATGCGCCGAACTGCCGGCTTTCTTCTCCGCGCCGGCTATGGCAAAGCCCCACAGGGGCCGGCACGGAACGAAGGAGTGCCCCCACGGCACAGGCCCGCCCGCAGATCGGTGGGCCCTGATCGTGAGGCCCCCCCCCAGGATCGGATCCCCTCGCGCCCGCCCCCCCCCCCCCCGAAGACTGCCCCAGCCGACTTACCTGCCAGGTCCCGCCGTGTGGGATCATGCCTAATCCACGCCAGCAGGACTGGCCAGAAGCGGACGGCCGCTCGGCCCATCGGGGCCCGGAGAATTGTCGGGGGCGCGCTGCCAACGGCCCCTGATTGGCGTGGCGTGAACCCCGCCCCCGCCCGAAAACGGCGCCGGAGAATACGGCAGCCGGAGTGGGGCGGTGGGGCGGAATTTGCGCCAAACCCCTGGGGATTCTCCGACCTGGCAGGAGGTCAGATAATCCCGCTGCCGGTCTTTCGGATGATTTGCGAAAGCGAGGCCCCGCTTGGCCTCTCAGATGGACATAAACAAACTCATGGCCCCTAGTTTGAAGATGCTGTACTATGGGAAGATTATAGGCAATTTGCATTAGTTTTGAACTGATCTATCAGAGGTGTTCTGGGCTGAATGACAACCTCCTGTTGCCGTTTTGTCATGTCTAGTTCTAATAACATAGCAAACAAACCTTAAATAAGATTTTTTCTTATATCCATTATTTTAGATTCTATCTTATCTAAATCACTTTCAAATCCCACATTTCATTGGCTTAATAGTAACTGCTGATGAAAGTTTTGCAATTCTATTAATGTCCTCCAGAGGTCAGGATGCGGCTGGAAGTAAAATGGGAGCAGTTTCTCAGGCAAAAGAGCCAACTTTGCTTTTGTTATATTAAAAAAGCCCTGTTCACAGCTTTTAGAGCACAAAGGTCCTGGCTGAACCTCCAATGCAGTAATGAGCGAGCGCAGCACTGCCCTCTCAGGTGAATGCAAAAGATCCCAAGACCACTATTTTAAAGAAGAGCTGGGTCACCTCCCCGATATCCTGGCCAATACTTATTGCTCTATCACTATTGCTAACACACATTGGGCTGGATTCTCCCAAAATGGGGCTATGACCCCATGCCGGCGTAAAAATGCAGGAGTTACACTCCCGAGTTTCCTGAAAAAAATACCAACCAATTCACTTACCTCCAGGGAGCTGGCAGGGACCCGGAATGCGTCACGCAGCTTTGGCTGCGGGTACAGGCCTCTGCACTTCCAGTTCAGAGTCTGCGCATGCGCATGGTGACGCGCTCCAGCGGCCGCACCAAGCCATGGCGGACTCAGACCGTGGAGGCAGCTGGATACAGGCCACCCTGATCGGCCGCGCGCCCGGAGATCCGAAGGGCCCAATCTGTCCCCCGGCCACCCATAAAGCACCCCCCCCCTCCCCCCCCCCACCCCCGGTGCCCGATCCCCCGGACTGCGTCCACAGCCGTCCGGCGAGAGTCCTGACCGGCCATAGCATGTTAGTTCCATGCTGTCGGGAACTCGGCTGGTTGGGAACGGAGGTTCGCTGTGTGTGCTTCTGGCAATGGCCCACCAACCGCGCGGCGTAATTAGCGAACACGCGGAAATTCGGGGCCCGGAGAATCGCCGGAGCGGCACCGGGCCCGATTCCGTCGTGACATTTGATTCTCTGCCCCCGCACCAAAAGCGATTTCGGCGCGGGGCTGCAGAGAATCCAGCTCATTATCTGGGAGTTATCACATGGGTTGTGGCAGATCACTGTGCAGAAATGTTATACATTTCAACAGTGACTACACTTAAAGGAAAAGTAATTCACTGTAAAACACTTGAGGACTTCCCGTGTTGGTGAAAGGGTAGTGGGACTGCAGATTTATCTCTTTAAGGCTTTCAACTGAAATTTTACAATGTGTTAAATCAACCCTCCAAATGTAGTTGGATTTTGTTTTGCCATTCTGTATTTTGCTGTAATTTTCCAGTGATTTGCATTTAAATAAACAGGTAAATAAACAGATGTTTTCTTTTTTTTTTAAATGTCTCTAAAAGTTTTGTTAATCTTTAGAACATAAGAACTAGGAGCAGGAGTAGGCCATCTGGCCCCTCGAGCCTGCTCCGCCATTCAATGAGATCATGACTGATCTTTTGTGGACTCAGCTCCACTTTCCGGCCCGAACACCATAACCCTTAATCACTTTATTCTTCAAAAAACTATCTATCTTTATCTTAAAAACATTTAGTGAAGGAGCCTCTACTGCTTCACTGGGCAAGGAATTCCATAGATTCACAACCCTTTGGGTGAAGTAGTTCCTCCTAAACTCAGTCCTAAATCTACTTCCCCTTATTTTGAGGCTGTGCTCCCCCAGTTCCGCTTTCACCCGCCAGTGGAAACAACCTGCCCGCATCTATCCTATCTATTCCCTTCATAATTTTATAAGTTTCTATAAGATCCCCCCTCATCCTTCTAAATTCCAACGAGTACAGTCCCAGTCTACTCAAACTCTCCTCGTAATCCAACCCCTTCAGCTCTGGGATTAACCTAGTGAATCTCCTCTGCACACCCTCCAGCACCAGTACGTCCTTTCTCAGGTAAGGAGACCAAAACTGAACACAATACTCCAGGTGTGGCCTCACTAACACCCTATACAATTGCAGCATAACCTCGCTAGTCTTAAACTCCATCCCTCTAGCAATGAAGGACAAAATTCCATTTGCCTTCTTAATCACCTTTTGCACCTGTAAACCAACTTTTTGCGACTCATGCACGAGCACACCCAGGTCTCTCTGCACAGCAGCATGTTTTAATATTTTATCATTTAAATAATAACCCCTTTTGCTGTTATTCCTACCAAAATGGATAACCTCACATTTGTCAACATTGTATTCCATCTGCCAGATCCTAGCCCATTCACTTAACCTACGCAAATCCCTCTGCAGACTTCCGGTATCCTCTTTACTTTTTGCTTTACCACTCATCTTAGTGTCATCTGCAAATTTGGACACATTGCCCTTGGTCCCCAACTCCAAATCATCTATGTAAATTGTGAACAATTGTGGGCCCAACACTGATCCCTGAGGGACACCACTAGCTACTGATTGCCAACCAGAGAAACACCCATTAATCCCCACTCTTTGCTTTCTATTAATTAACCAATCCTCTATCCATGCTACTACTTTCCCCTTAATGCCTGCATCTTTATCTTATGCAGCAACCTTTTGTGTGGCACCTTGTCAAAGGCTTTCTGGAAATCCAGATATACCACATCCATTGGTTCCCCGTTATCTACCGCACTGGTAATGTCGTCAAAGAATTCCACTAAATTAGTTAGGCATGACCTGCCCTTTCTGAACCCATGCTGCGTCTGCCCAATGGGACAATTTCCATCCAGATGCCTCGCTATTTCTTCCTTGATGATAGATTCCAGCATCTTCCCTACTACCGAAGTTAAGCTCACTGGCCTATAATTACCCTCTTTCTGCCTACCTTCTTTTTTAAACAGTGGTGTCACGTTTGCCAATTTCCAATCCGCCAGGACCACCCCAGAGTCTCGTGAATTTTGGTAAATTGTCACTAGTGCATTTGCAATTTCCCTAGCCATCTCTTTTAGCACTCTGGGATGCATTCCATCAGTGCCAGGAGACCCGTCTACCTTTAGCCCCATTAGCTTGCCCATCACTACCTCCTTAGTGATAACAATCATCTCAAGGTCCTCACCTGTCATAGCCTCATTTCCATTAGTCACTGGCATGTTATTTGTGTCTTCCACTGTGAAGACCGACCCAAAAAACCTGTTCAGTTCCTCAGCCATTTCCTCATCTCCCATTATTAAATCTCCCTTCTCATCCTCTAAAGGACCAATATTTACCTAAGCCATTCTTTTTTGTTTTATATATTTGTAGAAACTTTTACTATCTGTTTTTATATTCTGAGCAAGTTTACTCTCATAAGCCTGAGGACTTTTCATCTCAAAATAACTAAACGTTACACAAGGTTAAGCAGTGAGAGGATATTTCCTCTGATTGGTGAATGGTATCATGGAATCCCTACAGTGCAGAAGGAGGCCATTCGGCCCATCTAATCTGCACCGACCCTCAAAAGAGCACCATACCTCGGCGCAGTCCTCCGCCTTATTCCCGTAACCCCACCTAACCTTTGGACCTACGGG